>NC_071286.1:76059345-76431845 GCF_943735745.2 Anopheles bellator | reverse complement strand
ATAGGTGAAAAACACGGGAAACGACCAAAATACGAGTACGAGATACGGTCAAAAACTGTAAACGGTTAGGAATGAACTTCGTTTTACCTATTTCTAATCTACGGTACTTGTTAAGACTGTGAGAATGTTTTCTTTTACTTTTTTTGCGATTTTCTTGATCGGTTAGTGGTGGTTCTAGTGGTGGTTGTGGTGGTGGTGGTGGATGGTAGTCGGTAGTAATCGTAATTGTGTCATTAGTCATAACGATATCATTCGTACCGTTCGCAAACTGTTTCGCGGACCCGTTCTGCGCGAACTCCGGGAACGAGACGTGGTTCTGCTGTTTGCCATCCTAAACGGGGGAAGAAACAACTACATTTTACACCGTTCTCAAACAGTTGGGCCCCACTGTTGTGCCCCGAGGAACCGAGTAACCCGAGTGGCGGTTGCAATCGAACCGAACTCGATCGTCGCGACCGCGGTCTGACCTACCTTAACCCGTTTGCTTCGCTTGTGGTGCTTCTTTTCGCTGATCATGCGGCGAATGTTCATTTGCATTTTGTAGTTGACCTAAAAGCACGGAAAGACGGAATCCAGACGCTAAGCAACGCTAAGGCAGCGCTTCCATGTAACGGCGCATACGGTACCTGTGTCGATAGATCCCGATCGTCAACGGCGTGACGACTGTAGCTTAGTCTTCGAGCCTGTGGGAACGGGAAGGGAAACGAATTTCAGTCCCTTTGTTTAAACTGTGCACTAAATGTTTTAACTCAAAACTTAATGCGTTAAAACTAATCAACGACTAATTCACTGACATAACAAATCGCTAAAATCGAACAGCACGAATATTGCTTTTTTAACATGGCACTATGTTTCGTCTTTGGTAAACATATCGACTTCGGGCGGTCCTGTTCGAAGTAACATCGAAAACGAGCGCCAGCCATAAAAGTCGCAGCTCTTCTTCGCAGATGCATTATCATGTCAGTTTTGTCAGTTTCATTAGCTTTGGCCAGCGACATATTAGTTATGGTTATGTGGAACACTCGCCGGCCAAGAACGCTGGGTGTATTATTAGATCACTGCAAAATGTTCCCAATAATCATGCAGTCCCAAGAACCACGAGTTGGATGTTATGAACATGCTAATCTACAACATTTCTAAACGTCAACAAGTTAGGCACATGATGTTAATCTAGTGAGCTGCGCGATAAGTATGCGGTGATGCAATTCGATGTGGCGATCATTTCGAATTGATCGATGCAAACTAATATTCTGGAATGTAATGTTGTACGTTAACATAATGTCCGTACGAATGAATTGCGAGAGTCGTCGCGCAGTAACAGTCAAAATGCATTAACACGAATCAAACTCTATGCGATGTAACAGTCTCGATTTTGTACAATGTTTTATGAAACAAATAACTGGTGTTTGGAATCATATCGGTCGAGTAAAAATGAGCCTTTTCTATGAAACAATAGAAGGTTTTTCTACGGACACATATTTACACGTTACACGTGCCGATTTCGGCAAACAAACCATAGCAAACGTATTTACAGAAGATGCTTGCAGTATATGCTTCTCGTAACGGGGTTACATAAACGGTGTGCGTAACATTGTAAATGGAATAGCTAAGAAGGATTCGAAAATAGTGTTCAACAACGCATACAAATCGCACCTTTACTTGCTGCATCGTTGTTGCCACACGGGGTGTGTGATTTCGTGGTGACAACCCCGGCAAAGGTACACATCCGATCACGATCGATCGCGTGATTAGTGTTAGGATATCAATTAGGTGGCACACAGACACACACACATACAGTTACACGCAAACAGAAAGAGAAAAGGAGAGAGAAAAAACACAGAAGAATACATCACGCACACCAACGAATAGGTACCGGTTAAGGGTAAAAGGATCAGGAAACACAACGATCGAGAAATCAATAGGAAAAACGTGTTATTGGTTCGCTCACGGCGCTCAAACGAGATCGGTTAGAGGGTGGTGTGCAAAGTAGAAAACGCAAAAGGTGTTTAAACAACGCAACAAAACGGGTCAGGCCGGTTCGGGCAGGGAACAATGGACAGGGGCCGTTCGAATAGGCCGATTAGGTAACAGATTTTTGAAGCGCACATTTAGCGGTGAAACACAAAATTGGGGCACCCAAGCCGCACGTCCACGGGTGCAGTACAGAAAGAAAGGAACATTGAACATAAAATTTGAGAGAGTCAAAAAGAGAGTTATGTAGCTAAACCATGTTCGTACCGTATGCAGTGAAGCCTTCGATTTTTGGTTCAATGTTTTTTTTTGGTTTGTTTTTTAATGGACGGAACGAAATACACATGGCCACGAAGGGCGGATGATGTCCAATGTCGGGAATGTTGGTTTTTCGAATGACGTTGGACGCGTTTATTTGTGGCACCGAATGGTACATGATGTGGCAAGCGGGGCGCGCAAAGAGATGTAGCCACGGGCGGTTTTCAAACGCCCGCCCGGGGATGTGTTCGAATCGAAATGACAAATGTTGCGCCGATGTTCGGTTTACGATTCGAAAAGCGCGCGTTTTTTATTTTTTGGTGGACGCAATTTTGATTTTTCGTACGTATTTCACCATGGCGAGACGGAAGGAGAAAAGAAAAAGAAAAAATATGTTTTCATTATGTGGAATTTTAACATACCAATGTAATAATATTGTTCTGTTGTTTTTTTTTTAAATACACGATCAAGGGATGAAATTGGTGCGAAGGATGGTAGAAGTGCTATGTACAACGATTCGTTGGTGCATCGGAATAAATGCACTAAAGAGAACTAATAACTTGAACAATTTTAATGGTTTCTCTAAAGCAGCGTTGTGTGGTGGTGAAAACGAGTGTTCGCTAGTGTCGCATTCCCGAGGAGTGTCTCGCTAGTGTCTGGTGAATGCAATCTGTGTGATCCTTTCTCATAAACTACACAATAGCCTTCCGCTAAGAGCAATCTGCAGGAACTGTGTCTAGTGCGTGTTGTGTTGCTTAGCGTACCAATCAATAGTAAACAGAAGTAGCTAACGGATTTGCTGTCGAAGCTTTCGAATCGATTCCAATGAAAACCACAACGATACGGTGCAGTGCAGTATGACTTAGTGCTAACTCGTCCGGACGAACCCGAATCAGGCTCGAGAACGGAGCCACTTACCCGGCGGTACGGTTTCAGCTCTTCCGACAGCAAGTGGTGTATCCTGGCGTCGGTCAAGTCTTTCTTCGATGGATTGTAGTCCAGCTCTTGCATGTCCAGGTTACGGGTGGAATTTTCCAGATTCGTAAAACTAGGGCTGAGGGTAGTAACGGGTAAAATATTAGCTTTCACGATAGCAGACCCCGGCAGACAAGGGCAGACAAGTCCCCTGCCTGCCGGCCATACTGAACACGCTCAATACTACACAACACTGGCACATTCTACTCTTACGTTACGAAACTAATAAATAGATGCATGTACTTCGCGCAGCATTAGCTCGCAGTGCCTTCAGCCAAATTTGAGGCCGTATTTCAGCAGCATGTTGCAGCGAACTACATAGGGGGTAGTAGGTAGAATAGGAGCTACTTGTGAACTGAAACCTGTTGCTGTTGCAGAAGATAGTTGCAATGCTTGCAGAAAGCCAGAAACCAGAGGGCAGCGGCCGGAAAGTGTAACCAGGTGTATCTACGGAAGAACCTCAACAGAAAGAAACAGCAACTCGACGACCAATTTACACAACCATACGGACACAAAATACACACACAAACACACATAAATTCCGAGTTCATGCATCGATCTATTAATTCCGCGTTACCATGTGCCGAGCATCGTGGCGCCGCACCTGCCGCCAAAGTAGGACGTGTAGTTTCTAAATAATGCACTCATTGATTCAGTTCCAGACATTTGTCCGATGGTGGATGGGTTGCGCCGCATGTAGTCCATGGCGTCGCGCATCGTTAGCTTAGAGTAGGTTTCCAGGATCTTCGGTTCCGGACCCTGGAAGAGGCAAAGAAAGGTATAGAGTGGACGTTCGTCAAGATGATCGAGAGATGTGTCTCACCTGTAAGTTCTTGATTAAATATGGACGAATGAACCTATTGTCGAATCTCTTAAACTTGTCGCGTATGTTGTAGTTGCCCGTCTTGCCGACAATGTCCTCGATACCGGCCATCATGTGATCCATAAACTGTGGTGGGCAAACGTGAGGAAAAAGAAGAAGTTAGGCAGCAGTCCCACCAGAAGCACTCTGGCTCGTACCCTTTCGTGAATGCGCTCGTTCATTGTCGGTTTGCGCTTGCTCGACCGCTTCACGTTCAGGATCTTGACTAGCGGCTTGATGGTGATGCCCTGCAGGAACACCGTAAAGTAGATGACGGCGATAGTCGTCGTGAGGAACATGGGCTGCAGCGGGATGTGATGGACGTCGACCAGCAGCACCAGAGCGAACGCTACCGCTCCTCGAAGGCCTGGAAAGCGAGAAGCCGGCATCAGACACCGAAAAGACATCAACTATCCGCAATACTCACCTCCGTAAGACATAACAAATTGATCTACTTTGGTAAGCTTGTGTATCCTAAAACGATTCGCTAACGCTGACAGAATCAACACACCTGCAAATTTACGATGTACGCGCGGAAGGAAGGATCATTAAAAAATGCCACAATCCACTCTGCGCTCCGCCCCGGCTTACCCAAAATTCTATACACCGAACAGAAGATTATTGTCAGCAGCACGAACCAGGTGTTCCACACGTGCACATTGTTGACGGTGGCCACGCCGAGAAACATGAAGATGATCGTCTCCGCGGACGACGACAGCATCTTGAGCGCGTACTTGATGGTGGTGTGCGACTTGTGCGACACGTTCTGCTCCACGTAGTTCTTCATCGTAATGCCACAGAAGGTGATGCTGTGCGGGAAAGAAGACCAAACGAGCGCATAAGATTGGCACACGATGCAATTGCAAGACAGCAAATGAGTGCATTTACACCGGGAAATTACAGTGCACCGAAGGGTGGCCTATAATTTCGTGGTGTCGACAAGTACTTCCCGGTACTTTATGATCATGGTAATGAGGCACACGACATAAGGCTTGTTTGTTCAAACGGACCCCTGATACTTACGCCAAGATTCCACTCATGTGGAAAATTTCCGCGGTCATGTAGGCCAGATAAGCCATCACGAAGATGAAGATGGGTTCGATGACACGCACGTGATCGGTGAAGCGGGTCACCAGACCGGTCAGGAAGCCCCAGATGACACCTGCGGGAGGTCCAGTTAGTGAGGTGGCGTGGTGCTCGTTGGCGACCGGGAACTTACCGATGATGGTTCCGCCGAGCGCAACGACGAAGAACGACGCGATGCCGGACACGATGTCGACGGCTATTATTTCGCTGGCACCGATTTCGTTGTACACCTCGAACATGTGGTACATGACGACCGTGACCGCGTCGTTGAGCAGCGACTCGCCGAACACGACGATGTAGAGCACCTCGTTGACGTGGATCTCCTCGAACACGGCCAGCACCGCGACCGGGTCGACGGCTGCGACCAGCGAGGAGAAGAGGAAGATGTGCAGGAACGGCAGGTCGACCCCGAAGATGCCGGTCTGGCCGCAGGCCCACAGCGAGCCACCGATGGTGCCGATGTTGAATATCGTCCCGACCACCGCCATCAGCAGGATGGTGCCGATGTTGTCGAAGAACATCCGATTCGGCATGAAGTAGCCGGCGTCCAGGATGATCGGCGGCAGCATGTAGAAGAAGAACGTGCTCGGCGTGAGCGGCGACACGTGCAGGTTCGTGGCGTACCGCAGCAACACTCCGATGATCACGCCGACCACGATCAGCAGGCAGGACTCGGGGAACATGCGGCTCAGCTTGGGCGTCATGTGGAAACCTAACGTGATAGACAGAGGCAAGAGATTTAATAATGCTCGAAAAGTGCTGTACATACTTCTTTCTTTTTTGTACAAAGATTTAAGTAATAATAGACCCTAATAACACAAGCAACAGTAGCTACCAACTGCAACTGATGTAGGGGAAACATAGCTTACACCCGTTGTGACCGCACTCGCATCCTTTCTTTGGCCCATTAGAAAACATCCTTGACCTTTCCTTGACGCCAGCGGGCGGTGGTGCTGTTCGCCTTCCCCCGATGGTGCCATTTTTTAAGCCCCAGCGGCACTACGACACACTTCCCCGACGGAACACGACAGCATTTTTCGCTTAACGAGCTCCACGCCCAGCGGGGGAGCGCACTCAACGGCGGCCAATTGCTGCACCATCGTCTTATGGCTTCAAAGACGCTCGTTCAACCCTCGAGCTCGAAGATGAAGGCTCGCCCAACGGAGGCTTGCTTCCGGCTCGGGGGTTCCGATTTAAGGGATTATTAATGTTTTTGCTCCAGCCAGAGGTGCGAGGAGTGAAAAACAAACACCCGCATTATGCAACACACTTGATATGTGCAATTTTAAGAGACAATTTTCATAAGCACCGTACGCCAGTCGCGTAAACAAGATGGGGTCTGCCCGATGCAGCTGCGCATTTCGCATCGACTGCGAAAAGTACACAGACCGTTCTGTTCGAGAAATAGATACCTCGTGGCCGTGAAAATGGCTCCCACTTAGTATTCCACTCGGTATTTCGATCGTTCCAGCATCCGTGACCGTGCGGCAGGCAGGAAACTATCAATTTGATCCGGGTTGGGTGGCGATCCGTTCGGGAAAACAATCGTCTCCGGCCAAACTGTCGCGTGCATCATTTGAATCGTTTTCTCGTTTAAATTCTGCCCGATAACCGTAACTAACGCCTCTCGAGGGCCCGCTCGTGACCGGGCGATGATCGTGGCCGTTACGACGACACAGGGCTGATGATGGACTAAGTGTAATGAATTTCACACATCACTGGCCACGTCGCTGCCGCTGCTGCGGTCAATTGATGGGTTCCTCGGCGTGAGTGGCGTGAAGATCAAATATCCAATAACCCGGGAATGTGAGCGCGTGACGTTAGTGCACTGGCTGTGATGAAGCGCGGTAGTGGCCTCTGTCATGGCGGTTTCGAACGGTTACTCTCGACCGACCGACAAGGACTCAGCTCCCGTTAGGGCGCGTGTTCCGCTGCAAAAGCAATTAGCGCCAACTCAATCAAGCATCCTGTCGGGACGCATCAGCATCGCATCTCGGCCAGCCTCGGACATAATCCAATCGGCACGAGAAACGAGCCTTACAGTTTTGTGCCTCTGTTACTGGGCCATTTACGGCCGGGCTCTCCCAGAGTCCCGGTGATCCAATAAACACATTGATTGGTTCATGCGATGGAAATCGTTGATCGAGTCCTGTAGTATGAGTATCCAGCGCCGACCAATTGAAGACTCCGTGGCCATTCACCCTGCGTTACCGACGGCAGGAAGATGATGGCCGATTGCTGATTGGTCCACGATGGCACAGCGATCGATTGGAGTTGATTGAAATTCGATTTAAATAACCACGCGCACCAATGTGGCGCATAGCCACCGTTCGGTTGGGAAGCGCGTTTCCGAAAGTTGCATTTATTAATTTGTTTACTTACGATTCCGCACAAACCATGGCACGGCACCGTAGTCCTGGATGATTCCCTCCGAAGGTTAATATTGTTCTATCATACAACCCCGATTGATTTACTGCGCGGCACGTTGCTTCTTTCAGTCACAGATGACGAAACGACAACCTAATGGGCCGTCTGAGTTGTGTAGGAATAGGAAGGCTCAGTTACGCCATCGTCGGTCGGTCGGACGGTTCGAGGCACTCAAATCGTCTGTTGGCGCCAGTTGTCATTCCCGATCGATTGGCGCCGGTCTTTATGGGTTCAGAACCATCACGAACCAAAGGTTCGAAGGTGAGACACTCGCCCCACGACGGGACATGATTCAACGCGACTCGCGGCCGATAGACGGATTATCCGATGGGACTGGCTCTCCATTACTCCGAAGGAACCGGTGCGCTCTCCGATCGATTTTCTTCCAAATGTCACGTCAACCAGCCAAACAGAATTTATTGGGCCATCTAGGACCATCATCCGTCTAGGTGTGGGGCTCCGTCTACCGAACGACAGCAGCAGTGGCCGTGCAAAAAGTATCGCGAATTTTGAATTTCCGCAGGTTACGTATATTCGATATTCATCTTTGATTTCTGTCAATTCCAAGAAAATTCTTAAAGATTCTGTATGAAATTTTGTACGAAAAACAAAATTAAGATTTCGCCAATTACAGATAAAAAATCGCATCGAAGAAAGATCTCAACAAGATCAAAATGTGTTTTTGAAGTGCTTCCAGGATTGGAAAAACCTTCGGTACAAGTGGCACGACTAATGAAGATTATTTTAAAAGGGACAAAATATATATTCATGAATAAATAAATAATCTATCAAAAAAACAGAAAATTCGCAATACTTTTTGAACAGACCCCGTAGTTGGGGGGCAATTTTTACTAAAAACGGCGGCACCGTTTCTCGTGCCTGTAAGTGGGATGAGTTCTCTCGTCGCCACCACAACCACCGCTGACGGGGCGCTAATTACATGACATCCAAAAACATCGACCAAACATGCGCTAGGTGTGGCAATTATGGCCCATCAAACAATTATCGTGACCATTTGGGGTCGGCGGAGGCGCAGCAGATAGTTTGGGGATCCTCAAGGTCCGGACGGATCTCGGCTGTTTGCGGTGCTAGAAAGATGACAACATCGGTCGACCGGCACCGGCAGCCGGCACACAAAAAAACATAGAGACGAAAGGGGGCTTTACATAACTCGCTTGCCACAATCGAACCAACACCTGCGAATTCTGCGAGCGGTGCGGTCGAATCACTCGTTTTTATTCCGTTTCCTGACGATCTACGGCGCCCTTCATTTCTCAGGTCTAGAAGGAACCATTAGCCGATGCAACTCACGTCAATTCCACCGTTGCATGGCACGACTCACGATCGTGGCCCGTGTCATTTGGAGGAATAAATAAGATGAATCTCGAGACTGGCGGCTACTGCTTGGCGCAGTATCTCGATCGTAAATTAAACAGGAAACTCGCGGAAACATGCATGTTGGGTAATTGATAAACTATCCACGCGTTTTAGTATCGAATAGCATTGATCGCCACATCCACTGCTACGATATATTCGGATCCTTTCATATAATTATTTCTGAATTGTAATAATCGTGTCAAAATTAATGAGGCATCGAAACGAATGCTGATATTTAGTCCACAGACACTGTCACTGTCAGAGGTGCAGCAAAAGTCAACATTTCCACAAACTGCCGCCAGACTCCAGTTTGGGGAACCGGGTCCGCCAATCCGCCAATTAGTGACCCTTTGAGCCCTGTGCTCCAGAATTCCCGAGCTGAGCATCCAGAGCACAGAACGAGACCGTTCTCGTTGGCCGCCTAGCCTGATTGGGTTCAATTGCATTGCTATGCCGCTGTTGATGGATTATGAATGATGGCACGCCGTGATTGCGCGCGCCAGAAACCGGGAAAACGCCACCAAATGCGCCCGGCCAGCGACAGCCATGTGTTCATCCCTGCCGGCTACGTGTTACGATATTAATAAAAACGAATACGCAACTCTGCCTCGGTGTGGTCAGTGGCCTCAATTGGTTTGGTTTCAATTTAATTGATTCGAGGAATCACCAATCGAAACGCGCAGCTGCAGAAGTGGCAGAGCGGTTCTGCAAAAGAGTCGCGTATTGCCGTACGTGATCTGGGACGGCTCCTTCGGTTCGGACGAGATGAACGGAATAATTTGAGATTTGCTTCTTTTCTTGTAAACTCATACCGCAGTTTTTATGGAGCCATAAATAATGTGCTTCGGTCATGAACGAGAAGATCCGGAATGTTCCCAACGGCGGCCGCAGATTAGTGGCCAAAGATTTACGACAAATGACTGGTCGCTTTTCAGCAAAACTGCGTCCAACGAATGCATTCTATTTACATCGCACTCAAAGATTCAGATCGTCTCCGGTAAAGATCGGCCATGGTGCAGTACTTACACCGAACCGAGGAGCATTTTAATTTATGTTAAACAGACTTCTGGCCAACGCGTGGGAAACAACAGCCCCGGCCCTGGCCACGCTGGATGGAAGAACGTGTAAGACTGACGCATATTCCGTAGCAAAAATGTCGCCAAAATTCTTCAAACGGCTATTTTTACCCTGGCCTGTAGCGAAGGACCGTGAATGCCATGTCAAAATGCCAACCACAGCCAGGGCTCCGGCAGTGCATAATTATGCTGTGCCAGACGGACCAGGACCACGTCGCCGTTAGTCTCCTTTCTTTTAGAAAATCCATCTCTCGAACTGGCTGCAAAAGTTTCCTTCGCCAATACAACCTTAAACAGTTGAGAATGAGAAGATAACAGATCAAATTAATTAACTAATTAACGAAATACGGCCACAAGGGAGCCACCCTTCACTTCGACAGTGCAACGTGTTGGCAGCCCAGCTGGCAAGCTTCCAACGCAGGCTCCCCCCAGGAGGGGCACGCCACGGAATGTTTATTTGCATTTCTCCCCAGTGTCCCGTCCCGTTTGCCATGTTGTGTTACCCGATGATCCACCCAACTTGGCGGCGTCGGAGACGTGCGTCAACAACCGTCGGTGTCGTAACCTTATCCCAGGCAGCTGGGGTCCCTTCGAGCCTGGAACCGGAGACTTACCGATCTTCGCAATGCTGGCCGACAGTATCCAGACGCCGATCACGAACGGTGTTTCGACGCGCGAAAAGTCCACCTGCGACACCGGGTACCGCTCGACCATGTGTTCTCCGCCGCCCTCGCCATCGGCATGCGGATCCAGCTCACCGCCGTGGCCGCCATCGGACGGCACAGTCGAAGCAATAATCGGAGCCGCTTCGGCGGAACGTTTGAATTGACTCGCGCCCGCCAACGATCCGGCGTCGAACGCCAGCTCCAGAGGCGATAATTGACCGACGGACTGAAAGTGATATAGAAAATTAAAACAAAGTGCAATATTAGTGCAATGACGTGACACGTGAAGATAATGGACCATCATTCCCTGTCGATGAGTAATGCTGCTCACATCTTGTCTTAGAATTCATCGTAATAATTTTAAACGCTTGATTCCCGGGTATCTTAATTGCGCCGCGTGATAATCCAAGTAGAGTACCGAATTGGGGCTTGAAGGTGAAAGGGTTCCACTCCGAGTTATCACCACTGTCACGCGTAGCGCAGTATGTGCCATCGTTGACGCCGCGCGATAGATATTTGGGGCGTCCGCGAAGGACGTTATCAGAGCAGCGTGATGGCACCTTGCGGTACCTTGACGCACTCATTCCCATTCAACAACACAGCACATGTAGGGCAACGCGGCCAGTGTCACGGGTCGGTCACGCTCGGGGAGCTTTCCCAAGAACGTAATCGTAATGGCCTATGGACGACGCTATCAGCACTATCGGATCGAACCCCAAAAATCGAGCGGCACGATGTCCGTTAACAACCTTGGCCACTAATGGCCCATATCAGAGGCCCTTTTTTCGAGGCGTTGCGTATCACATTATCTTCCCCAAACCATCGTCAGCGGCTGTGTCAGAGGAGTCCACTTAGTGGTGAGGTGTCACGATCATCGTGATCGTGCTGATAATTGAAGCGACCGACCGATCAGTGTGTCAGCGAAGGCCTCGCCGTCCAGATGGGCACAGATCGTATAATCTAACAGCCAATTGATGGTCCACAGACGTCAATCGTTCGAAACGTGACGCTGCTCGCCATCCTACCAAGTGGCCTTCCAGCTACTGTTCTGCCACCCAATTCCGACGTTCCGTCCGGAATCACGGGAGAAACCACAGCCACAGCCTGTGGCCCTGGGTGCTGGAAAGATGAGATGGGAGCGATTAAATCATGGCCCAACCACACTATCGTTCGTGCTGGGTCCACACACCGGACTACTTTCATTGAGGCCTCGTCAGATTATGATGACGCCGGCTATTATCGGGTTTGTTTACTTTGGACGGCATCCACTTTTAGATGGGCGCGTAACGGAGCGAGGATAACGGCAGAGTGGGACCGGCACACAGTGTCAGGAACAGAAATAATATTTAGAAGCCGTGTCCGTGTCGTCGTAACTCCGGAATTAAATATTTTAATTAGAAATGGCCGAGTGCTCGAGTGTTGATGTCGAGCTTCGGGCAGACATTAAGTTATGGACACCTAAAACCCATATACCAGTCGCAAATTGGAGCGATTTGTGATGACGTTACGTTGGTTGGAGACTTGATAAGCTTATCATAGTTTCTCCATGGGTAAAGGTTCAACTGTCAGGGTGGTTAATAAGTTTTGCGCTCCGATAAGAAGGACAAAGTTTTATCGTTTAAATTACACTTTCTGTCAAGTCTTCCTGTTCCTATAGTCTTGTTCCAACGAAATTTCAACTTATGAACTCCATCCCTGAAGTGAAAATCTGGAAGGTGCATTGTCCAGATGAAAACGGAGACTTTTCGTCTGCAAACTGCGTTTTAAAGGCTACAACAGTAATCGGAATTTATGGTTTTACCAGTTGGCAAGTAATCCACAAACGAAATAACTTTCGCATCCTAAAAACTGATCCCAAAACCTTCTTGTTAGATTTCTGGACACGAACTCGTTTCGGAGCCGAAAAACCAGAATCACACCACTCTTTAGCCTCTTGTTTTGATTCAGGATCATGGTTTCCAAAAAGCTCTAAATGTTACCCAGAAAGTAGCATTTGAATGCGTTTTTGTCCCATTTTTGGTTAATGGGCACCCATTGAGCACACAGCTTTCTGAAACCCAATACTTCAGTCAAACGATTGGTTATACCGCTCAATGAGATGCCTAGGGCTTCTGATAAATCTATTTCAGTCACTTGACGATTTTCTAATACGATAGCCTGTATTTTTCTACGATTTCAGGCGATACTGCTGTTTTTGGACGTTCTTGACGTGAATCGTCTTCAAGACAACGACCACGTTTAATTTCAACATCCCATCTTTCTACTCTACTAATTGAAGACGAAGAGTCCTTATATACTTTCCACATTCGTTCATAAATTTTCTTCGCTTTTAAACCTTCCTAAAATAACAATTCAATCACTGAACAATACTTGATTTTTTCTCTGCTCTCTGTTATTGAAACGCAAAACTTATTGAGCAACCCAATATATTGCCGCAAACGTCCATTCTGGTAGTGGATGAAATTTGTCACAATTTCTAATCTAATTCCACGCTTTCCTCGCCACCGTAACGGGTGTGCCAATTTTGCACATTTGTGTAAAACGTGACATTGATATTAAATAACGGGGTCGGGGAGAGGCTCGAGTTACTTACCACCTTCTCGTCGCTACTACTGCTGGCCGCTGCACTCAGATTGGGCCTAGCTAGAACGAAGGCATTGTGGGACAGCAGGAAACTGCAGAGCACTACGTATGTACAGAGTTTGCCGAGGAGCAGGGGGCCGGTGGCCCTCGTGCGCGTCGACAGCACTTGACCCGCCTCCGCCAGGAACTGTGCCACAACACTGCCACTCGTCGGCGTAACACTTCTGCGGTCACCACCACCGCAGGTCACCGGGTGACACCGTGCCACTTTCGGGCCCATTGTTCCGACTGGGGCGTCTGCGGTTGGGTGGCCAAAATTATTAGCACCCACCAGCGGGGCCGGCACCACGCTCGGTTCGTTGGCCCCGTTGGTCCCACTCGGAACCACCCTCCTACAGGCACGTCGAGAAAGGTTAACCTCCTGCCGCAGCGTCACAGCCATCGTTACCGGGGACAGGGACCGGGAGCGCTTGAAGTTCTGCGACCGTGGCCCACTCACCACCACCGGCTGCTACTGTTGCTGTTGTTGCCGGTGGCCACTGCGATTTACACGCACACACATACACCGGCTTGGGGCGCGAGGACAACTCGTCCGTTCTTCGCGTCCAGCACACTCCACTAGGACCGGCGACGACTGGGGAGAATTTTAGGACTCTCTTGTTGGACCAGATGTTCTCGATTGACGGCCAATAATCCTCGGGGCACGCAGCGTTGTCGATTAGAGTGGGTGTATCCTACTCGAGTGTTTCGTCCTTCAATCTGTAAAATAAGGCGAAAGAGAAGCGCATTAGTGTCGTGGAGACCAGACCCGAGTTCGAGGCTAGTGTTGTCTGCCGGAACCCGTTAAATGAGTTACGGAGGACTGGAAGATGGGGACTCAACCGAAGGCCTTTGCTTTAGTGACTGGAAGCAGGAGTTCGGTCGACGTTCAGTGGAACATTTAGTCCACCCTTTATGGGGCTGCTGTATTGATAAGACGCCATTCTTCCCTTGGAGCTGCCGGTTGGAGGCCCCGAACGTCGCGACAATGTCGCCAATTGCTTCGCATTGTATGCAGAGTGAAGCAATTGCAAATGAAGCGCTTATGAAGAAGCGGCACACGCCACGTTCCTCTGCTGGTGCTCTGGTGAGCTAATTCACAATGAAGTGTTTAGTTATCACTACGGTGGCATGCGCCTTGCGATGATGTCGCCTACGCCTACGCCTACACGCCGGTGTCTTGAAGCCACTTCCCGCCACAAGTGGCGCCCTCGGAGCAGGGAGATCCGATCCGTCTGTTTGCCGTCCCCCGGGAAGCTCTTCAAAGCTGTGGCGAAACCGATTGCAAACACACGTGCCACACGTCAACAGCGTCTCTGGGGCCGGGCCGCAACCGGAAGGTTGATGCAACCGAACGCTGCGGCTGTCAGGTGCAACTGCACAGCACCGAGCACTGCAACCTGTCACCGGTACCGGAGTGGATTTAGTTGTGATTTTTTCTGCCCGCTCCCGGCCGACCCGTTACCCTGCACTATTGTTTCGTCTCAATAAATCAGTCCAGACGTGGACGTAATGCGCTAGGAAATTGTCTTTTGTCTGTTTGTGTCTCTCGCCGCGACGGGGAGCTCGCCCCCATCATCGTCCTCGTCGCCAACCCGTTGCACGTCATAAAGGCCATAAACGAGATGGAGGGTTGATTGTGTCACAATAGACACAACCCAATAGACGTCAGGCCTTTGGGGCCGACCCGGGACCGAACGGACCGCTCGTAAAGTAACCAAGCAAAAAAAAAGACTAAAACAGGATGCTTTGCAGGGTAGTTCATCGTTTTTCACCTCTCCGTTTTTCCAGCGCAAATGCTGCCGGATGATAATATTTCAATTTATTCCCACCGACCAGGTCTCCGTGTTTATATTTTGCCCGTCCGCCCGTGGGTTGGAGCCGGAAGGAACGGCGACCCGGACACACCCCACCGGGGGCTAGCCCGCGGAAGGTGCAATTCAATTTGCAATTGCATTAAGATCGCACGGATCGCTGGTTCGGCGGGGAATTCGTGGGATTCCGCGGTTCTAGGTCTCTGTCCACAAACCGGACCGCGTGCTCGTGTGGCCGGTATGGAAATTGATTCACAACGGGTCTTTTTTAGAGCCGGGTAGTAAAAAGCCGTCGGAAGCAGCAGTGGAGCCCCTCAACAGGTGGCTGAACTGAAATTTATGTGAAAATTTAAATGAAAATTGTTACCAACACACTGATAATTAATGCGAATAGGAGTAGGAGTAGGGTATAATTTACCGGTTTTAAAATAGTCAATGTCTAGCCGAATTGATTAATTGGAACTAAACGCTTCATTACAACCGACTTGATATGTTAATTTGATCAGCATCGACGCCGGCGGACGAGTTCCATTGTGGTTTGCGATTCTGTTTTAGTACCAAAATTAAATTGTAAAAACATGTAATCGGCAACAACCCGGCCGGAAACAATAGATAAAAAGATCGTCGTAGATCTTCCTCGATTTTTGGGCGATATGCATACATCGCCTTTCAACCTAAAGATTACAAAGAAAAACAAAGTTTACTGGATTTGACTAGCCTTTGAATAATCATCACTCCACGCTGATGGTTGCCATGACGATAGAAAGTAAAACCAGTCCCAATTGACTCCTTCGCCACATTGCCAAATTGAGATTCGGAAACGGTTCGCGGCGCTTCACTAACCTCACGCACCTCTTTCTTGGGCCGCTAAACGCCTTAAACGGTTAAACATAACAACAAACTATTATGCGAGACACGGACTCGCGCGGTGACAGGATTCCCCGTAATCGTAATCGAGCCACCGGCATGAAGAAGCACTCCACTCCCGGATGATGATATCGGATCGCGTGAAGCCCCCGGGCATCGGGTCGATAACACCCGATCCGCCGATAGTGGGTGTTTAATGGGACGGCCGAGGATGGCCCTGCTGATGATAAAACACGTCACCCCACCCCTCGTACCGACGCGACGATCGCCACCAAAGGATGCCTTTCGCGCTCATAGCCTTACTCTGGCTGGCTATTTTTAAACCCTTTCATCACGTCCAATTTTGGGGGGAGTCCGAGCCCGGCCCGCCGCCGGATGTACAGGAGCCACCCGGGCGCCATGGTCACCGTTCCGATCCGGCGCAGGCTGGACTTCCGGCGCCGGTGCCGATTTTGCGTATACGAAACTCATTAGCGAATGAAGCGAGGCAATAAATCACCGATTCGCTCGAAAATGGAACGGAACGTCTAATCGGAACGTGTCGAAGCATCGCCAGGTGCTGGGCGCGCGAGAGAGATAGAAGTTGGCGTAACACTAATTCGTTGTTAAATATAGACCATCTAAATTGACGGCTTCATTTCGGGGAGGCGGTGGCCCTATCAGGGCGGTCCGGCAGGTGTTGTGTGATGGTCAAACGATGCTCAAATTGATGCTAATCATCTAACGAAAGCCGAATCGGTCGCCAGTTGGCCGTTGATATCGAGGAGCTCGTGAACTAAGGAACCCACCGCGAAGTAATGGAAGAATGCAACACTTCCGAGGGCCCGACCGAACGCTCCATGGAGCCCGAGAGTCGAGCCAAAAAGAAACGTGCCAAAGTTGATAAAATTCCCACAGCCTGAGGAGCCATCAATGATGGAATGCACATGAGCGGCCTCCTGTTATGTTACGCTTTGCGGGCAGGGCCGAGTACACTCGAACGGAGCACAGAGACCTGAGTCTTGAGCGAGACGTGAAATTCCTTCACGTTAAGATGCACGCCTCGGCACCGCAAGGGAGATTCCGTTCCGCAAAATGTTGCTGTGGCTGTAGGTCAAGACCAAGGGCACGGATCGCATCGACCCCCGGGGGTTGCCCTATATTCTAGTGGTTTCGGTTGGAGTCTTTGATCTAACCAAAGGACGCTTCTAAAGCCCCTCCCAAAAACGTAGCGCTTGGTAGGTTTGCCCTTGCTTGGCCTAATAACGGAGGCCAGGGGTTCCAGAGCCAGAGTACTTCCAACAACACCTGCCAATCGTCGTCGTGACATGAAAAACAAACTCTACGCTCTCCGGTTTCCGGTCTGGCTGGCGGCTGATGATGGCGATGATAAGACTAACGGTAGCCGGGCCGGGCCGGGCCAGGCAGACGCCACTCGACGATTTGATAACGATTGGTGGCCCGAGAGTGCTTTTTCGAATCGTACGCCAAGCCGATGGGCCGATGGCAAAACGGGAAACGACACCAAGACGCACTCGAGAGCGGCGGCAACAACGCTGATGGAAGCTGATGGCCGCCCGGGAGCCGGAGATGGCCATAAATATGATGAAGTTTTTTTTTACGATCGACCACGAATGCCCTGCCCTGTCCGTGGCGTGTCCTCGGGGCGTATATTTTAGCATCCGAATTAGCGAGAGCGCGCCCATTTCTGGCGCCAAATTGACTCGAGTTCGATACTTCTCGTGGGGTCGAAGTCGATGACACACCGGGTCCTGGTGTCGCTCGTGGCCACTTTCGTGGTACACCCCACACATCGGATCTGTTTACTTGTCTGCTTACACCCGATTGGGGTCGGTGGCAAACGAGAGAACAATATTTACACCAATTACTTGTAAACGTGGCGAACGTGGAGCAGAAAGCCCCGACCTTCCTGTCCAGGTTCGCGGAGCATACGATTGACGCTATAAAAGTATAATCTGTGGGGCATCCTCTGCTCGTCGGGGTAGTCCCGGACTCCAAACGGTACCCGTTTCTCCGCCTGGCCTGGCGACCCAATCAATAATGCGCGCCCTGTCTTGCCCGCCCCTGTATGCTGCTTTATGTAAATGTCCGAAACCTCTATGCGACTTTCATGCATAAAGACGGGGCGTCGAAGACAAAAGCTAACATCAAAGCATTAGTTTGCGTATGCACTGCGCATGGCCGTTCGCATTATGCAAGAGGCAAAGAACTTGAGGTCCTCAAGATTTGGACAACAAAATCGCGCGCCCCAAAGAACGACGTGACGTGCGAGACAAATTGTTTGGCAAATTGGGCAACGGAACGGAGCGGACAAAACAAATCTCCATTACCCGGCGCTGGATGACGGCCCCAAAAACGGCGAGGCCGGAATTTCCCCAGAAAGCAGTTAAGCCTTTCCCAGAAATCGCACGGTCGTTGGGGCCGTGCATGTGGTTCACCCGCGAGCTATGAAAGGGTTGCCAACGCCAGATAAACGAGGTCCGAACCGTCCGGACCACGGACCGACCGAAGATGCCGATAACTTGATTCCAGCCGATGCTGGTTCTCACCGGGCGATTCCCAGATTGGCCCGGAGCTGAGAAGCAACCAGATTCGACCGGATCTTCGACCGAGCACCATCGCTCATTCGCCTCAAGAGGAGGTATCGGCGGGCAATGACGAGACGCGACCTGAACGATGGCGAAAAACAGAACCACGGAGAGCACTGAAATACTGGTCCGCCGACTGGCAACCGGCGGAAACTGGAATTCGTCGGAAGCGCAATCGTCGAACCTTTGAATCGGATCGAGCGGAGCGGTAGATAAAAATCTTCATATCTAATGGCGCGAACACACCTCTCGCCCTGTCCTGGCCGCTGTAAATATTGTTAACCAACTAATCAGCAGTGGCCCCAACAGCGGGCCCGGAGTCCGCCCTGGTTCTCGACAGCCCGAGGTTCACGGTCACCGAACCGTTCCCTCCGTCGTAAATCAATACCCGACGTCCGCCAAGGGTGGGCCAAACAGCAGTTCCGCGGCACGCTAGAAAATGGGACCTCCGTGCCATAACACGACTTCAATCGATTTCCACCCGTTTTTCACTCTCGAAACATCGAAGCGATACGAACGCGAACCGAACTAATTAAAGTTTATTTCTGGTTCTGGTTCGTGTTCGTGATGCTTTCTCACTCTCGAGATTTCCCCCTACGGGGGTTTTAATCTCTCGACTGCGCCCCAAAGGTCATGAAGCCTGGAAAAAGTTAGCGAGTACTCCATCTTCGGCCGTAAGTCTTCCTTTGAATTCCTTTGACGTAGGCAAACAAAGTGAAAAGTGTGCCTTTTGTAAACTTTTCAAATGGCAGTAAAACTTAGGGTAAATTATCGTACACCTCTCAGTCACGTCACAGCCACGGCCACGTGACGGTACAAAAGTCCGTTAAAATCTCCGGTTTCGGGAACATGACTCAAGCTCGGCCACAAACGATGCGACAGGATTGACGCGACGGCCAGCCAATCCGAGCAGTCCGAGTTGGCAGCAGTTTTCCGAATGCAGAAGGGAAATGCGACAATCGGTGAGCTTCACGTCGGCACGCAAAGGCTGTGCACGCCACAATCAGCTGTTCCGGCCGCTGCAGTTCTGCTGGCACCGGTGAGAAATTAAATACCTACTGCAACGCAGTCCAGTGGCGGGGCCAATGTCAGCCTGAGTATGGACGTATCGCCCAAGGTCAGACCCCACCGAGAAGGTTGGGCCGGTGAGTTGTCGCAAGTGCTTTTTTGTTTCGCGCTCAAAATTACATGCCACCGCGTGACGGAAAAACCGGTCCCCGGCCCGGAATGGTAGTATCTACGCACAGCTGACGGTGCGGTTCTGCGGAGCTGCGGTTTCTGAGACGTCCTCCACCCTGAAACAGTGTCTTATTACGACGCCTGGCGCTTGTTGTGTGCTGTTACTCATCTTTCGACGAGTCACCAGTCGCCAGGGTCGCCGCCGTTACTAGACGTTGTGCAAAAATTAACCAACATGCGCTGCACTCGCCCGAGTGGCAATATTCGGTTTGACGATAAGCAGTCGATTATGGACCCAAAAAGGGGTCCCCTGGAAGAAACGAAGTTAACGTTCCCACGATACCCCACGAAGTATAAACATCTGCTCCGCATTCAGGACCGCGCACTTCATGTTGGGCCGAAGTAAACAAACGAGAACCGTAATTGATTCGGTCGGTCACTGCGTTTCAGTATTGCGCATTTCACGCCAGACACGCCGGAGATTGAGCACTGTGCTGGGGTACTCCAAAGGCACACGCGAACCCACACGACTGCAATTAGAGAGTGGGAAAAGGATCATTAATTGATCGGCTAACGGATCGCTCAAGCAGTAAAGCAGCCACAACGACGCTCTGTATAAATGGAAACTGAATGTTGGAAAGCCCCGTGGGGCCCTGGGAGTGAATCCACGCCCGCCGTTAATCGCCATCGAGTGTCCGGACCGGACGGACGGACTTCTATGGACGATAAATTCCGGTGCAGAAGCGCCACTTGAAGCCGGAGTCCATTTTGCAGGCCGCCCCCATTTCCAGACAGCTGGCAGGGACGCAACGCCTACGAGGAGGACCGCTGACCGGGTGAGGATTATTTTTAGGTCAAACCGCACCGAACGCCCGAAAGGTGCGGCTGCTGCTACGAAGGCCAACGTGTTTTTTTTTCGGGACGGCTTGGATCGATTTTGCTCGA
This sequence comes from Anopheles bellator, assembly GCF_943735745.2. NCBI lineage: Eukaryota > Metazoa > Arthropoda > Insecta > Diptera > Culicidae > Anopheles > Anopheles bellator. Next base: position 76,411,133 of record NC_071286.1, on the reverse strand, counting down.
AAATGGCCACAGAATCTCCCTTTTCGTCCCCGGACAAGCCAGAATCCATCATCGAACGCCTTCCAATTAGTGATCGCGCATCGGATCGGAACACGCAAACGTTGTTACAATTCATGCACCAAGCTTCGGTCGCCATCCGCCAGCAATCGTTTCGGTAGACCGATAGATTATTGTTGGACCATGCCCGTGTTTCTTTCGATATTTGGCGCACGATCAAAAAGTCGCGGCCACGGGGCGGCTGCATCGATCGGAACGTGGGGACCGTAAGGGATTTATTTATTTCGCGACTCCGATTGGCCTTCCGACGAACACGAAACTACCACACCAACGTGGCATGTGATCGTTTCGGCCACCGGACCTGATCGTTGGCCGTGTAGTTCGGTAGTCACATACTGCCACAAGTGCGCAAGCCGGGCCGTTGTTGCCGCCATTTGGCAGCCCACCCAACAACGGCTACCAGCAACAACAACAACGGGACGATCCGGTCGATCCGTTGGAAATGATGGTGAGCGGCGCAGCAACGGGGTAAACAAAAAGCGGCTGATGAAACGACCGATTGCCAAATTTGCGGCGAACATTCACGATGCGGTTGAGGCGCACTTTACAGCATAGGTTTAACCCCCGGGTTTTGTTTGTTTACAAATGGAATGGAGAAAGTGTGTTTAATGCGAAATGAAAACTGTGCAGTTCGGCAAAGGGAAAGAAGCACTAAAAGTTCGTGCAGTTAATGGAGATAGTAGAAGATAAAATAGATAAAAACCAGAATAGAGTACCAAACCAAAGAAAAGCTTGTGGCCGAAACGGTACGTAAAACCGATTCAAAACTAGAGATCATCTTTTGACAGCGCATGACGGATCCAGCGATCAAATGATGCTTTGAAGTCGCCTGCTTTGTTTGATCCAAAAACCGGTTAACGGTTCAGTGTTTGGTTAGCCGGTTCGCCAATTGATTTTAGTAGGTCAACGAAGAAACGGCCAAACCAAACCAAACCGGACAAAAACAATAGGAACAGAAAGGAACCGTGAACCGTTTCAACAGACCCGCCGGCTTGCTTTAATATCCTTCGCTCACGGCCGCTTTCTCGCTAGACCTTGACATTTTCCGAACCTTTCACCGCCGGGCAGCGCTGATGGTCCCACAGATTTGTGGGCCCCGAAACTTGCGGTTAGCGGGGTAGGAAAAATATGCTTCCCGCAGGCCCTGGCAGCTCATCATCAATGCCCTGGCACTGTTTTCGATTGCTCATCGAAAATATGGGACCAGCTTGGTGTTTGTTTGCCTGTTCGGCCCGGGTATCGTGCTGAATTGCAAGCCCACCGTAAGTGAACCGCACGCAGTAGGCACCATTTTTCTCACCGACACCGGCCGGCGGGTTTATTTGCGGTTTACGCGAAAAGCTAGGACGCAATGCTTGCGATTTTTCTCTGCCATCACCGTCGTGGGACGTTGTTCAATGGGGCGGCGGCGGTGGTCCATAAACGGAAAAAAGGTTGGACTTTCGAACGCACCGTTGTTCATCCAGCGGAACCAAAAGCGGCACCAAAAACGGTGCCTGACGCGATTTCGTTATTATTATTATTCTTCCCACGCGGATCGGTAGAGACGGAGAACCGTACGCATCGCTGGAGAGATCGCGGATTCCGCACATGGTCCGCTGTTTGTAACGGAGATCACTCGAACCGCCAGCAGGTTCGAATGAATCACCGGTGTGTGGCACCGGAATTCATCGACGGTTTTCCCGAAGTATGAAAGCATAGCGCCCTCTTTTTGCATCGTGCTGTAAAGCATTTTGGGTCAGTCACACAGGGGATGTTTTGCCTCCGACAGTGACTTACGTGGCGTATGCCGATCTTGGGAATTCACTCTATTTCCGGCTGGCTGGCGATGGGTTCACGGTTTCGCGCAGGATCTCCGCTTGACGGCAAGGACACTGCAGAGGGAACTGCGCGTATTATTTTATGGGCGCACTGGGTCTTGTTTTTCCACCAAAAGCTCCTTGACCATTCATCGTTACACCCGCCCGCGTTGCGACCCGGATGGTGGGAAGGACAATTTTCGCGGGGACAGAGAGGTTTATGGGCTCACGGTGGGCCAGGCATCACAAAAATCAACCGACGGTGCGATGCGCAGCACGGGTACAGTTTAAACCGGTGAACGATTGGCAGCACAGAGAGACAGAAAAACACACGCGCACATATACAAACACCCTAGAACTAAACAGCAGCGCCACGGGAACATTAGGGTTGAAACGCCGTTTCTAAATGCACACCGCGGTTACAGCAAACTAGGACCGAAACCACCGGGACGATGCCACCCCTTGATGTTGTCGCTGGGAAGGAAGACCACCGCCGAAACTAAACACACCACAACCGGCACCATAGCGGAGCCCCGAAATTCCGCTAAACAACCATCGCGGAGCGCAGCTGAACCTCCGGACGCGGCAAAAGTTGGAAATTTTTTGAAAAAAAAAATCCGGCCCGTAGTTTCTGCGCGAGTTTCCATCCTAACTTTGGACCTTCGAACCTGACGACGGACCTGACCAGCGCCGATTCCGACCCGAACACCAACACACAATGGCCAAAGAATTGTGAACTGAACGGAAACTGGTAAATCATTCAGTTGGGCTCGTCGCTTTTTGTTGTCTTACTGGGGGGGCTACATGAGGCGTAAAAACTAGCGTTCGTTTCAAATCAAACACTTCGTGTCAAATCGTTTACGCTTCGTGTGGCAGCAAAAATATAAAAACGAAACGTGAAACGTGTTTACGTTCGTGTTTTTGGTCCAAGAAAACAGAAATAGAAGAGAAATTAATTGATTTCTGAATTTTTTATCTGTTTTTTCCGATTTTGTTGCTATACTAGCATATAAGGACTTACATTATCCTCTGTTTGTACGCAAAGCGTATGCAAAAAGTATTTACGATCGGGTTTACGCCTCGGCCGACCCGTAAACGTTTTGACAGAGGTGCAGCAGTTTGGCATTAATCTGTAATGTCAAAAACATTACGTTACGGCTCATGTAGCTCCACAGTTAGAAACTTCTTGTTTCATCGACGACGCATCATCGGTGTAAAAATAATGTTTAATAGTAAATTCTAAGCTGTTGCTTATTTCGGTAAGTAAATTTAAGCATCGGAAAGCATATCTCGATAAGTATTTACTTCTAAATCGTGAAAGTGCACCGCATCTGTTTACATTTTCAGCCGACCATTAGCAGCGTACGATGCAATGACGATACGGCGGATGGTACGGGATACAGGATAAATGGATACATGGATACGCTCTACCTACACGCAGAGATTAGTGAAAAATGCATGTGTATGGTGGAAAAGGGAAACTATTGTGGAAATATTGTAATTGTAAAACATTTGTGGTTATGAATAAATACAAAACATTGTTTACAACAGCAGAACGATCCTGACAGTTCAATCTGAGGGGGATGATATAGGGAGAAAGAAAAAAATATGAGACAGAAACAAACTGCACTCAAAAGGGCTATAACGGGTTTTAAGGCTATAGAAGCAATAAAGCTGGCTCTATAGCCTTAAAACGGCCATACTGAGAGGGAGCATCTCACGAGTCGAAATCCGCAGCCAGAAAAATGAAAAATTGAGTTTTTTTGTTCGGGTAAGAGGATAAGCCGTTTGTTTGGAAGGGTTCAACGATCGCACTTACCAGCAGACAAGGTCTGCGGGACAGACGAGCAGATGCTCACGCACCCAAGCACATTCTTCTTCGACGACCTCAAACAAGCCTATCTAAGAATTATGAAAGGAAATAATCGATCAGTTAATTTAAAGAAAACTATATCTATTGTAACTCTAACTGTTGTATGAATTTATCGATCGGCGGCCACTTGCCTTAAAATAAACGGATAGAAACTCGAACCCATCCAATGGTTCGTTCACCAAGAAAACTACTTCACGACCCGCCCAGAAGGACGTTCCGAATCCTTCGGACAAAGAACTTACTGGCGCCTCCGAAATGGCTCTCGATGGAATCAATTACTTGGTCCAATCTTGGTCCGATAGCGAGTCGCTCGAACGCATTCCGACCGCCGCCACCAAAGACGTGACCGCAGCAGACGCAGGATCCTTTGCTTGCTTGCGTGGCTGTGTGCCTGTGTGCGAAAGCAGCTGAAGTTGATTGCCGCGTTGTCATTGTGCAATACAACAGCATGTGATACGCGATAGGGCTGTAGGTCAAATAAAATCGATACCGGTGCGAGAGGTGCCTCTCAAGCCTTTCCAATTGCGTTCCAATCAAAGCCCAGCCCCTGGTTTGCCGAGGGAACGAGATAAAAGTGCCCACGGAAGATGGCGTGACAAACTACACACGGCGAGAGACAGAGAGGGGAAAAGCGGAAAATGTGTGCGAGAGAGAAAGAGCGAAGGGGAACGAGCGAAACCGCGAATGCCTTTCGCAGGAAGCTAGAGCGAGGAAGGGCTCTACCTCGGAGCGGTGAATGGGAATCAATGCGAAAGCATTTATGTGACTCACTGTCCACTTTCTTCGTGCGTCCATTTTTTAACATAAAACCCCAATTAGCAGACAGAACGGTGTCCGATGTGTACCTTGCCAAACTGTGAGCTGTACCGGCAGTGAGTAAATGACAAACAGCCGACTACCGTCAACCGAAACGAAAAAAATTAAATTTTTTCATTAAAAAAAAACACGGGAAAAAACGTCGACCACACCATCCATCCGTCAGACCATTTTTTTCGCCCAATTTCTTGGCATCCTGTCAAAGCATGCCAAGACACGCCGCCCCGGCGGTACACCTCGCGGAGGGCTGTGGGCTCGTGGGATAAAATTTGAAGGTTAAAAATTACATAACCTTCAAACGGCAACGGAACAGAGAGAGAGGGAGAGAGAGGAAGCCGATCGCCACACGTAACGAGACCTCCGGACCACGCGGCCGGGCGAAGGAGCCGCCTGGTGGCTCTTGCGAGGTTATGTATCTGTGTGGATGCGTATCAAGAGAGTGTTTTTATTTGCCCGCTCACTTAGTAGGATCCGATTTCGGCTTGTTTGGGTACATGTGTGCAGAGAGAGTAAAGTGTTACCTGCGGCACGGGACGGTTCGATGTCCGATGGATTGGGGTGGTGGTTTCCGGAAAACTCGACAACAAGCAAACACAACTTCTCACCAACACCACGAGCTGCGCAGCACGTTTTGTCTTTCGATTAAACCGAACGCAAAGAAAAGGAGGAATTGCACGGAACACTTTCACCGTCCACTGGTTGGCAGAAGAAAAAACTTAACTGAAACGCTATCACACAAAAAAAAACAAAACATTACCACAAACACCCGACCGCCACACCAACCGGTACGGCAACCGATTGGTAGTGCCCTGCAATTGTCAACTCGAGGGCCATTTCTACGGCTGATCCACGCTGCCCGGCCGCAAGCTAAATTTCTGCAACACTGCCACTGCCATTCTGTGGTACATTCCCTTTCGTGATGCCTACTGCGACTGTTGCACACACTTATGTAACGTAAGTAAAATTTTCGCTCTCCAACCAATGGCCAATGGCAGGACTTGCTAGGATGGCAGGCCAAAGCGGGTTGCTAGGATGGCTTTTATTGCGATTGCCATACTCGCCACACTCGGGGAGCATTTTCCATCGACGGGATTCTCCCGGTCGTACCCACCCGGTAATGTGTATGGAAAATAAATGCTTGGGCACGCACTGGCACCGAGTGGCCACGAAACACACCTACACCGAAACGGCCTTCGATTTGGAGGGTTACGTGCGATGGGTTTAGTAGTTTCGTCGGCCGTCCCGACTCCCGTCGGCCGTCGTGATCCGGCCGCTGGTGTCCCAGCGGGGGTGTCTACTGACACTGGCGAACGGGGCCAAACGCTGGTTGGGTGGCCCAGGAGCAGCAACCGTGCACGACGTCGGCGGCTGACGGACACCATTCACCGCGTTTCACTGCGGCGTATTTTCGCTGGAGCGGCACCACCGGGGCCGTTTCCGACCGGGACCGGGCGATCCGGCTTGCAGCACACTGGCCCCGCGACCAGCCGAAGTGAAAATCGCTAGTGTGGGCGCTGCTGCTGTTGTCACTGTTGTTGCACCAAGCGAGCCCGAGCACAGCAGTTAACGTGGCCGCCATTTCTTAGCTCACCAACTGGAATGAAGTGCCACGGAGCGTTTCGGTGCCACTTTTGGTGTGTTTTTGTAGAAGACAGACCGAGAGCGAGAGAGTGCGAGAAAATCAGATCGTAAAGGAAAACTCTCTACCTCGCTCCCTTCGCATCCTGGCGCACGGGAGAGTGGCGCAACGTTTTCCACGGCTCGCAGAATCGACCAGAAAAACAAACCAGAACTAATTCTCATCCGTTTCGATTTCGCTCTCTTTCGTTCTCCCTCTCTCTGGAATTTCCTAAAGACACCGCTGGTACACGAATTTTCCATTTCCATCGGCACAGCGCGAACGCACACAGGCAGCGCAGCGCACGCAATGCGCGTTGTTTCTCCTTCGCGTGGCCCATGTGTTGGTGATACGAAACGGTGCCCCCGGAAAATGACAGTAAATTATACAACCAAACGGAGCACGTTTCTTCGCGGACCTAACGCAAAGGACACTCTTGCCTTGGCAGCTAGTTTACGATTAACTTTTAGCAAAACCAGCCCATACAAGAAATAATGCATTTAATGCAGACCAGTAAATGCCTTGGCCACTGGACGGGTAAAAAAATGAACAAACAAACAAACAAACCCGTTCACACCAACACCGACGCGGGAAAAATCGGTTGGTTGGTTAGAAAATTGTCCCAAAACAGCTGATTGCGTCGTGCGAATAAAGTGCGCAGAATCGTTAAGAGAGAGAAAGAGAGAGACACTGGCAACGCTCTTGGTGGGATTTTGTTGGGTTGTGGCCTCTGGCGCTTCACAAACAACACGCGAGTGTGTAGTAACACTTTGGTCCTTTTAGCACCAAGGAACTGTCCATCGGTGACGCGCACGAGTTGGGGAAGAAAATTTGCGTAAGCAACCTGGGAAGCTCAGGTTCTTCGTACTGTGTGCCAATTGCCGATGCAGCCGATTGGTTGGGACGATAAAAAATTAATTTACCCAGGAATCTTCACGTGACAGCTCCGAAGACAAATTGGGCCAATATCGGACGTTCCTGCGTGATACATCAATCAAGCGAGCTTTTTCTTTCTTATTGGTTCACTTCGTTTCGTTGTTCTGCGAAGAATTACTGATAAAAGGAAGCCGCATATTGGGCGGTAGTGGAACGATGATAACAACCGCAGCTTCGCCACCCAATTGGCAAGTTAGTTAATGGAGTATCGAAAACAACATTTAACGGCATCGAACTCGTTCGGGGGATGGATGACGAACTAATTGCTGTCAACGGCGGCCGATTGCCGGATCCAGTCCAGTTACACCCTCACCTGCGTGGGGTCGTATGTTTCGTGCATGATTGATGTTGCACCAACAGCGTGGACACCGTTGCCAAAGTGAACCTCATTAGCAACAATACAGTGATCCTCCGGCGAACGGTGATTGGTTTCACAAAACGAGTTTGCAAAAAATATGGCCACTTTTCATCTAGGTTACCTCATCTGCTTTTTCTGCGACGCGTGACCACCGCGGAGTTTGACGATCCATCCCACGTGGCCGGTTTGTTTGTCTCTCTAAGCCATCCCACATTACCATACCCATTATCTGCTTCGAACTGCAACTGTGTTGTGGCCACGTTCGCCCTACTCTCCCAGGTAGCCCGCCAGGTGCATTACGCAGAAATAGAAGGACTAGAGTGTTCTTAGACCTAGGGCCACTGATAGGCATCGTCTTATCACGTGCCGTGCATTAAACAGCGTGCGGCGCGAGACCAGAACGGTCGGCTCAGGTAAGTGGGGCTGGGCAAATTAGTTTTCCGCTCTTATCAGTGCCCCGTGGGCCCCGTGCAAGTGCCAAGTTTCTGGTCTGGCCGCACACATTTTCGCCCGTGACAAGCCCGTGCAAGATCGGCCCGAACGGGTGAGCTGTGAAGTGAGAAACACGAAACGGAAACTGATCTCTAAATGACAACCAACCCCCTTTAAACGGCAAATGACGTCCGTAGTAGCTTATGGGCTAGCGGCACAACTTTATCAGAGAAGAGGGCACATCACGCCGGCCATCGCGGTGGATAAGTGGAGCAGTGTTTGCCGCCGAGTGCTTCTTGCACATCTCTGGGATACAATCTACTTCACAAGGGTTTCAAGAACATGTGTGCCATTTAATCGTTTTTTTATTTTCGTTTCGCTCAGATAGTGCAAAGGATTGTTCCCATACAGACGTGATACAACAATACGATTGATCGCGTTGTACCTATTGTCAATAAACCACTTGTGCTGAAGAAAAGGCAATATTTTCATAACCCAATGGTACCCAACTTTATCAGCAAGATATAGAGTAGAAAATGCACTTCTGACTTACCGAATATCACATCGAATCACCCTAACAATCACGGATCCACAAATCTACGTGATGGATAGCTCCTCATCCTTGCACACAAAACTCGCACAATTGGGAAGTCCAGTCGACGGAAGAGAATCTTAAGCGCGGTGCCCGACGGAACCGTCGTGACGAACGACAGGAGCGTGACTGGGAACTAGGTGATCGCAGTCAAGTATCACTACCCTACCTAGTGGCCAAGAACTCAAAAGCCTAATCAAACAAACCGTCGTCAGGTTGGCGGCACGGGGGCAGGGTAAACGAGGCAAACCGCCTTGTACTGCCAACCTGGCGAGGCGGATTCATTTTTCTTATTATCATTTTAATTAGCCAACAAATGTTGCGATTGACGCGACTCGGTGTACCAATATGTCCTCTAGGCCTGGGGCGAACACAGACACCGAAGGTGACCAGAATTCTGGGTTCCCGCGCAGAAGTCGTAGAAATGCCAGACCAGTTTGTACAGCTTCACGCGCCGTGAAGCGGAATTAGGAGCGGCAACAGAAGCGATTCGTTATCAAAAGTGAGTGAGTAAATTGCGGGTGATAAACTGTACCATATCTGACGGTGCAGGAATGATGTACAAATTAAAAGCGAGATCAACACTGATTGTGCGCTGGTAACAACTAGCTCCAGTGAGGAGCGGTAGTAAAACGCCAAGTAAACGACGTTTTTATGCAAGAGATTAATGAAAAGACTGTTTGAAGATTTCGGCGCATATCCACGTAAGGTAGTCATCATATTCACACTTCACCTTAAACAACGTGACAAATGTTCACACGAAACAAGTAAGAGTTTGCCGGTTTGGGAAATTTGAACGCAGAACCTTACAACAGCCAATTTGAAACCATAGCACAGCGCCCTCTAGGAGTGAAAGGAAAGTACGTGCTGCCACCTGTTTTAAAACCAATAAACTAATCCATTCGGTTATTGAAAAATCGAAAATACGGCTCAAGATCCGTTCTTTTAAAGATTCGCCAAAATACCGATTATTCAATCGACACCCAAAATGCTTGAGCATTCTTGATTCTGTGCTTTCAGCAACAATACTCACCCGTACAATGCTGGATACGAAATAAAAAAAACTGTTCGCGTTTATTTGGGGAACACAAAAAGGTGCACCGCTGGTCGTCCACGCACAGGATGATTTATCTATCAAAAGAAACGACGCCAATGTTTACTGTAGTTAAAGTTATGTACAATATTATTTATGTTTTGTTAAACGACTTCGTTCTCCGCCTCACGAACCGCAACGTGCGTTTTGCACGTTTTTCCGTGCTGTTTGTCTTGCTTCATAGAAACAGCATTACCTTAAACCTAGCTTAAGATGTGATTTTGCAGTGCGCAGCTGGTGATGATAGCTTTCCGCTTGCAGTTCTTCTGCCGGACAAGCAACAGGCAGGTTTTCTCGAGTCGATTTGAGATCGCTTGCTTCGATTGCTGAGGTTTTCGTTTCGCACTTCGTTGCCCCGCAGGTACACCGTGCGCGGTTCCGGAGTCGATCAGCGTTCGAAAGAACGGAAACGAAAGTACGAAAACACATTTCCTACGGTACGACAAACAGTGTGGAGGACAACGTTCTAAAGGAATCCCTAGCTAACACCGAATCGGTCACAACATACGAGCAATCCGCGCCATGAATCTGTGGCAATTATTCAAGCAAAGGGATGGTAAGAACCATCGTGGGCATTGTAAAATCACTCACGTTCCGTGCAAAAAAGGGTTAAAAATAAAAATACATTAAATTAAAGCTTTGCGACTGCGGGAGGGTCGTTTCAGCGAGTACAACCTACATTGCCTTAGAAAGTAGCCTTAATAGTGATACAGCAAAGCAGATTGGTCGACGCGTTTGCCCTATTGCGGGCAAGACTGTTTCCCGATCGCCCTCCGATGCCCATAATCGTCCACTATGCTTCGACCTGGGTTTTAAAACCGATTTTTGCCACCTAAAGTTAGTGTAACTCTTCTAAGCGTTGCGACAATTGTTCGTACCATTTGCTCACTGCCACGACAAACACAATCTTCCGGGTGCGGTGTGAATAACCGAGTTTAGCAAAACTTCCAACGGTGGCCACACTCGTTGCACATCACGAACGTGGTCATCGGTTCATCAGCGCTGCGCGTCTGCAGCTGGTTGTAGGTACAGTTGCGCTTCTTACACTTGCCACACTTCAGCAGATCGGTCTTGGTGCCCTGCACCGTCGCCAACTGTGCATCGTTGATCGCCTCCTTCACGAAGCGATCGCGCAGCAGTTTCATCTCGTCGCTTGCCATCTCCTCCGACGTCATCTTGGCTAGTCGCTGCGCGGTCAGCGCTCCGCTCACAAAGTTGCTCCGAAGGCTCGGATTCTTCGGATCCTTCAGGTTGGCAACCCGCGACCGGATGCGGTTCTTGTATCGCATGTCGGTGTTTTTAAACTCGACAAATATCGCTTCCTCCAGCTCCTCGCCCAGCTCCTCCGGCGTTTGGCAGCCTTCCGGCATTTCCCCCTCGACGCGCAGGGCGTTAGCCAACATTTCGCGACACTTCAGACGCACGGCATCGGTCGTGTTGCTCGATTGCGCTGGAAAACTGACCTGTGCCGGTTTCGTTTTGCCTTCTTTCTCCCGCTCCGAGTCCTTTTTGTTGCCCTCGCGTCCGCTACCGGCACCTCCGGTGCCAGGACCGTGCCCGCCAGCGGTACCACCGGTGCCACCGTCGGACGATTTGCTATTCGATTTGCTCGACGATTTGCTCGAGCCCTTCGACCCGTCCTTGCCACCGTCCTTCGAGGGCGGCGTGCCGGCCAGGAACCGTTTCCAGCTTTTGATGAGCGATTTGGCCAGACTGATTACCTCGTCGTCTTTGCTGCACTTGCGCAGCTCGTTCACCGTCATGCCAATGCGCGTTTTCGTCAGAATATCCAGATCGATGTTCAGCCGCTGCAGCTCGCGCAACAAATCCAACGCCTGCTCTTGACCCTGCAACACAAAATAGTACACAAGTTGTCAGTTGGATGTTCTTAGTGAGTAGTCAGTTGGATTACACTAGGAGTAACATTCAATCGCTATCCTTTCCTCCACGACGAACCGGCACACCCAGCAACAGACAGCACTTTTCGGTTCACCCTCGTGCAACGCCGAACGCAGTGCGTGCTGTGTTTTGTTTTGGATGTACCAAACCGGTTCCCTTCCACAACTGCGGGCGTCGGAGCGCAACAGAAAGAGAAAGCAGAACGCACAAGTGCACTGTTTCTGCCTTCTCGCACCCACTCTCGCAGCTAACCTCGAACGCGCATGCGTCGGCCAGGATCGGAAAAAAGCCGAATGCTGCGAGTGGGAACACACCGGGGAAAAAGTTCGCGCGCGATGTGCGTTTTCCAAGATCCAAGCAACAGTCGCTTAGGGGCGAATAGGCGTCGACATAGGCTTCATATTTTCGATCCACCCGTCGTGTGATTGCTGAAATCGCGCCAAAATCCTTGCGCCCAAGGGGTCGTAAAATCCGCGCGCCAGCCCCGTGTTAAGATTTTCCGCCGTCTCTTCTTGCTTTTCACATCGAGCTATGCAAAATAAAAACACTGCTCACACACATGTGTGTTCGGAGGAGCCCAAAACAGCACGTACCAGAGAGCGGAAGAGAGAGAGAGAGAGACAGAATGAGTGCTCTCGTGTTTGACAGATTACGCAAAAACGGCAGCAAATTAGAACCAGCACACTTTTCGAGTGGAGAGGCTGCGTACCGAAAAAAACGCATGCAATGTGGAAGCGATAAAATAAATTTCCACGTCTCAGTATCGCACCGGGGCGAAAAGCAGGCGGCGGGCGGCGATCACACTGCTTCACTTCTTTCCTCCTTGTACTAACGAAAAAAGATGCTCCGTCGTTTCAGGTGTTGGGCCCGTACGGTTCTGTTGGGTTACCGAATGGAAAAAAAATGTGGCAATATTTGAATAATTGAACCACACTTTATTTACCCAGCAGTCCGGAACCGAAGGCCGGGAAAATCCACCGGGAAGAGGCGTCCCGCGGTTTTGTCCCGCAAACAAAAAGGGGAGCAGCAAAACGCCGTGAATCGCAGCCAGTAAACCCCTCGCGCGCTTTTAATCACCGAGGGCGCGAAATTGTCTATGCAAAGTGCACGGTTCCGTATCCTTCAGCACACTTCGCCCCGTTGAGCGAGCACCGACGCACCGGCACGGCTCGCGTTAATCGAAGCATTTTCTGGGGGTGTTGTTTTTTCTCTATGTTCTTCACAACCAACGCTCAGGGCACGACGAACGCAGGGGGCGCTTACCGAGCCATCCGATAAGGATGTCATTTTGCCGAGCTTTTTCTGGATCCGAAACACTTCCTCTTCGACGTTCATCCTGGCGGTTGCCCACAAGAAGTCGTTTTTCAAGAACCAACAACGCGCTGTTCGCAGGAAACCCCAACAAGCTGTGGTCGCGCGGTCGGGCGAGGCGAGGCTTTTTTCCACTACGCTTTACGCGTTGCCTTACGAACGGCACGAGAACCCGCGGAACATACGTTGGCAGAGAACCGACGACAAGAAGGATTTACTGCGGCACGGTCCAAAAGCGATCGAAAAGCGCGGAAAAGGCGAGGAAAAAAGCAGCTAGAATTTTCAGCGCTTCTTCCCAGCGGTCGGCTTGTGTGGTTCTGGCCCGCGCTCTCACGTACACCAGCAACGCGCTGGCGTGCTCTGACACGGGTCCAGTGTTGCCAGTGGAACCGCAACACTCCGCGTGTATAGTGCCGCGTTGAGATGCTCAATTCGTGGGAATGGCGAAGACCAGGTATGAGACTTAACGATTTGGTAATGATGATCACAGGTCCAAAAACTAACGATCGTTTCAGAAACACATCCTACCTGAGATGGGACAGGCGAAGCAAATGGTACCCTGCCTCCCTATGAGTCATTAATGCAAATAGTTAATCGTGTTATATATTCGAACGAGAGCCTCACACCCGGTTAAGTATGAATAATGGCCGTGGGCCTGGTTGGGAGCTTCGATAGGATGGTCTGTCTCCCACCTGTCCCATCGTTTTGGACCATCAACCCGATAATCGTGACTCGTCCGTAGATCATTATCGTTTGCGCTGCACCCATAAATCGGTTTCTATGCGAGAGACGTCTGTTCGAACCCTCAAAGTGCATCGCTTTGAATTCGCAGAATTCTGACAAAAACTGAGCAACATTGTTGGCATACGAATACAATGGAGAACCATATTTAAAGGAATGCGTGGTATTGTTTCTCTTGGAGCGCCGCTTGTGCAAAGGTTAACATATTTGCAGCAACCTTCCGAACATCCCGAGTTCCCGCTCATGCTTACTCTTGATTGTAAAATTACAACGAATCATTTAAGAAAGCACAGACGGACGTGAAGTGCGCTTTACGGATTTAAGTGAATGATTCGTGCTTACACGCCGATAACCCAGAAATCGGAGGAATATTTTAAATTCATGGCAATGTAACGGTTTGTATCACCCCGTGCGAAGCCGTTCGAAAATTTCACAACTAGCTAGCTCCAAATTTGAATACCTTTTTCACTGGGCATCTGTTTACACGGCATACTGCAGCAGATTCGAGCAAAAAAACCACTACTAAACGTGGAATAAAGAATACTCAACGGTTGATTATATCATGTTCCAGTATTCATTGTTCACTGGCGCACTAATTTCATGAATCTCCACCTAACGGCCTCCAGTAGCGTGTTGAACCTCTCAACACGCATCTAACCCGAGTCCGTGGGCTGTCAAAACGAGTTGCTTCAGGTACCTCCGTAACTGACATTTCTCCGCTGCGTGGACATCATCGTCGATGCGTTTGCAGCACCGGACCATCGCCGTGTAAATCGTCCGCACTGTTGCCCTAAGGTGGCCTACTCCGTGTCAGTTGTGATTGAGGAGACCGACGAAACGAAGTGCTTTCCCAGTGGAAAAGAATCCCACATCCGGAGACAACAATACCGTGTCTCTGGTGTCCGAAAAACACCTTTCCCAGCGTTTCGGGAGCGGAAGCAAATCGATCCGACTGCGAGGCAGTTAATTCTCGCCCATTTATTCTGCGGGAACACCCGGGAAACGGTGCTAGGTGAAAACCGACATCACAGCCACCCGTAACCATGGGAAGTAAGTATAATCCGCCATCGTTGAAATGTTGTGCGTTCTTTTCCAAGAAACCGTCAGCAATTGTGCCTTGGGTTGGTAAATGTGCCAAAATTATGCACAATATACCGTTCCTTGTGGCGAGTGGGTTGCGAGCCTAGTTTCCCTCCCTCTCTCTCTCTCTCTCTCTCTGTCTTTTGCACAGTCGCTCGTATCGTTTGTCCTCTTCTCACCCACCACGCCGACTGCGATGTCAGAGCTTGTGTACACGTAGACAGGGAAAAGTTCCAGGTTGGAACTTTCGCCTCAACACCAAACAACCTAATGCGACTGTTTTTTGCCGTTTTCGGTCGAACCCAACAATAAGACTTAAGTTTGGGACTATCGGTGCACATAATTCGCCGCTTTTCTTTAAATTATAAACTTTTCTTTCGCAATCAAGTCGTAACTATCCCTAACTGGTTTCTATCTTTCCTCCCTTCCGCAGTCAAATTCCTCGAAATTATTAAACCGTTCTGCGGCATTCTGCCGGAGATCGCCAAACCGGAGCGTAAGATCCAGTTCCGCGAGAAGGTTCTATGGACGGCGATCACGCTGTTTATCTTCCTCGTCTGCTGCCAGATCCCGCTGTTCGGCATTATGAGCTCGGATTCGGCCGATCCGTTCTACTGGATCCGAGTTATTCTGGCCTCGAACCGGGGTACACTGATGGAGCTGGGTATTTCGCCGATCGTCACGTCCGGACTTATCATGCAACTGCTCGCCGGTGCAAAGATCATTGAAGTTGGTGATACGCCTAAGGATCGGGCTCTGTTCAACGGCGCCCAGAAGCTGTTCGGCATGGTCATCACGATCGGACAGGCCATCGTGTACGTGATGACGGGAATGTACGGTGATCCGGCCGAAATCGGCGCCGGCGTATGTCTGCTCATCATCATCCAGCTGTTCGTGGCCGGCCTAATCGTCCTGCTGCTCGACGAGCTGCTCCAGAAGGGATACGGTCTCGGATCGGGTATTTCGCTGTTCATTGCGACCAACATTTGCGAAACGATCGTCTGGAAGGCCTTCTCACCGGCCACCGTCAACACGGGCCGTGGTACCGAGTTCGAGGGTGCCGTCATTGCTCTGTTCCATCTGCTGGCCACGCGTCAGGACAAGGTGCGCGCCCTGCGCGAAGCATTCTACCGTCAGAATCTGCCCAACCTGATGAACCTGCTCGCGACGGTGCTGGTGTTTGCGGTGGTCATATACTTCCAGGGCTTCCGCGTCGACCTGCCGATCAAATCGGCCCGCTACCGCGGCCAATACAGCAGCTATCCGATCAAGCTGTTCTACACCTCGAATATCCCGATCATTCTGCAGTCAGCCCTCGTCTCCAATTTGTACGTCATCTCGCAGATGCTGGCGGTCAAGTTTCATGGCAACTTCTTGATTAACCTGCTCGGCGTTTGGGCGGACGTAGGCGGTGGTGGCCCGGCTCGCTCGTACCCGATTGGTGGCCTTTGCTACTACCTGTCGCCGCCCGAGTCACTCGGGCACATCGTTGCCGATCCGATCCACGCCGTCCTGTACATCGTCTTCATGCTCGGTTCCTGCGCATTCTTCTCGAAAACGTGGATCGACGTGTCGGGAAGCTCGGCCAAGGACGTGGCCAAGCAGCTGAAGGAACAGCAGATGGTGATGCGAGGCCATCGGGAAAATTCGATGATTCACGAGCTCAACCGATACATCCCGACGGCGGCAGCTTTCGGTGGTCTCTGCATCGGAGCACTGTCCGTTTTAGCTGACTTCATGGGTGCGATCGGTTCCGGCACCGGTATTCTGCTGGCCGTCACCATCATCTACCAGTACTTCGAGATCTTCGTCAAGGAGCAGTCCGAGATGGGCGGCATGGGCACGTTACTCTTCTAAGAAGACCGCTAAACGGGGAGCATCCTTATCATTTCCCTCTTCATCTCGTACCTTCTTCCTCCTTTCATCCCAAGTGGTGTTGTGTTGTTATCCGTTGAATCCCTAGTTCTTTGTTTTTTTTTTAAATGTCATTTGCCCACGCTGTCCCCCTAGTGTTGGAGCCCAGCAAGAGGCAGAGGACGCACCCTTGGCGCGACCTCATTCGGCAGCCCATCACTGACCCCCGTGCACCTTCTTCGCAACACGAAAACGGTTTAATTTAAGTGCATACTTCTTCGTTAGCGTTTAAGAGAGCCAACACTCTGCGAAACAGAGATATAGTGCGACTGAGACATGGAAAGAAAGGTGTAATAATGTAATGTAATCAGTGTAAAAGTGACACAGATTCTTTTCTCTTGTGCGAGAGAAGGAAAAACCCGCAAACCGGAGCGAAGGGGCGAGAAGCAAACAAAACACTGCAATACCTGAAAATAAAAGAAAATACACAGTTCAATTTGTCCCCTATCGGCGGTGTGCGCCTCACGGAGGAAGATGCGCAGGAACAACTTCCGTGGTCCGTCATGCAGATTCGGCTCGCTTTCCGTTTCTTGCATCATCATTTGGTTTCTTTTTCGACGGACCGTGGCAGGAATGCAATAATTTAAAATAGGACAACTCCGGGCTCATTGTGGAGAGAGGACAAATAGCGAAATAGTTAATCAATTCTTTCCTAAGCCCATTCACGCAGACTCCGCAGACACTTCGGCATCGAGCGCGGAATGTCCTATCCCGCTATGTGGTTGGACTCGGCGGAGCTTTTATAACCTCGCTTTTTCTTCGTTTTCGTTCCGGCACTCAAGATAGGAACGAAAATTGAGGAACACACAGGAGAGAAATAGCTTCCATCAGCACCGCAAAAATAAGGACGAAGGCATGCGAGAGGGACGGCCGAAAAAGTTGCATTTAAACGCGCATCTTCTTCTGCGAGGCAAAATCGGATCGGAATAAACTAAAATGAAATTCAACTAAAAAATGTGTTTCGTTTCGTTTTAACGGATACGGTTGTTCAACCGGAATTCGGATCGGCATGGAGGATAAAAAAGACGAGACGAGTTACATTTTGTCACTGACCCACTTGCATTATATAGTTAATATATTAATTTCACTCTTTTTCTGCACTATACATGTTGTTGCACTCTTATCGAAACTAGTAACTAAGCATAAAAAACCACGCATCGATCGACCGGGAAACGGCATATACGAGGCCAATTGTTACTAACTTTTGCCACCCTCGTGGCAGACAAGAGCCTGTTTGGCTTCTCCTGACTTTCAGCGCCAACCTAATGGGAAGTTATCAGTATTTTGCTTCGCTTTCTCGCCAGTCGCTTCTACCATCCTATTGTTTGTTACATCAAAGCCATCATCATCGATGATCACCGACGATCACCGATCATCATCAATGTTTTCTGCTGTTGTTGGCCTCGCGGAGGGGCTGAGTTCGGTGGAGTAATCCTGGCGGTTGCTTTCGTTTTGTTTAAGACAAATCAGAATCCAAGCGCTAACTGCTTCTGCTTTATATACTCCACCAAGTTTTGTCGCCTATAAATTACATTTGCTCTCTCTACGTTGCATTTTTTCAAAGACTTTCTTCTAAACTTTGTTACAAATCGGTTAGTTTCAATTCGTTTCCGTTTTAGGGTTGGTTTTGTGGTTTCCGCGTGTGATTTGCGTTGTCGTTTGTAGTTTCATCTAGCCTCGCCGGGCTCATCGATGACTCGTCGACGGTTGACGTGGGTCCGAAATAACAATTGAGCCACGAAAGAAATGGTTCTTTTCTAAATTGACACATTTTAGCAGGTAATTCGGTAGTTCCAAATCTTACTGAAAGTATCCATTCGAATTAAGGTGGAAAAGACAAACGCAGGGTTAACAAGTATATAAAACGGGACGCCCAAGCCCAGCTGAGAGGCGAGGGTACCCAACGGGGGAACGATTGTTTCGATTGAGTAGCGAAAATATTAGCAAACTATCATCGGGGGACGTGTTTGTAAAACCAAATACTTTTCCTTTTCAGGCCACTGCTCTGCGCAGGTTTGTGCTAATCAGTTCTTGGGATTTTGGAGTTTTTCCAACCATTTTTCTAGCGCCTAAAAGTGTCGCTTCTTTTGAGATCTTACAACCGCATTAACTTTGTTCCAATTTTACCTGCCGTCCTTCAGTTTTCTCACTTGACGATGGTGCTAAAGAGATCAGCAGTTACCAATTGATCTACTTATGATGTTAACCTGGGATGAACCTTGGAGACCAGGGTGCCGTTTTCCTACTGTTTCGCCTTTCTTTCGACGTTACACTCTCTCTTAAGTTGCCACTCTTTGTCCCGCTGCGTTCTCCATTATAATAGTTTCGTAAGATGTGTGATAAACTTATAAATTATTCCGGCGTACCGATAACGCTATCAAAATAAATGTGTTCTGTTTTCGGTATATGCACAAACCACACATTCAAACAAGGTGGCTAATAAAAATCTGGTTAATGTATAATTGATTCGTAGTGTCTAATTGATCATTCCACACGAGTGCGCGATCTTGCATGCTACTCCTCCTAATCCTCTCGTCCTCATCCTTAGAGCCTCGCGGCGTCCTTCTGTGTTCACAAGTGTTTGTTAAGTTTGTTCAACTAGAAAACTTAATGCTACATCGTATCACTACAACCTAGACTTCGTAATCCAATATCACTTGCTAAAGCTTACGCAGAATTAATTCGAATCGCTTTATGCGCGCCCTTTGTTTTCCTCACCTTCCTTCATTTTCTTTTCGATGCACTCAGGGTGCAGTTGTGCGCCGTGCACGTGCCGTCGGTGCTCTGTTCGAGGGGATGTCTGATCTCGAGAGACAGTTGCTTCCGTCGTTCGCTTTTGCCGCTCACCTTAAACCTTTGATTTTTTACCGCACGGTCAGCAATGCAACTCAAGTCTAAAATCAAACAATTTGACACAAACCCCACGTACCGGACACGTGCACCGGGGCACAAAGAGTATCTAGCTCATTTCGGTGCATGCGCTCGCGAGGAGGAGCCGCGTCTACCAAAGAGGTCTACCAAAAGTACTAAATACTTAACCCAAGATATGTAAATAGAACGAAGTAGAGGGCTCACCGCACACGCTGTGCAGCAATTCGATCTGCATCCAAGGTTGGCTCATATTTTAAATACATATATATAAATATGTAAATTTTGTTGAATTTTCCTCCGCTTCGTATCGGGCTACGGGCATACGTATTCTCCTATTGCTTCTCGTTACAGCATCCAATGGCTTTCGGCGGCCCGCACACACACCAGCCAGCTCTCTTGTAACGGTGGCTCCAAAATGCAAACTGCAGCAAAACAGCTCCTGCGGTGGCCACTTCTTAGAGTGGGTTTGTTTTTCGATCTTTTTGCAGGCTCCCAAAGCGCAACGAAATGAGTGGGTTCGACAGTAAATATGAAAGTAAACACAGATCCCCGCGCACCAGTTCCGGCTCCAGTGGGGCACCTTCGGTACGCATGTCGCACTCAATCACAATGGAGGTTGTTTTGCCGCTCTGCTCCCGTCCCGCTTCTATCGAGCATCGTTTTTCGTCCAGTGATCGCGACGGAGCTCCTTTTAGGTTTGCAGATCATTTACCGAGGTGACGATGTAGATCGAACTCACTTTTGCACGCTGTATCGCGGTCACTGTGTTCTCGCCCAGCATCTTGAACAGTATGTAGCCGATGATGATGGCGAACCCGGCAACGAGCACGCGCACAAACGAGTCCTCGTTCAGCTGGATGATGACCCAGGCGCCCGCACCCGTAATGCACATCAGCGTCACGATGATGATCGTTTTCGCCCAGTGCTGAATGGTGAAACCCTTCTCCCAGTCGAGCCTGCGAATGATAATGGGCGTGGTGAGTTTGAGGGTGACCGTCGAGTGCCGCCCTTCGCTTACCTATTGGATCGTTCGATTTCGTACGGTGAGTCACACACTTTGCACTTTAGCACCGCGTCACTGTTCGCACAGCTATCGACAAGCCACCGGCGCAAGCACTCGTGATGCACCGAGCTCACGTCGCCGATGCACTTGCACGGCTGAATCAGCGGTTCCGGTTTGTCCGTATCGTAGCAGATCCAGCAGTCTTTTTTCGCCAGAAACGATTGACCCTCCTCGGCGGTGCCTGAAGTCGACGGTTCTGCCGGCGCTTCCGTCGATTCCGGAGCGACCGGATCGATCTGGCGCGTCAGTAGCTTGCGCGGGTTCAGTATCCACAGCTGCTCCGGTGCCATCGAGTTCCACAGGCAGCACGGGAACCACAGGGCAACGCCAACTTCCGCCAACCGGAACACGATGTCGTGCCAATTGCGGGAATACACCGGAACTCTGAGAAAATGAATTAGAGGAATTGTCTATAAAGAAAGTTCTCCGACAAACGGACGAATTTTATGCGTACTTTTTCTTCCAGAAGTCACCGAGCGTTTCCGAGGTGAGAAACCCGACGATCACTATCATCATGATCGCCTGGCTGAGCAGACCGAAGCGTGACTGGTGCAGCTGGGAAGCGTTTACATTTTCGCTGCTCGGCACCACGCCGAAATCGTACACGAAGCCACCTCGGACCTGTGGACACCGATAGGTAAAAAGAGGTAATTGGTGTCCTCTAACAATGGCTCATACAAAGTACTTCGCACTGTTTCCTCCATTTATCACATGCTTTGTTATGGATCAATGTTTAGCCATCGCAGTTTAGCTACGCCAACAATTGTACTGGACAGTAACCCCCTGATTCTGTTCACAAAACATTCCTCACTTACCTTAAAGAACACCTCGACACCGTAGATCAGGAAGAAGATGACCACGATCAGCAGCAGGGCAGCGTAGCAGCCATTGAAGAAGGACGTGCTGCGGCCCGAGAACAGGTGCGAGTAAGCGATCTCCGCCAGAAACAGACTGTACGGGAGCAGATTGAACGCCAGGAAGCCGAGGAAACTCTTCGACAGGAACTGCGACCGTTCCCAGCGGATGCCCTGCAGGTGGAAGATCTGCACCGACGACGACGGTAGGATTAGAACTGTGTTATTGGTTCGTGATTTAATTCCGCGGACTGATCTCCAACCAATCGTAGATCAACCGCGATCTTCATTAGCAATCTGCTCTCGCTCTCTCTCTCTCTCTCGCTCGGGCTCTGTGTTTTGATTTCAGCAACGAAGTAAACGAACTTCCGACACGTATTGCATTCGTTGCATAGCTTTTCCAATTATCACCTCTTCGTTGATTGAAATGTTCTATCCACTCCCTACTGGGAATGGTCCCTGCCAATAATGGAGGCCATCACCGGCACTAAACCTCACGGTTAATCGTCCCGCAGATGATTAGCATCAAAGAAACGATTATTTCTGCGCACCCACAAATGGACACCACCGGTTGGACACTTTACCCTCGGGGCACGATCGCGCATTCACTATTGGCACGCCGATTGACGAACAGGGAACTGTTCGCCGGAAGCGGCGTGGCTTCGAAACGGCGCCACCGATCCGATCAAAATTGTCAAACCAAATCACTTGCTAGTTGTGCTCTCAACCACAGTGTCCGGCAGGTTCGGCCTAAGTACTGAAAAGTTCTGCGTTCTGGGCTCGCAACTGACTTCCGACGATCGAACGTGTGGGAGCCCACGCTGTAGGAGCTCGGGCACACTTGGGTGCTGAATGGATTGTCACTAAGTGATGCACCTCTCGAAGGGCCGCCATTCCTGTGGCAATCAGCTAACGCCAACAATACGCCGGACATTCGTGAGTGGCCGGGCGTCGAGTGGTTTGCTTGTTCCTTATTACTATTTGCGCGCGCTGGAAGCCTGCGACTTAACGGCCCCGAGAAAGCCAGCCGCGGCCTCAGTTTACAAACCGTGTCATAACCGACCGGCTCGTTTATGTGTGTGTTTGGTTGATTTTACTATGCATATGGTCCACTTAAAACCATTCCACTCCACGGCCAGGTGAGAGGAGCCCTGAAAAGGGTTGTGGCAATTGTTGGCCGCCGCCGAAGTTGCGGGAGACAATCGAAAGTGATTTATGATCAGTTAAGACTTCGTGGTCAAGATACCACAATGACCCGCATTCGGCAAGTGTGACACGATCTAAACAAATTGTCTACATACACCGTACTAACTTTATCTATTCGTTTGAGGGTATGAAACCTCTGCCGTGGTACGACAATACTCCGCAGTTGCAACAATCGGAATCTGGTTCCGGCTAGTGATGCCCCAGAGTGCACGCGAACGAAGGGTTATCTGTTTCTCTCGAGTTTTGACCTATATTTTCGAACAACGATTAGATAACATTTGTGCCAATAGACGTCTAATTAATGAGAACTGTTACGATCGTTAGATTTTTAACACAATTTCTAACCTACACCAACGTCGTGTGGAACCAACGCGTCCTCGTCCTTTCGCGGCTCTAATCAACCTGTTCTTAATCCACTTTAATGAAACGAATAAAAACATTTGAATCCACTAACACTACGACCTTAACATCCGTTTATTTATCTCTTGTGATAATTCAGTAGCTCAACAGCAAAAGAAGCTAAAGTCAATTTATCTGGCAAAAAAGGTATACCACCGCCGTTAAGACTGGCAGCTTGGCGTCATAGCCGTGACGAATGAAGCAAAGCCAAAGGTACACCCCCGATGATTGACAGCGATTAATTATGCAACGTTTCGTCGGTGCTAATAAATTATGAGTCTTTTTAGGGCGGCATCAGGTATTGGGAGGCAGTTTATGACTTGCTGGCGAACAAGGTTCGTTTTCGAACAATTTCGTTGCCAACGCCCAATGGAGATCAATCGAGTCTTGCGAGGAAGCTTGTTACGGTTTGGGTATACTGTTACTTCCCAGAAACGCCACAATTTTCAAAAAAATTCCAACAACATTGCAGAGAGAGAGAGAGATTGCTGGGAGATATTTCGGCGTTTTTCGACCACACGTCTTTTCGACTTACCTCGGCCCACAGGCACACCACGAGCGAGGCGCAGGTCATCACGAGCGGATAGTACAGCGACATCAGATACGAAACCCAGGCCGGTTGAAGCGTTTCCTGTGTGTTCGGAAAGTGTGATCGAGAGGAAGATGTAGCAGAGATTTAGTTTATCGTCGGATGTGGAGTTGCGAAACCATGAGACTCACCGGTGTCGTGAAGTAAGCGCCACGCAATACCGAAGCCACGAAAACGAAGAAGTAGAGCAGCTTTTGCGTGGTTAGCCGGCAGGCACGCAGGAAGCTCGGTTGCTTCAGACGTTGATACTCGGCGATGATGCAGATCAGTAGCTGCACCACCGACACGAAACCGACGAAGTAGAAAACCGCCGAAATGCCTGCAAAGACACAACCGGAGTGCGGAGCGTTAAAAGGTTGCCAAATAAAGGGCGTTCAAGCGATGCTCGCTACTTACCCGCATGATACGGCAAATTAAAGCCGGAACACTCTTCGCCACTGTAGCGAATCTCGCAAAGGCAGGTGCCGTTGAGACAGTCGCCACGGCCCGAGCATTGTGCTTCGGTCTCGGGCGATATCTCTCCTACCGGGATCGAGGAGCACCCCATTAGGCGTTCGAACCGTGATACCATACTATTACATTAGAGACCTGCGTTAAACAAGAAAAGGACACGGATTAAAATATGCAAAAACGAGGAAGATAAACGATACATTGCACATTTTGCTTTATGCTAAAATCAATCCAAACTACCCCCGGTTGACCAGCTTTATGCGTAGTGGAACTGTCTACCTTTGAACCACGTTGGTTGGTTTGGCAAAAACATCCAAAATTTTACCACATCAACGCGTCCGCTTGATGGATCTTTTCCGGGCAATCAAATATTAAACACCATTAGCGACCATGTCAACACATTCACACCGCCTGGACTGGCCTGGCCTCCACCAATGGTACGGCTGATGGACACGAATGAATATTTTATTGGCTCAACAATACTTAAGCTCCGCGGTTGGAATTTCGGGACCACCACAGGCCATCTCCAGCTTCGGAGTGGATTAAAATAATGTAAGTACATGCACTTTGCGGCGATTGCTAACAATAATCGCTGCTGCGGCTGGCCCATCGCACGCCTATCATGTTATATCGATTTACATACACCGCCCCAGGTAAACAATGCCGCCATTTCGTAGTCATGGAATGGCACAGCTTCAACACCGCAACCGTAAGCCGGATTGATGGGTGGTTGTAGTACGGAGTGTAAATGTCGAAACACGTGCGAACCCATCGGCACGAAACCCATCCACGTGTCACCGAACGCCTTCCTGCTGTCGGCTGGCTGGCGGCTGTTGTCGCACTTCGGACTGCGACCGGCAAGGTCAGTTACGGCCAGCATGGATCTGCGTTGATTGATAAATTGTTACTGACTCTTCGAACGGAGTGTCGCAATGTTTACCATTTTCGTTATCAATTACAGCCGCATCAACAACCCCTGATTATCCTTACAATTTAAACACAGTCTTTAAACCGGGGATCCATGGGCCGCTTAATCAAACTCGTGATATGTTCCTTCAATCAAACGCTCCTCATAGCATGACGTACATTAACAACCAGTTCGTATCGATTTTATTGACTTAACATGTGAACGAACCAACAGAGCGCGGCGCGGTCGAAGCCATGATGATTCATGCCCTCGTGGAGGGTGAGAAGGCGACAGTTTACAGGTGGAAAATCCACCACTCTCGCTGCGGTGTGGGTGCGAGTAATCGAGAAACACCATGCAGGCCGCGTATTGCGTGAAAAGCGGAAAAGTTAGCGAACCGTTCCAACCACCATCACTTTCACGGCCTGCATCCGTTTCCCGCTCTTCAGCAGTGGGCAACAAAAAAAAGACAGAAAGCGGACCGCGGAGCCAACGAGTACAGCTGCACTCGGCGCAAGCGGCAACCAGGCAAATGGCTCTCTCCAATCCTCAGTGCAGCTGCACTTGCGACCTCCGGTGCAACGGCAATTGTCGAGTGCGAAACCAGTCGAGTCAAGAGTTCGCGTGTCCGCGAAACGGGTGCGAATCAATTAGGCACGATACGGAGTAATGTGACTCTCTCTTCAGTAGTGCGGAGTAGCATATTTCCGTTCCGTTGCCAACTAGATTCAAGTCATTCGTTCCTTTGGGAAATTTTTCACGAATGGCAGTTTCGAAATAAGGAGTTTGTCTAAGGAAAAATATTACTTTTAAATAAATAAAACGACACGGGGATGAAATTTTCGATGTCTTTTCAATCTTTGAATTAGCAATAATAAGCCATCAGAAGATTATTATTAATTTAGAGATGTGTTTGACTATTGATTGACGATCTTGACAATCGGCTGCTAAGATTGTTTTCAGTGCAGCATAAAATCATTATGGAGGTTTTTTAAGGTTAAAAAAATCATTATGGAGGTTGCCCATGGCGATACAGTAACTTCTGACTCATTTTTAGAACAAACTAAAACTCAGAATTTACTTCCAATCTGTCTAAAAAGGAAACAAATCGTGCGACCAACATGGACAGACTTCCTCACTTCCTTCTGCATGCCAAAACATGCCCACATAAAGCTGCGCCGGTAGTTTGAAACAGTGACTTTGTTTTCTTTGCGCTAGATAAACAGATTGGAGGCCACCGTGTTACCGTGAAATTATTCAAGCTGCGGCCACAGACAATATAAACCGAAATTGTGTTTTTCACGACAGTTATCCTTTCATCACGCCCCGTAAACAAGCGTAAATTATTCACAATCCACGGTGCGAACGCGCGCTGATAGCAAGTGAAATTTATATCGCACTCCACCCGGCCACTTTGCCAATAAAAAGAAGAACGGAGACCAGGCGACTGATAGCTACCGATGGCCTCTGGAATGTTCGCACTATGAGTGCTCCTGCGAGTGGAAGGACAGAAATAGATTAGGGGGGCCATTTCACGCCAGCCATTCTTGTTGTCGTTGATTCGTGGGTTTTCTTTGTTTCTTTTTTCATCTTGCCAAAGTGATAATCATGTAGCTGATCTCATGTGATCCGCCAGCTATCCGACTACCCCTGGCAACGGGGAGACGTATCATCGTTCGGTCAGCTCTCGGTCATCGAAATTCTCGTGATGATCGTTATAGAAAAGAGAGAAAAGCCCAGAGTGAGACAGCAGCGGGACAGAAATAATTAAAGCCGACCGATTTGCGATGCAATTGCGCATCTGCGAAGCAAGCCAAGCCGGTCAATTTATCGCTTGGTTTAAAATTTGCACCATGCCGCGGTGTATACGGCGCGCGAGGTGACGATTGAAACGATTGGACGATAAACAATCAAGCTAATTACGACGATGATAGTATCTCGACCAAAGGGTGTTCCGAAGAACCGGACGGCCGCAACGGTGTGGAAAGATGGACCGGAATGATGTCCTGAATGGTAGTATCCAGCAGTCTCGGGATTTTCGAGCTAGTGTCTTAAGCAGATTACCACAATAATGATCACGTTAGCCTGAAAAACATCAAACGAAGGAAAGACCCTTAGTCACACAGCACCATGTTTTTTTTCACACAACTTTAGTGACGATCACGTTTCACACATTAGGAAGCTACTCGCCAAACTCAGCCACCGTACGTGCCATGCATTTTCGTTTGTATTTTAGCCATCCCTTACAAGTTGGCGGTCACTCCAAACCAGGAGTTGGTTACCGGATGCGTTTTGACCATTTCCGGAGTGGAATCCGGTCTCGCGGTCATCCGCAGAGCCTCTAATGCACTTTTCCACTCTCAACCAAACTTTACACCATTCGACGCGGCAGTTTTCAATCGCTTTGTTGCCTACGGTCACTACGATGAGGGAAACTGGAGGTGCTCCAAGCTCGAACCCGTCGTCTCGTTGGCCTGCCGTTATACGTAAGCACAAACTCGGCGGCGAGTAAAATGCCAATCAAAAAAGAAGCAACTGCTGTGCTGCAAGGGAAACACAACCCGCGCTCTCCGTCGGTGACCTCAAACGTAGCCGTTCCTCGCAAACCCTGCACCAACTCATTAAAAACCACCCATTCGCACACGTTAATTTTTCTGCCACCCCGTTTGGGGGCGATAAGTACACACAGCACCACAAAGAACCTAAACTTTGCACTCTGTGGGTGGACGGGCGGACGAAGGACACGCAGCGGGACTGGTGATAAAGTTGAACCATCCACCACGTACAGGAGCTACCTACCAGCAGCAAGTAAATTGCGGATCAGCATGAGAACCAATTTCATTAAATCCCGACTTTCAGACTGCGTCACGTCACTTTCGAATCGTCGCACGGATTTTTTTCTATTTCGTTTTCTTCTATGCCCGAGCGCACACCTTGGGCGCTTTTCACACAACGCAGGGTCACAACACAGTACAAATTCGCAACGCGATAGCTGGCCGCGGGTAGTAAAACCTGGCCACGGCGTTCAGTTTTTCCGGAGATCAATATTGCAAACCTTGCAGCGGCACTCGCGCCTCGTTTTCACTGGTTCAGCAGAGTTTTAACAACAATCGAAATTGAACCAGTCCAGAACCGAGCGATGACTCTGTCGCACAGTCTTTTTTCCTGTGCCGTTTCTTTATGACAAGGAGAGCACGCACACCAACCCAACGGGCAGGCCAACTGATCGACAGATGTCCGAGGGTCGGAGACCAACGCGACGTAACTTTCAGCTCCGATTGAGCAGCGCCGAACTTGCGTTTGGCGTAGCGCTTCACTCTAACCAGACGTACGTGCGGGGTGTTGTGTAGAAACGAACTTCGCTGCTAAACGCGAGTTAAGCGTTGTGCAATCAAATATTCCCAACAGCTGTCACGTCCAGTGCTGCCAAATCGAGCACTTTGTAAACCTTTCAAACAATCGCCAACGTTTTACCGGTTTAGAACCCATTGAGCAATGGGAACAATCCTTAAAAATACAGGACAATCCAGTATAATATTTTTAAGTGCCTTCACTGTCTCCGGCAGATGAATGCAAAACATTGCAGTCCTTAAAGCCCTTAGCACTGAACTGTCACTGAAAGCAAGCGCGCGCTCGTTCTCGCCTGCGCGATGTTTCTTTCCTGCTCTCGCACCCAATTCAAAAGCCGCCTTCTATTGCTTCAACGTTTGCAGCAAAAACGCGTTTTCCGTCCAACCACCGAGTTGTATCGAGCGGATTGTGTGAGTGCGGGAAAATAGAGCAGCAGGCGAGTGAGTGAGCGAGCGAGAGGATAGCGGTGGAGAATCCCAAGCACATTGACTGACATTCCGGTCCCAGGGCATCTTGCACGTCAAGGGACGACACGACAGCGGTCAGGCGGAACTTGGAAAAAAGGAAAACGGTAAAGCGATCTGTGAAAAAGTGCAGCATCCAGGCGAAAGAAAGCTCACAACGCTTCGCTTGCACCAAACTGCATCAACGATTGTCTGCTCTTCGAAGGCAGCGGTCAACAAGCAAAGGGAAGCCAGTTCCGTTCGGGTTTTGCGAACGAAACGGAGCAAACGCGTCAAAGGGGCAAACGGGCGTCCAGAGAAAGGTACGGTGGGGTCGGGAAACGGGTGCGAGTTCCGTGAACAAGTGGACGCCACTTGGAACCACTTTGTTTGGTCTTGTGCGAATTTCTATAACGCGTTTTCTTGTGTGTGCCCTTTTTGCAGTGCGTACGTAGTGCGTGAGGAAACATAATGGCAGATCAGACGGAGCTTCGTATGAACCTCGTCGCCATCAAACGGGTCGATCCTTACGCCAAGGACATTGTCAACTCGTCGGCACACGTCGCCTTCTACGTGTTCAACAATGCGGACAGCGAGTGGGAGAAGACGGACATCGAGGGGGCACTGTTCATTTACAGCCGATTCGCCGAACCCTACCACAGCATCTTCATCAACAATCGGCTCAACACGAACTCACTGGTGGAACCGATTCGCGGCCAAATTGAGCTGCAAACGAAACCACCGTTTCTACTGTACCGTAACGAGCGGTCCCGCATCCGAGGCTTCTGGTTTTACAACGATTCCGAATGTGGTCGCATCGGCCAAGTAATCCAACGGCTCGTGACGGAGTGTGCCGATTCTGGTGAGAAGGGCGCCCTGCTGAATGGCGCTGGCATTGGTCCTGGTGGTAGTGGGACCATACCTCCCGGTATGATAGCCGGTGGCGGCACCGTGCCGGGTATGAATGGGAATGCCCCGCCATCGGAACCCAACAACGTGGACATTTTCAGCATGCTAACAAAGGCGCAGGAAGATTATCAAAACAACGCCACAGCTACTACCACCGCGGGCAACCATGTGGCTGGTGTTAAAGTAGGCGTGGAGCAGCTGCCTGGCGTAGCAACGCTTCCCGGAATGGTGCTCGCTGGGCACAGCCTACTGCCGCCGGAGCAGATTTCCAACCAAAATGCGCCGCGGAGCGTGGTGAACTTTTTTGCAGCCGCCAAACAGCCGGCAGCTTCGGAGGTGCCCCTCTTCAAGACGCTTGCTCCGGTCCACACACTCGAGCAGATCGAGAAGCTGCATCGGGCTTCGACGCCACAAAAAGAACCACCCCAACCCGTGCCGCCGGCTACGGCCAACACTGGAAAGCTAACGCCCGATGTGACCGAGCTGAAGCGCATGGGTATTCCAATAATGGCGTGTCCCAGTGGGCCGCAAACGCCGTCCACCGGCACAATGCCCGAACTCGGAAGCTCGCCATTGGCAACGTTCCTCAGTGCCGCGAACCTTTCGTCGGCCATCCGGGCCAACAACCACCCAGCGGTGATGCCGAAGACGAAGCTGATCGAGATCAGTGAGCTGGAGTCGCGCCAAAACCACCAGCAGCAGCCACAGCCTACGCCGCTGCACGAGCTGCTGAAGAAGTCGGATCCGATCGGGGTGGGAAGTTTGGCGGTCACAGGCACACCGCCGACGACCTCCGTCGTCCGACCGGCCCTGATGCCTCCGACCATGTTTAAACCGACGACGCCGTCTGCGGGTGCTGTGCCACCCGGTAGCACCGGGGTAACTCCATCCAGTGGTGGACAGCAAAAGGCGGCCCAAAGCACCGGAAAGCAAACAGCCGGTAGCAAGGGAGCCGCTAGGCAACGGGATGGTGGTGCAGGCACTACACCACCTAAGCATCAACCCGGAGGCGTTGCGACGGTGGCCGAAATTCTGTCGAAGACGGCTGCCAACTCCAAGAACAACAACATTATGCACAGCACTAGCGCCAAGGCGAGTAGCGCCAATGGTAATAGTAAAAATAGTAACAATAACAACAATGCTGGTACCGCGGGTGGACCGGTGGAACCCCTGACCCAGAACCAGCTCATCCAAGCGGTCAGCTATCTGATCAAACACGATCCGGACTTTGTGCGGAAGTTGCATGAAGCGTATGTAAAGTCGTTTGCCGAAATGATGATATCGAACTAATTGGCCCGTCCTTAGTTCGAACACAGCCCCAACACAACAGTTCTACATGTGCGCCTTCGCAATCCATTCAAGGATCCCTGCTCCACTTTCTCTCCCCTTGTTCTTGCCACACGTGTTGGCCGATCTCTGACACATACAACCTGCCCAACCGATACACCGCGAAATGATCGACACAAGCTAAAACACACATGGATAGCGAACAATAGCGAAAGAGAGAGAGAGAGCATGAGCTTCCAATTCGACACGAAAAGGACAATGAAGCGTGATTATCGTTTGAATTTGCATCTACTCGCTGCACTTGGCCGTTTCCTACAATGTACAATATTTCTTCAACATAACTATTAGACTAAGTGAATCACGTTTCTTAGATATTAATACTTTTATTTGATTTAGACATGTATCACCTATGGTCTCTTATTTGGGCTCTTTCAATCTTATTGGTTCCCAAAAATGATAAATATTGGAAGTGTTTACACTGGTGGTAACTGTGCAAGAGTACCGTTACCCGTGTAGACAAGTATGTAAATGATTTTTTATTACGATTATTCTCATTTAGAGTTGCACTGACTACATTTGAAACGAATTTTACCGACGATTGATGATGAACGATGATGGATCCGATCGTAAAGGAGGCTCATTTTTCGTTAGTACCTTATCCTTTAAATTCATTATCTCATTATCTCTCTCTCTCTCTCAAAGTATAACACCACACAGCAAGCAAAACAGCAACGATCGCGTCCTCAATGTGAATAGAGTAGAGCGTCCTTTTGCCCAAAAATGGAAACATTCGCTAGGGAGGAAACCGCAATAAACCGCGCTTGCATTGAAGAGCGTGCCACAAACCAGCAGAGGGAAAGCGCTACTTGGTGTATTGCAAACCGTTTAAAAAACTGCAGCTTTGTCCACCCACATACGATTAACACAATTTGGTCCGTTTTTCCGTACTTTCATCATCGTAGTGTTTAACGGCACAGGGGAGCATGTACCTTTGTAGAGCGACGCATAATGTGAGCAAAACAATTATCTAGCAGCAGCTATAACAAGATCCCCGATGTAATTGATGGAGGCGAAAGAAAGCAAATGATTAAATGGTAGATAACTCGACACTTTTCGATGTATAATAATATTAGGGGCGGCAAAAGCAGAAAAAGCGGCAGCCGCATAGAGCCCGAGTGATTAAGCGATTGAGATGTTAGGTCAGCTCAGAAGAAACTGAAAAGACGCCCCAAACCCACAGCTACAACGATTCCAGACATGCAGTTCTTTAGTCAGTACATTTCTCGTTAGCGGTCTCAGAATTATCGATGTAAAGAGTTTGTCGCGAGACGCGTGTACGGTAAGTCCGGTAAGCGCAGGGGGCGCCAGACACACAGGAACAGAACAATGAGGAAAGTACGACACAATAACAAAACAATGCGTGCGCCCGCTATGTGTTGGAAATAAAGAAAATGAAGGGCGCAGTTGAAACAGCGCCAAGCAGAACGTGGAATGTGTCGTTTGTTTGGGGAAACAACTTACCGCTGCATGAACGTTGGTGACGATCGCTTCGTTTCGGTCCAGCCCTCGGTAAACTTCTTTTTGAAATTCAGAAGGAACAGAAAAAACCAATGCTTATACATCATGGATTTGTTTTTTATACATTATTTCAAACATGTATGCTTGTCCCTTCTTGTTCACGTTCACAGCTTGGTTTTCGTATCCTTTACTTCCATTTTCTCTTATCAACCGGTATAAACTTATCTTAGCAAACATTTGTTTCACTTGTCCTAATCTCAACGGGGTTTGTTTCAACACTTTTGCCTTTCTACTTGCTCCATAAACCTTTTTTTTAACTTTCTGCAACTTTCGTGCGTCAGCTAACGCTTCTTACATATTCGTGTTATCGGTTTGTGTTTGTGTTTTACATAAAATCTTGTATATAGTACAACATTTGTTTTCTTCCGCTCCACTTCTCTAACTTTGCCATTTCTATTCGGGCGCCTCTTTCATTCGTTCATTCGCAGATAGGATAGGCTCACTACACACGCCATATCAGCTTATCTGTTACACGGAACCGTTCCTGGTCGTTCGACAAAACACACCGCGGCCCTTTCGTTAGAACCGTTCTTGTAGCCGTTGTTTATTCGTTTTGCACTAGTAATCCTGTGATTCCTTCCTCTATCCTGCTCTTCGTACGCATTTCGGGTTGTCCTTCGGCTCTCGATAAGCACTTTTTACATTTGTAGATAGTTCTCAACACGGCTCAACAACTTTACTAAACCATTTATCACACACAAACACACGCACGTGTGGGCAGTTCGGTTACCCCATTAACCCTGCTGCTGTTGCTGCTGCTGCGAGCACCCAGCGAATCCTTCCGCATTCCGGGTCCATTAGCTTTACTCGTCACCTGTCTCGACACGCCCACAGTCTGTCTCTGTTAGGTGCATCTTTAGTGTAAAATTGTCCTACAACCTTACTCATACGGCACCGGGTCCGTGTTAAGAAATGTTACAAATACTCATCTCTTTGCACGCACTCTGTGTATGGAGCCAACAACACGCCATCTTGCTCGACCCGCACCCTAACTATGCTCCGGACCGGAATCACGGCCATCAACAATTACATTAGGAGCAACAAAAAACACCCCAACAACACGCCTAAACCGCACGCTTCGGTACTGCCCGTCTTCGTCTCACTTTGAATTACATTCGTTTTTCACAACAAGCACCATTCTATGCCTCGATACATTTTTCGCTTTTTCGTCTGCCAGAACGTGATCGAGAGCTTCCAGACCCCTGCTTTAGTTCCGCTTTGTATAGTTTCGTTCGTTTCTGATTTCTTTTACACTGCTGTTTTGTATAACAGTTTTATTTACACAACACATTCACGATACCACAATTATTCATTTTTTTCAGCTTTTTGTTATCTTTAAATCGTGTAATACCTGCATGTTGCTACTACTACTACTCGGTTTGTTACTGTGTATCTTTTACGCTTATGTTTCCATTCTTGAAAGGGGTGTTTTGTGGGCCTTGTATGTTTTATCATTACTCAAGTACTTTCCTTCCCACTGAATCACTTTAGCAAGTTTGCGTCCGAAAGCCATCCCATCGAATGGCCGAACCGTGACGCTCCCAGTGCCCGTTGGTGACCCTTTTCGTGCACCTCACGGCTCTGCAGGATTCAGCTTGGTAGGTATTTGTGGTATATGCAAATACTTTTGCTATTTGACCCATAAATATGTATGTACATCTGCACACGCAACACTGTGCGCATACCACTCTGGTGATCCGGCACGGGGTCGAAACGGAACGAAAAGAAAGGTGGTTCGTCATGCCACTGCCACTTACTACTTTCTCCTTTGGTTCTGCCTCCTATCTACCGACCACGATTTCTTCCGACTTTTATTGAACAATTTGAGTTCTACTTTCTGAACCAGCCTCGGCCTCGGTTCTTGAACCGTTCCCTTTGCGAGCATTGTGGCACACACGTTGTTGGGGACGGCTAAGCTGCTTTCAGGAATGGCGAGAGGCGTGCTCGTTATAAAGAAAGAAGTAGTGGCGATAGTAGTAGTAATAGTAGTAATAGTAGTAATAGTAATAGTAACTATAGTACCATACTCTTTTATCGTCTCTCACAAGTACAGTCGCGCACATCGAATTGTTTCGTGTTTCGCATTGTTTTCTCTCCGTCTCAGATTGCCGCCAACAGAAGATGTGTATATTGTGAGTTCACGGATGCACTTTTTGTGTGTCGTTTGTGGATGCTGCTGCTTGTGGTTTAGTCCATACTCTGTCGCTGTTGTCGGTTTAGCCCGCAGGCCAATCGCAATTCACCTGACCACATGGCTGGCTGGCTACTTACACTAGGTAACATTTACTAGTTGCGACTTTTATCGTTACATTTTCTGTACGTTTCGTGTTTGTAGATGCATTGCCCTTCGACTGACTGTTGTCCTAGTTTTATCTTTGTTACCAACACAGACTTTATTGGACTTCAGCGACAAGTTTTTGCTTCAGTATTTCTTCCGTTTCCCCTTTGCAAACTGGTTGTTTCCGTACAAAACATCTACATTACACAACAGCAAAATTACTTATATTGTTTTCTTTTGTTTATAGTTTATATGTGTGTTTGTTTTCCTTTGGTTAACACATAATTGTTTAAAATGTTTCTCATTATTTCCACAGAAAACAGCCGCAGAGAGAGGGCTTCTATCGTTCGAACCCAAAAAAGACGCGAGCAGTGTCGCCGAGATCTACACAAAATTACCAATTCCACGGGCAGGACCTTCGAATGCGATTATTAAGTGTTCTTCCGGTATCTTTGGAAGACTTGCAAACATAGCTCTGATCGGCGGCGTTCGTTTCGAACGCCGGGTACCCTTCCCTGTTTGAGGGTGGAATGAAGCAAATCTTTTTTTTTCTTCTTTTTACTTCCTACATTGCTACCAACAGACTCAAAAACAGATTAAAAACCCCCAAAAGCATTATGATCGGTTACCTACGGGCTAACAAGAGTCCAAAGATAAAACATGATCGGTAAACAAAGTTCGCTAGAAAATGTAAGCCACGGCCGGCCGAGTTGAATGCTAGGGGTTGACTTTCCTGGCAACAGTAGATCCTCTGTCGTTTATGGCACACCTTCTTCGACCAGCTGTCTTGTGTGTTGGATGAGAAAACACGGAGCGTAACAACCCCTTCTAGGTAAACCCAGGAAACGGGTTACAGTGAATTGATATCCGATGCCACATCAATGAAAGCTAAGTATATAACGCATCAATGGTGCCCGCTTCGACTCGTACTAATTCCGTGCGCATTTCGTCCTTGCACCGGCGGGTGCAACGTGCTAACGCAGAAAGTAGCGCCCAAAACCGGAGCCACCGCCGTTGGGTCAGTTGGTGCTGGGGTACGGGAACATCGTGCGGTCTGAAAGCGTCGCAGAAAAAAGGTCAGTATTCGACAACGCACGTTCGAAACCGCAGTAGCTGGGTTGCGTGAGTTTCTAACCTGAACTTAGACTGGATTGCTTCGGCTTTGGCGGTAGTTTCGGTGTAGTTTCACCGGGTGAAAACCGTGGCGAAATGTTGGTGCTGAAAACCCAAAGGAAACCCCAGGCAGTCATAACCCGTTCTGTAGATACTGCTCCATACGCGCGGCAGTGCTTACCTGGCCCTTCGACAGAGAACGTTGCCTTGTGCATGTTGTTGACCGGCGTTGGGGGAGTTTTGGACCGATTTATTTTTGACTGCCGATGGGCTGCTTCCAACGGCACCCGCCGGCTGCACACTTCCAGCACTAGCTCCGATTGCACCGCTGGAGGATACCGCCAGAGGGGGCGGTGGTGGCGGCCCCACACTGGGACCACCGGTTCCGCTGCTGGCAATCGTCGCCAAACCGGACAGTGACGAAGAGCCGGCTATACTGGGAATGTTCTCTTTGGCCGCCCGATCCATGGCCGAGTTGCGCCGCATCATGATCGTGCTGGTGTGCGGCAGCATTAGCAATCGCTGTTCGTTGCTTTGCTGATTGTGTTGATTCAAGTTGTCCCGGGTCAGCGTCGACGAGGAAGAGGACGAGGACGGTGATTCATCCTTCTGCGTGGGCGGATGCAGAAAACAATGAATGTAGTTCCAATCTGGCTGGAACCTAGATGCTCCCGCTTACCGCATATAATGAGGAATGATTCCAACTCGCAGGGTCCATCGTGCCGGTCGGCGCACACTGTCCGGCAACTTGACCGATACTGTGAAACAGCGTTGTCATACTGTGACTACTGACCCCGAAATGGTAGTGCGACTGTGTGTGCGTTCTTGGTGGTAACGGTGGTGGGCTCACGTCCCTCGGTGGTAGCTACATACGCATGGTCAGAAGATACATTACGATACAAGATAGAAACGCAGGCAGAAGGCGACGGAGCGCGAGAAACTCACCGTCGGTGCATCCGGCGCCTGCCGTATTTGAGACGATTGGGCTGCATCATTGGAAGATTCTTTTCGTTTAACCCTAGGAGGTAGTGGAGGCGGCAGGGGCGGTAAGACGTTGTGTGTATTTGGTACGTTGACGTGCGGTGAGATCGGTATGGGGCCGAAATCGTTACCGGCGGCCGGCAATGGTCCACCATCGGTAGGTGTCGTGGAGCAGAGCTGACAGGGTAAGCTGCTGGTGGCGGAAGGCGAAGCAGCACCGACGGCGCCACCATTGTTGTACTGAGGCGGACACCCCTGTCCATGCGTGTCACCAGCTGCACTGGACACCTCGGGATGTTGATGTTGATGGTGCGCTATGTGGTGATGCTGGTGATAGTGGTTGTGATGACCAGGGGGTGTCGTTACGGACTGCTGCTGGAATGGCAGATGGACTTTCGGGCTGGAGGGAAAGACGGGTGAATGCTCGCAGGACGCAGGACGACCGCCAGTGGTCGATTGTAGGGCACCACCGGCACCGGCACCACCACCAGTAGCTGCACTGCCACCGATGGCCGACGACGTGGCGGCACCAGGGAAATCACAGTTTTGAATTCTGTAAGCGAAAGATAAGCCATTTAGTAGAACAATAAAAAGAAACGCTATGGTGGACACTCACTTGATAGAATTGGATGTACTGAATTGGAATTGGATAGAATTGGATGTATGTCTAAAGTTACAACTAGTAACTCTCTCAACGCTGCTGGCCAAGCTAGTGGTCACCGTGCTAATGTTCGCCATAATCGTACTAGTACTGTTGCTGCTAGCAGTGCTGCTGTTGCTACTAGCACTGTTAGGATTATTGCCAACTACAGCGGAACCGGATCCACCACCGGCGACACCCGGTAGTGGCGGTGGTTGCGGTTTGTCGGTTCGCGGACTAATGGTCGGTGGAATGTCCGATGAGAGACTAACAGCTCCAGCGGCTACTACCTGCGATGTCTGGTGGCTAACGCCAAGTACCCCGCCCAGGGCATCGTTGTGAGACATCGATACAATACTGGCCGCCGAGGAGGACGTTACCGAACTGGCTGTTCCGTAGCCGGATGCTAGAATAAGCCAAAGGTTACGCTCAAGAATGCTACTCTGGTGGTGCTAGTGCCGAAATTTACCTTCACTGCTGGAACCACTGTAGAGACTGCCACCAATCGA
This sequence comes from Anopheles bellator, assembly GCF_943735745.2. NCBI lineage: Eukaryota > Metazoa > Arthropoda > Insecta > Diptera > Culicidae > Anopheles > Anopheles bellator. Next base: position 76,373,186 of record NC_071286.1, on the reverse strand, counting down.
GTAGGAAGAAGCGCCAACGGCCGTTCCCGCACTAGAGGCAGCCGATGAGAACGAGGACGATGACAGGGCCGTCATCGAGGCGGAAGGATAGCGGGGGCTCGGTAGCAGCTTGCCAGCATTGTTGTAGCTGCCACTGCTCTCCGACAAACTGCCACCCGCGGCGAGATGGTTTGTGTTGGTCAGTATGATGCTGTCCGAGCGACGCGGAATCTCCGGTGCCATCTGACTGTCACCACCCGCCGTCGACAGGTTCGCTATCGACTGCGAGAAGGCGTGATGATGGTGATGATGATGATGGTGCTGGTGGTGGTGTTGCTGCTGCTGGTGATGGGAGTTGTGATGTGTGTATTGCGAGGAAGAACCGGCAGTAGCCTGATAGCCATGGTGGAACCCGTGATGATGCTGCCCTTGCGGATTCTGCTGGAACTGTGTGTGGAGAAACGACTGTTGGGAGTGTTGCAATGGCTGTTGGTTTTGCAAATGCTGCTGCTGCTGCTGCTGGTAATACAATGACGAAAGCGAGGACGTGCCGGAAGACGACGAGTGGATGTTAACCGGCGCGAAGATGGAGTAGTCATGCACGGAAGACGACGATGAAGCTGGAGGCGACTGTTCGCCCGTATCACTGTAGGTCACCAGCGACGTCTTGCTGTACAGCAAGGTACCCGGCAGCGTCATCGACGAGTTGGCGGAGCTATTATTGCGTCGCGATGATGGTTTGATACCGGGTGATTTCAGCGGAATGTCCGGCCATTTACGAGGCTGAGAGAGACATTAGAAAGTTTGTGGAAGAACAGAAATTAACGATCTACCGACCGAGCCTATCACATCGAGCCACTACACTTACGAATTTCAACGGCTGACGACAGTTCTTGGGCTCAATACGCTTGCTCTCTTCATAGAGATAGTTCTGAATCTCCGTCACACTCATTCCTTTAAAAGGATCTAAATTTTCTAGGAAATGCTGCAGAAAGAAGGCGGAAATTCACGGTTGAGTATCCTTCGCGCAGCTTCATACCGCACTGTCCAGTGAACGACAACTCACCCTTATGCTATTGTCTACTTTTAAACAGTAAGGTTGATTCTGATATTGCTGTATTTCGCCGGTAATCTCCGCCACGCGCCTTCTCTTGGAGAAGTTAATCAGCTCCGTGTTCGGCAGGAAGTCCGGGTTGCCTTCCTCGATGTGTAGAATGTTGGTGAGGTACATTCCGAAAAATGGCACACAGGGTGGATTGATTGAGCGCAGCTTTTCCTGGTACTTCTTGAAGTGCGAATTGTTCAGCTCGCGACACTCGGCCAGCACCTGCTGGTGACGCTTGGGCAGATCCTCGAGCGTCAGCTTCAACCGGTGAACGGCCGCACCCTGGAACGCGGACACGATCGACAGCACGCCGTTGAAGTTGTTCAAATCCTGCAGCACCATCATCACCTCGATGGCGCGGCTCGCCATCGCCACACGCTCCTCAAAATTTTCCGCTTCGATGATCGATTTCTCGATCCAGCGAGTGAACTGTCGATCAACAGAGAGGTAAAAACGATCAATAACAACGCCCGGTGTCGCTACTCTCTCCATCCACTTACGTTCGTAGTGTGATGCATTATTTTTAATAAATTAGGACTAGTAGTTTCCTTGTCTTTTCCCGTCCACACGGAACCGACCAATTCGGATGGTTTGACCTGGGCGAAAAGGGAGAGTTGTCATTTGAGTGCTACAAAAAGGTCTAAAACTAAGGCTTGTACGATTTTCGGACTCACATTTTTGTACATCTCAAACTCCAACAGGGTCAGTTGGCGGGCCAGTTCTAGCGGATGCAACATCAGCAAATTGAACTCCACCTCGTTGTTCAGAGGTAAATGATACTCGATCGCCGGAGGGCTGTGGCCAAAAGCGAACGTTATTTGCCGGTGATTGTCCTCACTTTCTTTCTGTAAACGCGCGTAGTCACAAACGAAACAAACATTGGCATTCAGCATATCAAAGCGTTAACAACGACGGTAGCGCTTTACCTTGCGTTGGACGATTTTCGTCACCGAATCAACCCACTTTCGCATCGATTTTCCCCGTACCGTTTCAAGGAACCGATCGAGACACTCGAGCAACTCGGCATCACGCTCAAAGTCGTAAAAGTGATGATCTACCCAGTGACGCAGCACGTTCAGCACACGAAACTGAACCGGCTGCACGTACTCCTTCTTGTACCGCTTCCAGTCCTCCCGTTGCGAGTTTTTGTGGTGTGAAAATTTGTCCGTCTCACTACCGAGCCCCAAAATGCCGCATCCAGCCCCGCCACCTAAGCCACTGTCTTTCTCGTTGGCCGCATCGTACACCACTCCCGGGTCCGGAATATCGAACCGTTCAACCAGTAGCTGTAGTAGATCTTGCGGGGAACAGAACGACCGGTAGGTCGTGAGGAAAGTACGCACGAACATCGGGTCCGCGTAGATGTGGTACGTCAACCGTTCAATCAACTTGCACAGCGTGGCCCCCTTGATGAGGGGCACGCCCGTCCCTTCACGCTCCTCCAGCACGATGTTAGATGGGCTATCGGGAACGGCGAAGGCATAAATCGACGGACTCGGCAGCCGCAGCGGGTGCTTTTTCTCGATATCGAGCAGAATGCTGTCCAGGATGCGCTCCAGCATCGATTTCGTGTTAAGCATAATCAGATCCGCCATCCAGTCGTTCTTGTGCTGGGCATTCTTCGTGATCAGTACAACGCTCTGCTGCTCGCGAGGTGATATTTCGAATGCGTGCTTCAGCTCATCCGTATCCGGACGGTCGATAATTTCGACCTTACGCATAAAGAACCGCTCCTTCTGCCGGTAGTCGTAGTTATTGCCGGGCACGATCTGACGCCGAGCTTTGCACAACACCAGTAATCCATCGAACAGGAACACTTTGCGTTCTGTCTGGCGCTTACCCGAGCTCAGCTTCGCTAGCGTATCCTCTCGGATGAACTCGTTGCAACACTGACCCACGTCCCTGTCCCAGTGTTCGACCGTGTTCTGTAGATCACGCGTTTTCTCGATTGCAGACTGGCGCCGGGCCCGACTGTTGACTCTTGTAAAGTATTCTCTACAAAAATGAAGACCAAATCAACGTTACGACTGATTAACACACCGAGATCTAAGCGACTCACTTCGGCAGCAACGAAGATATGCCCTGCAGTTCACACTGCAGGGGTTTCAGCAGTCCTTGCACTTGCTCGAAGCTTTCCTTGTCTTCCTGTGAGGGACTCAGCTGTAGTAAAACCTTAATATAGTCCAAGTAGAGCTGGGCATGCCCAATCGGGCCTAACAGTAGTTTTGGTAGGTAAAATTTGACCGCCTCCTTGAAACCGTGACCGGCCGACATCAGTGAGCTGGCCTAAAAAGGATACAAAAAAATGTTAAATCCGGGCATTCGAATCACCACCTTGATTCCCTTGAATTTCCTTGACAGCAGAAGGAAAAATGGTGATCGGAACGAGCGACTACTACCTCCGGTCGTGCTAGTAAACTGCTCAACGCTTCCTTGGCCGTCACTGAGGTAATGTCCTTGGCGTACTTAGCATACACATCGAACTCTGCCGCTTCCGCCAATTCTGTGAAGGTGAAAAGAAATTGAAAGAAAGCAAAGACATTTGTTAGGAACTCTCGCAATGCCAAATAAATTTGTTCATAGATTACCTTCAAAACAACTACCAATACAGGGCGGTGTCTGCTCCTGGGACATTTCTATCACATCTTCTAGCGATCCCAGCAACGTCACCGATACTTCGTAAATGTCTATTATATTGGAAAATATTAAATCCAACTCCTGCGGGAACGGTAGAAGTTTGTTAGCAGGTTAATTCTGGTGGATTATGACAAAGGAATAAAAATCATTCATCCTTACTTTCGGGTCCTTAACTATCTTAACTAGCTCCTCCCGGAATACTCGGATGATCATGTGCAGATCACGTTGATACTGTTTCTCGTCGTGGATCAGCTCTTTCACGACTTCCTCGTAGCTGAGACTGGCACGTGGGGTTGGTGGCAGCGGACTTGGTGCCATCGAGTGGGAACTTTGACCCTGATAGAACATATCCATCAGTACCTGGGAAAGTCAAACACGGTTACGATTATTGTTACTGAACGCGCTTCTCTATTTTCGCAGCCGCTACAACACATCGAGTGGATGTTTTTGTACGTTTGAAGATTGGGAAGCATTGAATGATAATGGTATTGCATGAGTGGCAAATTCAAACAAAACGTTGGCATCAAAGGCGACAGAGTGATTCACAACAATACAACAACATCACAAAAGTCAAAGTGTAACATGCCTCAGTTTTAAAACAAAATTTGTTACTCGATTTCGACAAGATTTCGTTAAACCAACTCTATATTTGAGGAAAATCAATCGAAAAAGCCAAAACAACAACAAACAAAATACGTTCATTCAATGTACTAGTTCTCAAATAGGTTCCTTCGAGATTAAAATCGGGGTTTTCAGACAGGGATGGCACCTAGCTGAGAACGGCGAGTCGAGTGTAATATAAATTCATTTAATTAAAAATTGTAACTGACAAACACGTATGTAAAAAACATAACATTCAACATTCAACGATAATGTTGTAATCTACCGTCAAAAGAAATCAATCAATGGAGAAATATGCAAAAATTCAATTGCAAATAAAATCAATAAACAAATATAACAAATCAATACAAAACTATTTTGATAGTGCATAAATACAGTAAACCCAGATTAATTTGACCGTGCTTAGCAAACAAAACAAGAAAGTATCAACGAAGGGATTAAAAACAAATCGAAATTGAACAACTTATGCCACCATAAACACATTCGAGCGTCTGTCGTGAACCGCCCAAGATCGGTTGAGCGTAGACAAGTAAATAACGATAAGGATGCTGACCGGAAACATAGAACACAAACTTTTACAGCATAATCGAAAAAATATGCCAACACAGTTTGCTACACAGTACATTTTTCAGAAGCGAATAGGATCGTGTGATCACCAACTGAGGGATCACTGTGCGATAAACGAAAACATGTACACCTTAGTTAAAACACTCTACGATCATTGCTGCCGAGTCGCGTACGCCGTTTGCTGTATTCGCAATGTGGATAAATGTATTTCGACATGTATTAAACGAAATAAACAAATTTCCGCAAACACGCAACTTAGTTTGAAGAAAAACTATATTAAAAACACATTTAAGTAGTACGAAGAGAAATGAAACGAAAAAAACCAACGATAGATCGACTCTACTACAACAAAACGGGAGATATTTGAGTTCCAAGACACGATTGACACTACTTCAATGTACCGAGGGGCCAAATCAAGCGAAAGAGTATGAGTGATGGTTGCGTGAACGGAGGAATGTTTGGTGAGGTCCGAAGAAAACTATCAAAAAGTAAGCAGTGTGCATGACTTTGTAAAACGAGAAGCACCGAGGCTTTCTTTCTGATATGGTTCCTGAAGACCTCTCCGGGGGTACGGTCACTCGAATGAAGTAACCGAGATTGTTAACTTGAACCGTGTAGAAACTTATGATTTTAATCGATATCGCTTTTGGCAATGTTGTACGGAGACAGGGTTAGGAAAGAGGGATTGAAATTTCATGATAAGTTAGTAAAAATTAGTCAATCTACGTACCACCTTTTTTATTGCAGATTTGTTTGTTATGTTTTGGTATTGGGTTTGGGTTTTTGATATTCGGTTTTTGTGTGTGTAGATTTGATTGTATTTTTGGCAAAGGTTTTGTTTGTTGGGACAGCATGAAAAAAACATAAAATAAGAATTTGCGACATATAGTAATTGAGAGAGTGATTGAATAGTAGATTTGCGCTGCACGATAGAGATTCAGAAGGGGTTAAGTTCTAGATAGAGAGTCAGCTAAGCTGATCAAATTATAATTAAGTAATAAGACATTTTTACGTAATATTTCCAGTTGTGTTCATACGTACTCTACAACCAATAAAACTGCGAAACAAGGAATAACGAACAGAACGTTGTTAAAGCAAAACTTATATTAAACACAATTGCATTAATTATACTAACCGAACGCTTCACTGAAACTATGAAGACTAGCATTAAGATGCTATTGATTTTATTCAACGAAAAACCTGTCCATAACGTAAAGAGGAGGAGAAACCACCGTAGCCATGCATTTCAGTGAAAATGAAAACACTTTCAAATGAAATAAAACACAAAAAGCAATATTAATGTGTAAAGGAGTTTAGTAAGCATTTACATAAATGTGTAGAAAAACCTGGATTCGGTTGTGAATTGCATGACAAAATGATGATACAGTTTCGGACAAAAACAAGCCCTCGTTCAAGCTTTGAGATCGTTTTAAGCTTTTAGCAAGGGAAAACCAAGTAAGCTCATAACCTTTCACACGAGGTTATCCGCCGTGCACTAGAGTGTTCACTATTCTAGTAACAATCGATTCTAGATGTACTATATGTCGATCGTGCACAAACACAATAGGCAGCAGCAGCGGATCGGTCTTTCGGGAATCGGTGATTATATTAGCTTATGCAAAACTAGTCTCTTTTACGCCCAGTTTAAAAGGCAGTCGAAAACGATTTGTACAAATGGCGGTTGAACGTACGTTTGTGAAACAAAGTTTGCCGATGTGTGTCCGTGTACGGTCCAGAATCATAAACATTTGATGAAAATTTGATTGCGATTCGTCATGTTCAGTTTCATATGCAATTTACTGTCATTTTCAATTATTCTTAGAATCAAAATTATAAAACTAATCAATGCGTTCGATCGTGAAAATAATTAACGGTGTAAAAACTGGAAATGGGAACATTTCCACCATTTTGTTCTTAAATTATTCTACCCAAACGCAAAATTTAATTCTTACAGAGAAAAATTTAAAAAAATACGAAAGAGTACCGAAACTAAGAAAATAATAGAATTTTTCAATGAAACAATGCATCAGAAAGCCGAATTTAACGTTATTGAGTGAAGTGTACGCACAGCAGGACAGCTGTAGTTAACAAACAAAAGTATTTGAAATCGTTAAACCCATCGTACGCCCGAGTTTGATTCCAGAACCGATTTCATAAATAACAGATAAACACGAAGCACCTACAAATTTATTAAAAATAAATAACGTAACATCACTTGCCACGATTGGCTTGCGATTAAGTCGAAATGAATAGTTTCAGAACAAAACAAAACAATCGTTAAAAAGTTTCCCAAAGGGAATGGAAGGAAACAGAATAGTAGCAAGACCGAGTGAACGGAACCGTAAAGATAGTAAAGTAAAAGCTACAGCACAACACGAAGCAGAACCGTATGAAGGAAAACCGTGAGATTGAAGCAGAAAAAAGAAGGGCAAACCTTGTCCGCACACATGGCAACCTCAACGTCCTCGCGGGTGATCTCTATATGGCGTATGTTCTTCACATAGTACCCGACCAGCTTCAGGATGTCGGCGGATATGTACTCCAGGACGGCCACCAGAAACAGTGACACAGAGCTATCGATTTTGTACTGCAGCACCTCCTGTGCGTGCCACGAAGATTTTGTTTCGGCGAATTCAATCGTTGGTTTCGGTTGGTCGTACGAAATGAAAGTAAGACAGAACGGATCGCGTTAGTGGGTGAATCATTCTCCGATATTCCATGGTAAAGCGTGTTTCAATCTTAATAAGCTCGCACCTTTTGTAGCAACGTATGCACACGATCAACTGGTAGCACCGGTTTCTTCTTTTTTGACTTGTCTATAGTTTCCCGAGCCTCAAACAAGGCCCACCGGTCGATCGGGTTCGGAAAGGTACGACTGATGCGTTCTTCTACGTCCTGTGGGAAAACACAATCATATTACAGTATCTTGGCTATTATTATGATTCGAGAGGAGTCGCATGAAAGTGGTAACGAAGCAAGTAAACAAGAGATTTTGGGCGCTCCTTTTCTTAGTCGAGTTGTTCAGTGGGAGTTGTCGATAAATATAGTGGCAGAGTATAGCTTTCCTTTCTGAGATGCAACTCACGCCGATGCACTGTTGCATTATGAAGCCCCATGCAGCAGCATCATTGTATTTGTTACGTTTCTATTTTCCTTCATACGCAAGAGGAACTAACAAAGACGCTTTCGTTACCATTTTGCGTTAACTTTGGCACTACGATATGCTTGGGGTGTTGGCTTCGTCCAAACGAAAGCAAAAGCAAGGCAGAACCAGTGAGTACTTACCATTACCGTGTGCGGCGGTGGCTTTGCACACAGCGTCGCTAACAACCGCAGACAGAGGCTCTCGACGTACAGCAACGCATCCTCCCGAGCCTGCAGAGAAGGATGCACCTGCTCCAGCACCTACGAAACAGACAAAGGATAATGTGATTAAAATATCTATGCTAGATTGTTGTGATAAGCGGAAATGCAAAAGAGCGCCACTTTTAATGCGTTCCATGATTAACTCAGCTGCCAAGCACTCTTACACCGACGACTGTTTTTGGGCAGTTTTCAAAAGCTATCCCGGTTTTCCAAGATTTTCGCTTTTTTACTAATATAAGTTAGGAAAAATAAAACAGAAACGCAGTGCAGCAGCGCCGTTATCTTGCGCATGTGATTACCAATTAGTGTACGTCTGCCGCGAGTCAAAGAAGAGACAGTGAGAAGAAAAAAATCCCCGCCATACGTTACCGATCGATCGACGTGGACACGACGGAACGCGTGCGGTGACGCTATCCACTGTGGAAGTAAACAAACATGCCACCTCGCGCGTACGCGGAACAATAAACGCTCGCGATAAGCGGTTGCGCTTTACGCGGGTAAGTAATGGGTGGTGATTCCCAATCATACCGAGCGAATGTAGAGAATGCAATTCCTTGGCGGGTTGGAGCTACCGTCAAACCGTTATTTTTGCACCACACCCTAACGGACCGACTTGTGCAATCGGTCAATGAGTCATCAGACATTTATTTGTGGTTTCGTCAGAGGATTCCACAGAAAAACCCACGGAGCCGGCATGTATTCACATTTGGAATGTTTTTGCGGTTATTTTTATCGTGCATTGTGATGATAAATCGCCAGCTTCGCAGAATTCACGATGAAAGCGATAACAGACGATGAGACAGCCAGAAATCGCAACCCAGTCGTCGTTTAGGGGGATGATGTAAAATGCAACTTTTGCAACAACGCAGATTAACGATGGAATCAGGACAGCAAAATAGCCTTCGAGATACTGTTCAGAAACACTACCAGAGCCAGAAATTAGATTCCAGGTGCATCAGGGACTGGGGTCGTTTTTTTTAATCCCACGGTTCAGCACTTACCTTTCGCAGTGACGTGGTGAAAAGGCCCTTCCATTTGGCTGCATTCTCCGCATTTTCGAAATCATAGTCTGCTGCGTCGGTGATCGATACGTGTGAACTGCCAGAGAACATACTTTAGCCTTCGGCACCGGTCGTCCAGTGCGTCCGTCCAAACGTCTGATGCATATAACTTCTGTTGTTGGTTGAGTTTTGTTTGTTGTTTCCTAGCTCTAAAGACCCTCGAAAAACATAGGGGCTTTTCGTTCGTTGTCGGGAAGAACCGTTTCTACGCAGCAGCTTGCTTCGCTCGAGCCTGAAACCATGCACTATTCTCCGCAGGCGCGCCTACTTCGGCAACATGATGGTCCAAGCAAAAATGCAACACACGAAACTCCGGGCACAATTGCGAAGGGACACCGTTGTTGTACTGTTATTGTAATTGGTGGTGCACTATTAAAAGGGGTTTTTTGCACGCAACACACCAACAGTGAAGGACCAACACACAGTAGCTTTCCTTGGTGGGATTCTTCTGTTTTAGACCTATCTAACCGAAGCTATCGGTTAAGCTGCTCAACAGGAATGCCACTTTAAGGAAAAATCACCACCATAGCCGCGGCAGCGACATTCGCGTGCTAGGAGAATGCTTCCATTCGTTCAGCGCTTAGCCACATCACGATCGCACACGCTGCAACGTAACGATTGCCACTAAATAGCTCACAACACTCACCACCCGCAACTAGCAAACACTCTTTGCGAGGGGCATTTTTAGTTGGTTTTTACGAAACAATCCAGATCACTACCGCGAATGCACGGGTCTAAACGCGGATTGCACTTTTTACTGCCTTGGCGCCCTTGGTTCGCACACGGAATTAGGGTTTTTGTCGTTGCGTCGAGTTGTTTGTTTTGTGCGGGCGTTGAAAATAAAAATCAAAACACCACCATCGACAGCACGGCCCAACGAACGGTCATAATGATCACCGGCAACGAAACAGCAACAACACGGCACCAGCAGCAACAACGGCTTCTTCGTCAGTCACCGGTGTACAATGCAGCTGGTGGCGATGATTGGGATCACGGTGCACCATTGCACCGCTCCACACGGCTTGTGCTGGTGTTGGTAATGCTATTAGCTCTGTCGCCTTCGTCGTCTGTTGCTTGACACCACCGCAGCAGCTAAGCGCCATTAAAGGCCACTGTTGTTGTTATTGATTGGGCAATGATAAACATTTTCTCTGCCGTTTGTTCTCCTGGACCCTGATAGATCCCGATACCGAACACCCGAACCAAATCCGAGGCAAGATAGCGGGAAGGTATGAAAAGAACAGAAAAATACAAAATTATCATAAGCTACAACACAGACTTGACGAAAACTTATTGCTCCACCGACTCGTGACAAAGCTACAATTCTCACTGACACACAAACTCCATCAATTAGCAAACTGCGTAGATGACCGTGATCGGACGAAATAACGCACGAAAACGAACAGCAACCCCACCATCACTGATCACTGCCTGTTTCAAACATATTTTCACGACATTCAACGTATAGAGGATTGTGCCTTCTAGATGACGGTGGAAAAATGCTCCAGACATACTCCCAGTAGGCTGCAACTTTTAGTCTATCACGCGGAAACCTGGTGCACGCACACTTGTAAGAAAAACAAGATATGCTGCTTTTCGCACGTTCGAATGATTTATTCTTCGTTTTACTTCGCCAGCGGCCGAAACGGTTTTTGGCACTGCCCCCCCGACGACACAACGGTTTGCAACACACCGGTTTTCCACTGCATTTCTGCGCACTTGTGCAAGGCACACTCGTTTCTTGGGGAATTCTGTTTTACCGTCTATTAGCATAGGGACATTGGGACGTGTTAACGCACGAATGCACAGCCAGACGGAATCAAATCATTTAGTCGGTTTTGCGCTCGCTCTCTCACGCTCCTCTAATCCTATCATCAATCTCATCTCACTCACACGCGCCTCGTTTGTCATGCCCTGCTCATATCTCACGGGCGCACGGCCGTGCTCACGGCACCAACACCCGTACGTCGTTCACGCAATACTTTCGCACAACAATGCCACAACTGCGCACTCCAGTGATTTCTCTCTTTCTCGCACACGCATGCGATTAACACAATCACAAACAATTCTCTCGACTGGCTAGTGAGCAACCTTTGCCGTCGTATGGTAGGTCTACTTTCGTTTGTTTCGCATTACGCATGCTGTTGACCGCTACTAAAACCCCTTTCTTCCAAAAACCCCTTTCTGGTAAACTTTTAAAAGAGGACAAATGGACAAGCGGAAAAGGGACAGCTTCAATAGCGCGTCTCGCGATCGGGTAAACAAAACACAAAGCCGGACCAGATGAAAATATCGAAGACACGGCGGAGACTCACAGACGAAAGACGTGCGGAACTTTAGTGCACATTTAGTTGCACAGGAACGTTCCTCATTTCCTATGTGGCTAAACAAATAACACACTCTCTCTCTCTCTCGCTCTGTCTGTCTCCCTATTTCTCTTACGAGCGTACACAATGTTGTTTGTTCTCACGCTCTCACGCTCCCGGGCGGTGAGAGAGTCTTTTCTTTCATCTCGTTTCCATGTTTTCTCAAACGCACACTGTCGAACGGTGTGTTGAGTGTGTGCAGCACCCAACATATGCCCTTATCATAATCACGGCCCTACAGCCACAAAAACAACAACAAAAACAACACTGGGACACCGCAGCACCGCCAGCACATAAAATAATGCACCATTTGAGTGTTTTTCCCTTCCACGAGACGAGTCTGAGTCTCGGTGAGTTGATTCCTTCATACCAAACACCTTCCATTATGGTTTACTGCTTTGTAAGCAAGGCAGACTGACGCAGGAGATGAGGTACGAAAAATGGCATTAAGCAATTCCGTGCAAACACGGACACCTACACCTTCTTACTCCTTCGAAATGCACTTGGAATGTGGCATTTTGGTGCGCTCGAGAATCTTTGACTCATAAAAACATATAAATGGAAACTAGCATTGTGCTTGACAAATATTGATATTGATGAATATATATTGTATATGAATCAATATTGTACTTGATGAATATGTCAAGTGCTTCGCTCACATTCTCCTTCATCCTTTCTTTTCTCTTTCTTCCGCTCTACTTCTTCATTTCTCTCACTCACGCACACACACGGGCATATGTACAATGCTGGCCTATCTTCACGCGTTGTGCCCACTGGGAAATTGTTTTTCCACCGGTTGCAACAGAGTCCACTAGAAATGGTAACGAATTGCGTGCGATCCCATGTTTTTTAATTATTTGCTCTTTGTTTAAGAAACCTTTGGCTTGTTTGCTGCTCGACAGTTAAGGTAGTCAAATAAGAGTGTGAAATTGGTTAAAATTTTATCGACGCAACTATTGATGGATCTTGACCCTTGTTCATTTCCGACTCGAAACAATCAAATTAATCTTCGCGCTATTACTCTTTTCAGTCCATGGTTTCTATCGTTGCATAGGCGAGACACGAAAAAAGCATAAAACCACTCTCACAGATGCACACACCCTGCTAGACCGTCGAAAAAAAAACAGTAATGGACAACAGCTTGTGCTCCGTCCGTACAAGGGCACGGTGAATGAAAACCTTTCTTCACGGAAACACTTTTTTATGTTGCTCTCTTGTCCTGCTTTCCAGCTCACTTTGTTTCATTTAAAGATGCATTTCAATTCGGCAACAATTTGACTTATTCGTCGCAATGCATGATCCGAGTACACTTATACCAAAAACGAAAAACAGGACAATGTAACGCGGATGACATTTTCTTTGTACCGCTATTTGCTCCGATCGTCCGGAGACCGAAAAATGTTCGATTCTAGACTTTCTTTTTCGATTCTTCTTTTCGCTCGGCTGTTACGGCGAAAACTGCTGCGCACGTAAACACACATACCCACACACGAACGCGTGCACAAATTCTCACTCACTTCGCGAAATGAAATGCCGATAGATGTTTGGGACCCGCAAACCACTAACCAGCTAACCAGATTCTCGAAGCAAACACCCCTTTGTGACACGGGTCATTCGCGTTTAGAATGGAACAGAAGCAGCAGCTAAAATAATATCAATTTGCGTTTGTCGTACCGTGCCCGTTCTCCGCTTCGTTCTCACTGCGCGAGATTCCCTCTCTCTCTCAGTTCGCCGGACAGCGGCGAAAGTGTTTGACAGCCGAACGATCCATTGAACCTTGGGCGTCGACAGGGCAGGGCTTCTACAAACCCTCGCCTTCCGTCAAACTCCATGCGGCCGCCGGTTCGTTGTTTTGTTGTTTCAGTGGCGTGCGAAGTTCGTCTGCTAAGTTTTCAGTTATTGCAGGGACAATGGTAAAACAAAAACGTAAAGCCCAACCGGCAACTGCTGGCCGACCCGCAGTCGCTGCGAATGAGTCAGATGGCTCGGATTATGAAGTCGAGTGGCAACTGAAGCCCACGCCAGCGAAACTTACCAAAGCCGAAGCATTCCCGCTGCCTGCAAAAGTTGAAAGAAATCTGAAAAAAAGCGCTCGCGGTGGACAACCCGATTCGTCCTCGGAGGAGAGTGACGACGACGATGTTCCGGGTGGCGGCAAACAGTTACCTACCTTGACCACCGCACAAATCGGTGCCATTCTCGAGACAACGAAAAACAACAAACGGTTCGTGCTGCTGGTGAAGAACCTAAGCTACACTACATCGAAAGAGGAAATTGAGGCCCACTTTGGCGAGGCCGGCAACGTGAAGGGTGTGCGTATACCGAAGCGCCGAGGGCCACGAATTGCCTTCGTACAGATGGTAGATTCGGTTGGTTTTCAGGTAAAAATTAAGTCATCCATTGCTCACTTGAACCCAGCTAAACGATGCCATGTCTTTTTGCAGAAAGCCTTCCTCCTTGATGGGTCCACCTTGGATGGTAGAGAGATTAATGTGAACCTCTCCGAGAGCGGCAATAAAAAGTCACAAGCTCGCCTCTCGCTGCTCCAGAAGAAAAACGAAGAAATTCGGAAGCTGCGCAAAAAGAACAGGCATAACGTCAAGGCTACAAAGATCTCACTCAAACCGGATCTAAACAGCTCGCAGCCGAAACCTCCGCCACCAAAAGATAGATTTCTGGACAAACCTCGGACGAAGTGGCTAACGAAGAAGGAAGTGAAAGGGCTAAAACGAGATACGTCGTTAAAGGCGAAATTTAAAAATATCTCGCGCAAAGGTATCAAAGCATAAACTCGAAGGAACAGAGTCAATTGTTGTGGCATTGTTTTTTTAATTATTGACCGATTGAAAGAAAAATCAAATTTCTGGATGGTAAGAAATCCTGCCACGTACGCTGGTTTCGAACGGTCGCCGCACAGGGTTGCTTCGTGCATCAATATATTTCGTAAAAATACGGTATACATCAATGTATTTACATTCGCATGCATTATTACATTAACATTCCCTGTAAACGATAGCATTCCTCTTTCGTTGATTGAACTCGACAACTCGGCTTTGTGCAAACTTTGAGATAATTTAGCCAGTTTAAACGACCAACCGAAATCAAATATGACAGCCAGAGTTATGCCACCAACATTTTGACGTTCCGTCACTTTCGCTTCGAGGAGGCATTCTTCTTCTGAGCTGCCTTTTCACTTCCGCCGCGGCAGACACGTACGTTTCAAACGCACGAGCTTGTGCAAAAATTGTTGAAATTCGATAATTTGGTGCGTGTTAAGCTTGAGAAAATGGCAGGAACGCTCTACACATATCCGGAGAACTTCCGGGCATACAAAGTGCTGATCGCCGCCCGGTATTCTGGCGTTGCGGTTAAGGTCGCGGCTGACTACGTACACGGCGAGACGAACCGCAGCGAGGCGTTCCTAAAGAAGTTTCCGCTAGGCAAGGTGCCCGCTTTCGAGACGAAGGATGGCAAATATCTCACCGAAAGCAACGCGATCGCATTCTACGTTGCCAACGAGCAGCTGCGTGGCACGACCGATGTTCACCGCGCCGAGGTGGTTTCGTTTCTAAGCAGCGCCGACAATGAGCTGTTGCCGGCCGTCCAGTCGTGGGTGTTCCCGGTGCTCGGCATCATGCCATTCAACAAGAACAACGTCGAGCACGCGAAAGAAGATCTGCGCCGCCAGCTGACGGCGCTAAACTCGCGGCTGACCAAGCAAACGTTCCTCGTGGGCGAGCGCGTAACGCTGGCAGATATCGTCGTGATGGCAACGCTGTTACCAGCGTACGAGTATGTGCTGGATCCGTCTTTCCGCGCACCCTTCGGAGCAGTCAATCGCTGGTTCTTGACGGTACTGAACCAGCCTCAGGTCAAGCAAGTGGTCGAAAGCGTCACACTCTGTGCAAAGGTGGCCCAGGTGGATCCGAAGAAGTACGCCGAGTTCCAGGCTCGTACCGGCGGAGGCAGCGGCGGGGCTCGTGCGGAGAAGACGGATAAGCCGGAAAAGAAGAAGGAGAAGAAACCGGCTGCTGCGGCGGAGGTAGCAGAGCAACCGGACGCAGCTGATGAGCTGCTCGCGGCCGAACCGAAGCAGAATGATCCGTTCGAGACACTGCCGAAGGGTACCTTCAACTTTGACGATTTCAAGCGTTTCTACTCGAACGAGGAGGAAGCAAAATCGATTCCGTACTTCTGGACAAAGTTTGATCCGGCCAACTACTCGATCTGGTACGGAGAGTACAAGTACCCGGAGGAGCTGACCAAGGTGTTTATGAGTTGCAATCTGATCACAGGCATGTTCCAGCGGCTTGACAAGATGCGCAAGCAGAGTTTCGCTTCCGTGTGTCTGTTCGGTGAGGACAACAATAGTACGATCTCGGGCGTGTGGGTTTGGCGCGGCCAGGATCTTGCCTTCAAGCTCTCGCCCGACTGGCAGGTTGATTACGAAGTGTACGACTGGAAGAAACTCGATCCCGCGTCGGAGGAAACGAAGAAACTGGTGAGCCAGTATTTCTCTTGGAGCGGCACCGACAAGAGCGGGCGCAAGTTCAACCAGGGCAAAATCTTTAAATAGAACAAATAAAGTTCGAACCATTTTTGTCTACTGAATGTACAGCAGTGTGTTTATCTTTGCTGAGGAACATCTTAACTCTATACCATCTTAACATTTTCTGGGGTCCTTGTTGAACTACAAATTTGTAAAAACAGAAACCAAAACTGTAATGTGATGTATATTTTTCGTAGGGCCCAGCAAACATCGCAGGGTTCATTCGTAATGCTTGTTTCAGCCAGCACATGGTCGCACATGTTGACAGCCGTTCGCAGTCGTTTCTGTTTTGGTTTCACGGCGTTTCAGCAGTTTTGCGCATCGCCGAATAACCTGGAAAACAGCGACGGACAGCAAAGGGACCGCACAAGAAAGTGCAAACAGGCGGTCGAAAACCGTTCCTACAGAGCACCGACTGAGTAAAACGATTCGGAACCCAAACTTCTGTTTGCCACGATGACGAAGAAACATGTCTCACGGAAGCTGAAGTCATCGTGGCGCAAGCATATCGACACGACGGAGATCGATGAGTTTCTCGAGCAGCAACGACAGGACGAGCGAATCGGAGCAGTGGAGGAGCAGCCGGACAGTTCCCTGTTCACCGAGGAAAAGAAAACGAGCAAACCGAAGGCGACGCGTCGCGAATTGCGCCACAACAAGTTTGCCGAAGAACCTAAATCGTTCCTGGCGCTCAAAAACGTCTCGAGGGTACGCGATCCGATCGTGAAACGCAACATCAAGAAGCAAACGTTGGCACCGCTTCGGAACACCAGTAGCACCAGCGTTAGCATCCGCGTGCCGCGTAAGAAAACGATACTACCGAAATCTATTTGCGAGGCCAACCAGGAAGACCTGTGGACAGGTGAGGATGTGGTGCCGAAGGAACTGCAGAGCGAGTGGATCGGCAAGGAGCAAGTGCTTCACACGCTTCAACACGTGGGAAAGCCGATGGTGAAGCAACCGGGAAAGATAGTTACCGGGAAGGAGACGTTGCCGGCCTCAAGTCTGCCTAGGGAGGGAACAAGCTACAATCCC
This sequence comes from Anopheles bellator, assembly GCF_943735745.2. Taxonomy (NCBI): domain Eukaryota; kingdom Metazoa; phylum Arthropoda; class Insecta; order Diptera; family Culicidae; genus Anopheles; species Anopheles bellator. The sequence continues at coordinate 76,355,900 of NC_071286.1, read as the reverse complement.
GCAATCGACGACTATCTGGAGCTAAAGGATGAAGCGGTAGCTGAGCAGCGAAAGATCAGGAAGCGAGAAGCACATTTCGACCGAGTCATCACCAATATGTTCGTTAAAGAGCTACCGGAAGTGCGGCGGCAGCGGCAACTACAGGAAATGTCCGAGGGGCTTATCAAAGCGGAAAAAGACGAGTCAGAAGTCGAGGACTGCGACTCGGCGACGGTACCGGTTGGGAAGCGTAAGAAACCTAAGGCGAAGAAGTCGAGAAGTAAGCGCCAGTTGCAGTATCAAAAGTTACGCGAACAAAAACTGGTAAAAGCCGAATTGAAGAAGCTGAAGGACATTAACCGTGCGGCAGAGATCAACGCTGAATTGGAGAAAGCTGAAGCGAAGAAGGCATTGAAAAAAATGTCCGCCGAAGGTCCGAAAGTGGACATTATTCCAATTGATTTTATCGAACCCCAGCAACTAACGGGTAGCCTGCGGACCGTGCAACCGACGAACAATCTAATGGCAACCGGACTTCCTAAGCTTCGAAAAGTAAGCATCTTTAAGAAGAGCCGCGCCGAGGTGCAGCGCAACATCAGAGCGCCACGGAAGAAGGTGAAATATGTGCGCAGCTCGCACAAGAATGTAGAGTGATTGAGAATAAACATAACGGCTATCCAATAGTATCCACTTTCTTAATAGCTCTAAATAAAGATATGTTATTTCGCTTGAAATCATTAAGCAAATTGATTCGAGCCAAGAGCAAAGCAGAGAAGCATTTAAAATGTAATAGTTCAATCCGTTCGATCGAAAATTCCTTCACCTTGGAGGATGATAATGAGTTACAGGTACGTGTGGCATTTTTTCGATTCTTTCGGCTACTAGGAAATATAAGCATCTACATTGGCAGACCAGATAAATTATCAGGGGATAGGTGAAGGATGCCAAACATAAAAGTATCACTTTTATCATCAATCACCCTCAGCAAATTTGCAGGGGATAAAATAAAAAATGCAATATGCATCCATCCAATTCCTATGCACTGTACCAAGCGTTGATAAAGAAATTAAGCCAGATAATCCTTTAACGCACGCATTGATTGTCTAATTTGAATCTGAAGTCAGTCGGAAAGACAAATAACGGTAAGACAATCGTTGCGCGCCTCGCCCGCAAGGCTCACTACGACGTGTTGTGAAACTTGTCAAACAGGTTTATTTTTGTTTACCCGGACCTGCATTACGTTGCATTCGTTGAAAGGAGGGAAAGTGCTCGGAAGCATTCGCGGTGCCAATCAGTGGATCGTGAGACCAGCCACGATAGGAACGAAACCCCGAAAATGGTACTTACCTGGTGCGCTCGTTGGATCACAAAGTATGGCAATCCTCGCGATATTACGGGCACCTTCCGTTGCCTAGCAACGTCTACAGTGCCGTCTGCTTCGACGGCAGCACCCACCCACGAGCAGCAAAGACGCCACGCCTCGCATGGCCGGATGTCCGGCTGGGAGATCAACGCCTACGGAAGTCCCCAAGAGGAGGTACAGTTTAACGGTGGCATCAGGATTCCAACACTGAAGTCACCCACGCAGCTGCTGGTGAAGGTGAAGGCGGCTTCCGTGAATCCTATCGATGTGGCAATGATAGGTAAGTTTCAATCTCGGACCCAGGAATCAGGTTGCCTTGTATTAATCATTCCAATCATTCGCTACGCAGCTGGTTACGGCGCGTCCGTGTTGAATGCGATGCGCGGCAAGCACGGTGACATCGAGTTCCCGCTCGTGCTGGGGCGTGACTTTTGTGGCGAAATCGTGCAAAAAGGGCTCGGAATTTCGAGCCGCGAGCTCGAAGTGGGCGACGAAGTGTGGGGGGTGGTGCCGTTGCACTTGCAAGGATGCCACGCGGATTACGTTACGGTAGAAAAGTACTGCGTAGGTTTGCCTTGCTTTCCCTTCTGTGCCACGGGTGCTAAAAATAATTCACGCTTTCCTCCACCATGTTTACAGTTATTTAAAAAACCGGCCAACTTAAGCAAAATCGATGCCAGCGCGGTACTGTACGCGGGCCTAACGGCCTGGTCCGGTCTCTACCTTACCGGCCACCTGGGCGATCTGCTCGGGGCCATTTCGCCGGTCGGTGGTGGATGTGGCAAGAAAGTCCTGGTGCTCGGTGCTTCCGGCGGTGTTGGCACGCTCGTAGTGCAGATGTTGCTCGCGGAAGGCGTTGACGTGTTCGCTACTTGCTCAACGGACGCCATGCTGCTTGTACACAATCTGGGCGTCAAGCATCTGGTCGACTACAACGATCCTGCCCACGCGCAGAGCCTTGCCAGCGTTGGACGGTAATGAATGGCCAAAGCCAATGCTTCTATCGCAAACAATCAACCAGGAACTGAGGAAATTGTGTGTTACCTTGCAGCTTCGATATCGTGCTTGACTGTGCCGGAAAAGGGACGGACTACGCCAAGGAGGTGCCGTGGCGGTTCGATCAATACATCACCTTCAACTCGCCGGTGCTGAAAAACATCGACACGGACGGGTTCAGTGCGGGAATGTACCACAACGCAGCCGATCTCGTGCGCAGTAACGTCTCTTCGTTCAACAGCTGCCGGGGGCTGGTAAAGTGGGGTTACTTTGTCCCCGCCCCGCAAGGAATTGCTTATTTGCAGCGAATCGTTGAACGGGGTAAACTGCTGCCGGTGGTGGAGCAAGTTTTTCCCTTCGCCAACACTCCCGCAGCTTACGAGCGTGTCACGCAAAAGCATTTGAGGGGCAAAATTGTGATCGATTTTGAGTGAGGCGGAAAGAGGGTCCGATCCCCAGCCACCGAACGATTGGGGGACAAAATGTCTGCGGGAACTTAGAATTCCACAATCTTCTGCTTCTACCGTGTGATTGTAGTTTAAATAAATTGAAATTCAATTTCCTAACGCTGCATTCCCAGAATGCAAACGCGCGAAGACTACACAAGACGTTGTTTATTTCTTGAAGGACGAATGTTCCGAGTAAAGGGGAATGGTCGTGGATTACGTTAAAAACAACCTCAAGAACGGACCCACGGGGAGGAAAACTGTCTCTCTTCAGCAACTGACAGCATCGGAGAAGAAAATCCCACAGCATGCTTTTCGATGTAAATAAACAGTGATGGTCGTTAACGCGGTGACGTTTCCAAGCATCGGTTCGCCCGCTGGAACGGACGGATCAGTTTTATCGATTTTGTTCCATAACACCAGGTTCCCGGTTCACCAGACAGTATTGTTTTACTTCGATCGTCCCTCGTACAACGGCAATGAGCGAAGGTGGTGGAGGAGGCGGTGATGGATCGGTGCGCCACAGGAAGAAAACTGCCGGCGAGGGCAGCAACCGACCCCGCAAAGCGTATGGACCAGATCACCGGGCTACCAGGCCACTCTTCGTTATTGATTTTCCCTTTCTTCGTTTAAAGGAAATTCACGTCGTCCGGCAGCTCGGGTGGCACATCGCCAAGCGTGGCCCAGCAGCACCAAATGTGGGCGCGAGTCGTACTGATGGTCGGCATTGCTGCCATCGTTTACTACACCACGTTCCGGACACGGGAGAAAAAGTTCGCCACCCAACGGGAGGTACTGGAGCTGCGCACCCAGCCGATCGACTGTTCGCGACCGTACTTCGAGGAAATTACCAAGTTTGCCGGCTGCATACCGGCCCAATGTGGTCGTTTCGTGAGCGATAAGATCGTTTCCGTGGCCGAAGCTGGCGTTCTTCTTGATTTGGCCCGGGCTGGCTTTACTCACGGCCAGTCGGCCGGCGGTGCCTCGATACTCGATCTTCACTCGGGCGCTCTCTCGCAGGGGACACAGTTCGTAAACATCTACAAGCTGCCGGAAGCGCGCCGCATTTTCACCGCGCAGCATATCAACGTTTACCGGCACGTCAAGGAGAAAGTACAGCAAGCGGTAGCCGACCAGTTTCGGCTGCGGGCGGATGCGCTCCACCTGACGCATCCGACGTTTTTCTCGCGCCTCACCAACGCCACCGCCAAAACGATCCACGATGAGTACTGGCATGCGCACGTGGACAAGGACACTTATCGTTCGTTCCACTACACCACGCTGCTGTACCTGACCGACTACGGGAAAGACTTTTCCGGTGGCCGGTTCGTGTTTATCGACAACGAGGGCAAACACAACCGCACGCACGTGTACATTGAGCCGCGCAGGGCTCGCGTCAGTGGCTTCACTTCCGGCGCTGAAAATATGCACCACGTGGAGCAGGTAACGCGTGGCGTACGGTACGCGATTACGATTTCGTTCACTTGCGATCCCGAGTATGCGATGGCCGACCCGAAGATGGCACTCGATGACGATGAAGCTGACGACGAGAACGACGGCAACCAAACGGACCCAGCGGCCCGCGTTGATGGTGGCAGTTCCTCCGTTCCCTGAGATAAGGCTGCCTACACTACGACCGTGTTGGTCATTCGGACGCTAGAGGAGTTCAGTGCGTAGAAAGAGTAGACCGAGCCATTTCCGTTTCCTTTAACACCTTTTCCGCTACATTCCATCCAACGCATCGTGTGGTGGCTAAACATTCAAAAACAAATCCAGTATTTTATTTGTAGTACAGTTGGCCCAGCAAATAACCTCGCTTGATACTTGATAAGACAAAACATTAATATCATCATTAAGAAACAGTAATCCGATCAAAGCAGGCGCATATGCCGTGGTTCGGAAAAGATTCCATCTCCCTAAAGCAATACGAACAAAATGTATGTAATTTTAATCTAGCGCACGCGTTGTTCTTGGACAAAGTAAATGTAATTTTGACACTCACCGACGCTTTGTGGCTTGTTTCTGTGTTACAAATATGTTTTCTGTGCAGATATCTGACGCCTTGGAGGCGAAAGTCGCCGACGGCTTCTAGGAAAACACACTCAGGTAACGATTCGATAACAGTAGGATGCGTGAAAGATTGATGATCTGTGCCGAATGCGGTCGTAAAAGGTTTCTTTATTTACATCCTTCAATCGAATTGTACATTTTTTCAACAACTAAGTTCTGTCCGTATACCATATTCTTGTGTTCGTGTCCTTCGTCGTTCATTGAAAACCCCAGCAAAGGCTACCCGATACGCAATGGGAGGATTTCCATCAGCGAGCTGCCCACTGTACCGGCGCCAACGCTGCTTCATCTCCCATATTGGACAGATATTGTGCAAGTGCAGATAGAACAACGACGGGCACGAGGAGCGTCAACAGTAGTGTGCAATAGAACTCGTGATCGTTTCAATGAGATTTGCTCGCTTGCGTGCTACCAGCAAGGACGGGCACAAATACGGTTAATTCGTAAGTAGGTCGGGGTTCCGACAGGATTGTGGGTTTTATTTGCCTCTAAGTCCTAGACGCAGGATGAGCCGCTGGTTGCGCTCCTACATGCTCTCTTTAAGAGACGTTTATTCCATTCACTATAAGTAGTTCAATTAGGCTTACTTGTTAACCAATGTATGTTCACATCTATTCTTCCGAATGTTGTTCGTGTTTTGCTCTTAATCGCTAAACCTGGATGTCCTTTTTTGTTTGTTTCGTGTATCTCTCTCCCTTTTCAGACGTTTCACTCCTCGCCACCCAAATCACACGTGTTGCAATAAAAACAAATGAAACGTGACACTCTTCGAGTTACTTCGGGGGCTTTGGCTACTTTCGCGCAAAAGTAGCTAAAGACGAAAGGTTACTTAGCAAAAGAGAAGAATAGAGAACACGAGAAGAGATGGAAGGAAGCGTATCGATTTCATTAAAAAGAATGTGATGTAACAACAACTGCACACTCTCCCTGTGCCTGTTGTTGAAGAAAATTTGTTTCGCTATGCGAATCGCACGAGGCTAATTTTGTGAACGAAACACGTAGAAGATATGGAAAGTGGTCCGTGACACACCCCCATCACTCCCGAGCAGGGTGCCACTCTGTGCGCTAAATGCATTTAAAATGCACTCACGGAGCGCCATTAAGGAAACTGTGCGCTAAACCCCGGGAATCCCGCGCTGCTGGTCGGTTGTCACATTGGCGTCACTACTCACTAAATACTACGTTCTACATGCTAGGGTCCTTAGGTATCAAAAACGGCGGTCGCAAGCATTCCTCAGCCGACCCGGAAGACCGGGTGGCGCACACTTATGTACAACAGAAAACCATAAACTGGGAATGTTGACGAGGATGATGGTTGGGCGCGGCCTTAGAACAGCTGCTGCAGCACGGTGGCAATCTGTTTCATTGAGTCGCCCATGAGCATCGATCGGTGATCGCCCTTGACGGTCAAGATTTCTACCTTTTGGTTGCAGAGCTGCAGAGGTGAGGGAAAGAAGCATCGATTACGTTAGTTACTACTCCGTTAGCCGCACCGTCTGTCACCCGCGACACTTACATCCGATAGACCGTAGTCGCCCTGTAGCTTGGCGTAGTTTTCAGTCGGTTTGACCAGCTTGACGTTGGCGTTGATCTTGGACGATGGTTTGTACATGTGGCTGGCGACGATCTTACCCACGAACGATTTGGCCGTCGTTTCCAGCTGGGTGGTGAAAGGCGAAAAGAAGAAAGGCGCGTTAATACTCCCTCTCGTCTGCTGCACTGTCAGGCAGGGGAAACACTTACCAGCTGCTTCGAGTACTGGGGCGCCTTGGCGTGCACCATTTCGGCACACTTGGCCACCCGATCGTTCCACGATTTCGCCTCCACCAGCTCGTGGGCCGTCTTGCCGTAGTCCAGCTTTCCGCACACCATCGCAAAGTACGCCAGTGCGTACGCTTCGTCCACCGCCTGTACGACCTCGCCGTTGGCGTTGCGCTGCTTCTGTGCCTCCGTGTACCAGCTTACGTACCGCGGTGAACCGTCCAGCAGCATTAAGCTGCACTTGTCACCGGCCGACTCCAGCTGGGCCACCATTTCGTAGGCGATCGAAGCTCCGAACGAGTAGCCCACGATCGTGTAAGGGCCGCGCGGCTGCACCGTGCGTATCTGGCGGATGTAGTACGCGGCCAGCGTGACGAGCGAATCGAGTGGGGCCGCTTCGACACACTGCAGACCGTAGACGGGCACGGGGAGCGTTTTGGCCAGCGGGATCAGGGCCGTAATGACACCCTCGATCGCGTGCACCACAAACACGGGCCGCACGGTGGCACCCTTTTTGGCTGGGGCTGCGGCCGATTCCAGCTTCACCAGGCACTCCTTCGGCATCAGTTCGGCACTGAACTTGACCTGGGTTCCATCGCCAATGGCCGCGTGCTGCTGCTGCAGTTGCTGTTCGGCCGATGATTTCGGGCTGCCGTCCGCCGCCCCTTCGCCTGCTGCGCCACCCGCACCGGCGGCTTCTTGCGCCGTAGCGCCACCCTTCTCGAACGATCGCAGTTTGCCGAAGGTGAGCAGTCGAATCTCGGCCGCACTCAGCACGAGATCAAAGCTGCGCTCGAGCGTTTGCTTGATTTCCGCACCCATCAGCGAGTCCATGCCGAGATCGGCCAGTGTGGAGGCGTCCGACACATTCTTCGTGTCCTTCAGTCCCAGAATGTTCGCGATGCAGCTCACCAGACTCACGCCCGCCCCCGATTCCGTTTTGCGCTTCTCGGCGATCACCATCGACGCTAGCACGGGCGACGGTTGCTGCATGAACAGATCCATCGTCTGCAGACAGGACGGCATCCGCTGCGGAAGCGTTCCACCGACCACCGTATCGTTGTCGCCCAGATTCTCCAACACCAAGCCCGTGTCCCCGATCGCTCCCCACTGGATGGCGGTCGCCGGAAGTCCGGCCGCATGGCGCGCCTCACAGATACGCTCCATCGCCGAGTTGGCCAACCCGTAGTTGACCTGCCCGATGTTACCGCGTCCGCACGAGACGCTCGAAAAGCACACGAAGTAATCGAGCGCAGGGCACAGTTCGCGCGTGGCCACATCGAGATTCTTCGTGCCATCCACCTTCGGCACGCAGACGGCCTTGAAGTCGGCCTCACTTCCGTTCTCCAGCAGTCCATCGCGGAGGACGGCAGCCAAATTGAACACACCACCGACGGGACCATGGCGGGCGGCCTCGGTGAGCAGCTTCTGGGCTCCCCGCAGCGTCGTCACATCGTTCGTATCGATCACCACCTTCACGCCCCGTTCCGTCCACCGGCGAACCATGAGCGCTTGGTAGCCACTTCGAACGCCCGAACGTGACGTGAGCACGAGAATCTTCGCTCCCCGTGACACCAGCCAGTTCGACAGTTCGAGTCCGAAGCCACCCAGGCCACCGATCAGGATGTACACCTTCTCGGCGTGCATGTACGTACGTGGGATCGCGTTGATGTGCTTCGGTGCAGGTGCGATGACCTTCTGTTTCTCCTCTTCCCGCACGCGGATCACCACTTTGCCGATGTGCTTACCGGAAGCCATGAAACGGAACGCTTGCTCGACCTGCGTCTCGGTGAACAGGCTCGTCGGCAGGGGCCGCACAGCGCCACTCGCAATACCATCCGCCACCAGGCGGACCACCTCGGCGATCGTTTCGTCATCCCCTTCCATCACACTGTCCAGCAGGATGCCGTGGAACGAAGTGTTCTTCAGGAACACCGACATTCCGAGCGGGCTGTTGTTGTTCAGATCGAACTTTCCAATCTCCAGGAAGCGGCCGTTCAACCCGAGACAGCGAACCGATGCCTGCAGCTTTTCCTCGGCCAGCGAGTTCAACACCAGGTCCACACCGCGGCCTTGCGTTTCACGCATCACTAGCTGCTCGAAGGAACAGTCCCGGGAATTGCCAATATGCCGATCGGTAAGCTGCGGGAAGGTACGCTTCAGGAACGCTCGCTTTTCGGCCGAGCCGACCGTCGTGTAGACGGTCACACCGGCAGCCAGGGCGACAGAGATGGCCGCCTGTCCAACACCACCCGAGCCGGCGTGGATGAGAATCGACTCGCCGCGCTTCATGCGACCGCGCATCACTAGCGCATAGTAGACGGTCGAGTAAACGCACGGCACGGTAGACGCTTGCTCCATGGTCCACGAGTCCGGAATGGCCCAGATCATGTTGCGCTGGGCCACGCACGTCGTAGCGAGGGACTTGGCTTGCACCATCGCCATGATGCGCCGTCCGTTCGAGTCACGCCCGGCAAACTCCAGCCCCAGAATGCAATCCTGGGTGGCGAGATCACCCGGCAGCGCGTCGGCACCGAGCTTGCCCGAGCTCAGCATCACATCGCGGAAGTTGATCGGCGCATAGTACACGGTGCACAGCTCCGTACGGGCATCATCCGTCGGTTCGCGGGATAAGGAACTTTCGATCCACTTCAAGCTCGCCAGATCACCCTTCGTCAGGGCGTTGATGTACGCGTGTTCGACCGGCAACGAAGGTGCGTTCGATTGGCTGTCGAGGCGCAGATGGCGATACGAACCCCAGCATGCACCGGAAGCACCGGAGGCACCAGTCGAGGGCCGCAACACGTTGCAAATCAGATCCTTCGCCAGTTGCTCACGGTACGGGGTGGCCGTTAGCGAAAATTTCGGTGCACTACGATCCTGGATGAAGTACAGCCGGGCAAACTTGCCACCCGCTTCGTTTTTCACGCAATTCAGCAGTCCCTGGGCACCGGTCAGTTCTTCGCCCTGACACACGATGTACACATAGGTCGAGGTTTCCTCTGCCTTGGCCAAGGCCTCCTTCAGCGACTCCAACCACGTAAAGTTCTTCTCCGTGATGGGCACGACCACAGACTTGCGCTCTGCCAGCTCCGCATTGATCGGACGGAGCAGAAGGAACACCCGCTTATCGCACACTTGCTGCGTGACGAGAAGGAAGCCAGCGTTGGCCAGCACCGGTCGCACGGTTTTCATGTCCAGTGCCATGCGGGATTCCTCGAGCAGCACGAAACCGTCCGCCTTGATTGTGTCGCGCAGCCCGCGCAACACAACGGTCGGTTCCCCGTTCGTCACAATACCGGCGAACAGATCGTAAGCGATCGCCAGGTGGCAGTTCTGCTCGATGGCGGCTCCCGCGGTCAGATCCTTGTTCAGGACGCGCACACCTGACTCACCGTAGTGCTGGACGAGCGAATCGGGCTGGTGAGTGGTGGCGATTGCCACATCGCTGGCCAGCGTTGGTTCGCCTTCGATGATCGCCTGCACCGTACCCGCCATCGTGCTTTCCGGTGCTCGTTCCGCACTCGCTTCCACCACCTTGATCTTCAGCGCGCCGGCACTGTTCTCGATCACCAGGTGAACGGCGGCCGTGATCGATCGAAGCCGCGCTTTGTCCGCGTTCTCCGCCAGCTGCTTCTCCTCGTTGCAGTTCGGGACGAAGACATACTTTTCAAGGGTCGGCGCTGCTTGCGTTCCCTGGCGCCGTGGGGCAAGTGTGGCACGAAGTCCACGCATCTCGACACCGCCACTCTTGATGACGTTGATGTCACGGTACATATACACGGGGACGTTCTTTACAGCGGCGGCATCCTTCGCTGTCACGGGGGCCAAACTGTTCAGCAGCTCCAGGTGCCGGGCAGGGTTGATGACGATCTTTTCGATGCGCGTCGGCAGATACAGTTCCCGCAAGTCCTTACCCAGGATGCTAAACTGGAGCATCGTGTCCATGAAACTAACCCAGTTCTCACGCCACTCCAGCTCACCGGTGATGGCCCGCGAATCACTGCGCGTCACACCGCGGAAGAGGCCGCCGTAATCGTAGCCACGAAGGCGCAACTCCTTATACACGTCGCCCGTGTTGAGCGCCAATGTGCCTTTGTCCGTTTCCAGCTTCGACAGAGGGAGCTCCTCCTGCTCGATACTCTCCGGGATCGTAAGACGACCCGAAACGGCCAGTGTACCACCCTCGCAGATCTCAAACGCACCCGTGCCATCGAAGAAGTTGATGCCGAACTTTACCGAGCCGTCTCGCGGCAAGATGGTAGCCCGATGGAACACGGCGTTCTCGATTACGACCGGCGTTTTCTCCAGATCGGCACCGCGCATCTTGGCGAAGGTGCGCCACGCGAGCGTGAGATAGCCGGTGGCTGGGAACAGCACACGGCCATCGATCGTATGGCCTGCCAGGTAAGCATCCTCGTCTTTACCCAAATTGACATCGATGATCGTCTCACCGGATTTATCTGCGAGAAAAATAAAATGCGTTTCATGTGAAACCAATGGCGACCACGGGATAAATAGTAAAACTCACTCTCGACACCGATGCGGGCGAGGAACCACTTGTTGGTGTGATCCCACTTGACGAGCGAGTTGAGCATGGGCGTGCCACGGCCAACCGGATATGTGATCGGACGGTACAGCTTCTGCACCTGCGGCTGAGCTCCGGCGGCGTACAATCTGTTCAAGGCAGAACGAACACAATTGGTAAACTATCGCCCAAAAAGGATGGACTCGATTATCACTCGACGGTAAAAGACACTCACTTGCCAAGGTTGCTCAGAAGGAAGATCATATTGTTATCGTGATCGCGTTTCATGAGACTCAAGTTGGTGGCGTCCTTGCCGAGGGCGCGCTTCAGAATAGCCTGCAGCAGACCGTGCGGGGCAATTTCGATGCAAATCGCATTGGCCGGCACGTGCCGCAAGCCCTCGGAGAACAGAACGGGCGATAGCAGATTGTTGACGTGGTACGCCGACGACGATTGCTGAGCGAGCGCCGTGTTCCAGGAATCTTCCGGAATGCTCGTGCTGATCCAGCGCGGGGTGCGACTCTTGGGGTTCGGGATGATCTTGTCGAGCGATTTGCGCAGTTTTGGGGCCGCATCTGCAATGTAGCGACTGTGGAACGCAATGCCGGACGATTTCACGCCCTTGGCGAAGATACCCTGTGCGTTCAGATCGGCGATCACCTTGCCAACCGAAGCGACCGGTCCGGAAATCTGCACCATGAAGAAAAGGAACCCATCAAGTCACGTTCCCTTTGGCTTGGAGGTCTCTACTCACCGTAACGCTGTCGCTACTGTTATGGCACGCCGGGATAACGTCCTTCGGTAGCTTCTCCTTGCACTCTTCCCACGACAGACCGACTGCGGCCATCTGGCCTGCAATCAGCTCGGTATCGAGGATGCTGCGACCACGCCAGTAGGCCGCCAGAACGGTCTGCTCAGGCGTAAAGCACCCGTCGGCGTACGCGCAACCAAGTTCGCCAACCGAATGGCCCACCATTCCGTCCGGTACGATACCGACGTGCGTCAACACATCGGTCAGGGCCACCTGGACCGCGGCGATCGAGATGAACGAGTTGAGGATGTTGTCGAAGCGCGAGTCGTCGCTCTTGGTCAGTACATCGATCAGGTCGACTCCTTCCGGGCGCAGCGCTTCGGCACAGCGAGCAATCGTGTTGTGGAACACCTCCAACTGCATCAAGTCGCGCGCCATACTGGCCCACTGTGAGCCCATGCCGGAGTAGATGAACCACAGCGGTCGCTTCTCGTCGCTCACCTCCAGCACCTCGCGCACCGGTGGCTTTCCATCGCCCGCCACCACCGTGTAGCCTCGGTGATAGTGAAGTGGAGTGTTGCGGCTACTGATCTCGTTCACCAGGCCAACAAATTCCTCGTCGTCCTTGCTAACCGCCGCCTGATCGAGGAACGCTTCGACGGCCTCGTCCGTGCGCCCCGAAGCGATCACCAGCTTCGGGAAACCGTCACGCGGGCTGATTGGTTTCGGTTTTGGGTTCGACTTCAGAATGACATGCGCATTGGCACCGCCGAAACCGAACGAGTTCAGTCCGATGATGCCCCCGTTCCAGGGCATGTTACGGTCAACCACCTTTAGCCGGCCATCGAGCAATCCGTACAGGTCCGGGTTCGGGTTGCGGTAGTGCAGATTGCCCGGCAGAACACCTTCTTCCATCGCGATCAGGATTTTCGCGATCGAGCAAACACCCGACGCTGGCTCCGAGTGGCCCATATTCGACTTGACCGAACCGATCAGCAGTGGCGTCTTGCGATCCTTGCAGAAGTAATCGGTGATGGCGTTAACTTCCTGTGGATCGCCTACCTTCGTGCCGGTTCCGTGTGCCTCCACGTACACGACGTCGGCCGCATTGAGACCGATCTCTTCGTAAGTTTCGCGGATCAGCCGTTTCTGCATCTCACCGATCGGATACGTGATGCCCTGGTCCTTGAACCCATCCGTGTTGGTGCGCACGTTCAGCACGCTAGCGTAGATGCGCCGCGAATCGGAAGCTCGCTGCAGGAATGTCACGACACACCCATCGGACCGGACGTACCCGTTGCCAGACTCATCGAACGCCTTGCACATACCGTCCTTGCTCAGCATGTTGAGCCGCTTGAACTGCAGTGACATCGTTGGCTTCAGGATAAGCCCGCAGCCGGCCACGATGGCCGCATCACAGTGACCCGCCTTCATGTCGGCGAACGCTTGCGAAAGCGCAAATAGCGAGCTGGAACAGGCCGTATCGACCGCGTAGCTGGGACCCTTGAAGTCGAACGTGAACGACAGACGATTGGCGAACATGGCACGAGCGCACCCGGTCAGCCCGTACCCATTGACCAGATCCGGATCGGCACACCAGTGTTGTTCCGTTTCCGAGTTCGAGCATCCGATGTAGACCCCGGTGCGACTGCCACGGATTTCCTGTGGATTGATGCCTGCCGGGTAGAAGGAAATGTCAGTCAATAAAAGTCAAAGAATTGACCCTCCAAGCCAACCACTTCCCAAAAAAAAATCGTTCCTAGTCATTCGCAAAGGACAATTACGTAAAACAACCTTGCGGCAAACAATAGTCGACGCATTCGACGTCACCACTGTGTGCCACTCCTTGCGCGAGGGAACTGGAACTTCCCCAGGCAGGTTGCTTCCTAACCGGTGTGTAAAGAGGCTAACCTTAAACCGATAGCCACAAAAACGAAACACCACCATGACCAATCATCATCGGTACCGCGATTCAATTGCGCCACACGCGCTCCGCTCAATTGGGAAGGTTCCGTCGACGTAAATGAGGTATTATTTGTTGAGAGCAATCCGCGCGCACAGCTTTTCCGTTCTGTGCGGCGATCTCCCTCGAAGAACTTGAAGATCAGTCAAGCCACACAAAAAACCAAGTGTAAGGAAACAAACGAAAAGTAACAAAAAAAAACCAAACACACCACAACAATTAGAGTCCGAAGCGCGTTGCACACCCTGGAGAAGCTAAGAAATTGCTTCAGAATGTAAGGGTGAGCGGGAAGAAAAAAGTAAAAACGGACAAGAACGTTTGCACATAAACTGACCACCACCCTTGGAGAGGACACTTGGACACCGAGGCTCTTCAAACAAAATGCGCGCGCGAGGCGCGATCGCCTTGCTACCAGCGTCAACCGTTTTCGCGATCGATCGGCGAGGGATTCGCGGCAGGGAGGGAGTTGGCTGGGAAGAAAATCAAATAATCGTTCACCATATCCAAGCGCCGCTGGTCCGTTGTGCGTCATTCGGTTATTTTGGGTGGGGAGAAGAACACACGCGTTTTTACGGCATTCTGTGCACCGCCAATCAATCATCATACGATCGGCAGAAGCCGGAATCGAAACTGGAAACGGGTGAGTGGGCCAGCGGGCGGTGAAGCAAAAACATTACGGAATAAATGCGCTCCGGTAAGCGGAGGTGCGTCGCGAGACCTTCAAAAGGTGGATCGATCGTGCTCGTGTTGCAACGCACGCGTGTCCCGTGCACTTGAACGAGCCCCCAGCGATCGGCCACCCCGCCGAGATACGTACCAGCATCAATGATCGCTTCGTGCGTGCACTCAAGCAGCATGCGCAGCTGCGGGTCCATACACTCGGCTTGCTTTTGGTGGATTTTGAAAAACTCCGAATCGAGATGCTGCAGGTCCTCGTCCTTGATCTTGCCGATGCGCGTCGGCAGATCGTAGAGTCCGGCCGGCCAGCGGCGGTCGTCGTCGTTCACCATGTCCACGCCCTCGAACAGGTTGCGCTTGAACTCGTCGATGTTGGAGCTTTCGGGCAGGCGGCCCGAGAAGCCTGTGATGCAGATGTCGTTCCCCATGATGGGCGGGCGGCCCCCGTCCTGGTCATAGTGGTTTCCCGCCAGGTCCCTCGGGACGCCGCGGCGGGTGTCAGTAGCGGTTACCTCCTCGAAGCGGGCCGGCATTGTGTTGTTGCTTTTGTTGCGTCGTTGTTTTCGTCTCTGCGAACGCTTGCCACGCGAAGGAATGGTTGGGGCGCGCGCGGAACTGGGTCAGGCACGTTTCACCACCAACGAGGATGCTGCTGGTGCTGGTCCGGCAAACGTTCAATCGGTTCCAAACTAGATATGGGGAGCAGAAGGAAAGGAAAATGGTCATCCAATGTCGGAGAGGAAACCCAACGAAAGTGCAACTAATTAATACCAGACCCACTCAATGAATCCTTACAACAGCAAGACAGATAAAGCCTTCTTCTTCTTTTACGTCGCGCAAGCCAACGATCCGCGTATAATCAAAACGGTCGCAGCGCGGCTCATCTAGCACAGGGGGGGTTGATATGCGTCACATCTGTGGCGTTTACAGCGCGCCCATTACCGCATTATCCCGCCGTCGAGGTCGTCTCTCAATTAATTCGATTATGTTTACATTTTTCTCTGCCAATTTCACGGCCCGTGTCACGAGTTCCGTTTTCAAAGTGGCATAAATTTAGACTTTTGACGCGCTCAAACATACAAATACCGATCATAAAGTTAGTGGGGTCAGAAGCTTCGAAAGTAATGTGAGTGTGATATACGGACATGGATGTTCGTTATCTGTAAACACCCATCATAAAACAATTCTACAATTTGTTATCAATAGTATTGACCACTTTTCATTGTTTGGAGGATTAACCCTCCTGGGCCTCAAACGAACCTCTGCGAATGGTTCATTATTTACATGAAATCATCAAACAAATTGCGCGATGGTTATGTATTTCCCTGCTCGTCATAGGATTGACGTAAAGCCGATGTGCTTCGCGACCACCGATCGAATGATCATCCTTCGCCGCTGCAGTGAGCCTTTTTTGCTTTACTCGCCCCGACTGACGACAGTGACATGAGGTGTTTTACAAATTCCAAGAAAAACTTAAAATCTAACATTGGCAACACGCTTTTGATTTGAACGAATATCGCCGTTGAAGCCATCAAAGTTCGTATAAGTTTACTTTCTAAAATCCTTTTCCTTGCATAGTTAGTGAACCGCCAAAAATGTATTATCTAAAACAAATCATAAAAAATTAATAAAACAGAGTTCAACGGTGCACAACTCGAAAACATGGCTTTCCTCCACCCGGTGACGATGTGACGTAACATTGCAGTACCAGCACCAGGGTCGAGGATCACCCCGAAATCCCTTCCAAAGGAAAGTGTTTACAATTCACACTGCTCGCGGCGGCGGCCACCGCGTATCGCTCTCCGGCGGAGTAGCGTGCTTTCTACAACCTTTCGTGGAGGGGCAACTAAAAATTTCGCCAAACAACAATACGCAGTGCCAAAAACAGCAAAAGAAACGAACCATTTCGAAAGCTCGCGCAGGTTACGATGTTGAGCAACCGACACGGGCGAGGCGGTGGTGCCGCCGGCTAAGATATTCGACCCAAATTAAAGGTGGCTTAAAATGACCACCTCACCGCGATCACCGAAAGAAACTCGCCTTTCAGCCTGGTCCATCGGAGCGATCATTCGTCATCGACGGATAATAGCCGGCGTTGTGCGGGCAAGTCGCGATCGCCAACAATCAGTCCGCAAAATTCAGCTACGTAACAACATACGGCGGCGGGCGGATCAGACGAGATGTCGGTGTGGCATAAAAAGGGGGCCACCAAAAACCGTGGGCTTACATAGGATCCGCGGACGTAACGGAAAGTGGCATGATCATCGGGACGATCACCTGGGGACCGGGGCTTGGAAGCAGTGGAAGAATCATCGCAGAAAAACCAGAACGGACCGAAACATACTTTACGTACACCGGGGGCTCTGGAAAGTCGAAAAAACGCGAGGAACGTAGAAGAGGATGATCATATGCTTCTTCCCGTTCGTGGGGGGATGGTGCTCACTGTTGCCCAGCCGCACCCATTGTACCCTCGTTGTGATACACAAATGGACAATTCCAGAAACGGGCACAGTCAGAAGAGCTGCTTTCATTGAAGACCATCCAACCGAAAATCCCTTTCACAGCCGGCTCCCTCGCTCGCTCGCTCGCCGTCGTTCCCTTCTCCACCAAGACGAGCCAAGATTCACGTCAAACCGGTGAAGAGCGAGCATATGGCGTGATCGCGAGCGAACCCGTCCCCCTGCTTCCTACGCCCCTGCTCTCGATCGATCGCTGACGATGCGGATGTTGATATTGGTCGCCGCCGAAACCGTTCCCTTGGAGTGAAACACGAGTCAAAGGGGGTTGTGCGCGGTTGTGGCCGCATTCGCGGGGTGCAAAATGCTGATACATGTGTACTGTTTTGTTGCCTCAAGTTCATGTTTACACACTCCACTCCTCACGCCACTGCACATGTGCGAACGCGTGCAGCGATAAGGGGGACGACCACGAGGTGAAAAAAGTACAACCAACCTTTTAGCGTGCGCCTGGTTCTGTGGGCGATGAGGTAACATGTGAAATTAAGTTTGCATCTGCCCACAGACCAGTGGACCAGAAAAAGGTTCACACCAAACATCGGGCAAAGATATCGATCAAAGGATCATGTTGCTTTCGAGTGGCTTTTTCTTGGCACGCCACCACCAAGTTCCCAAACAGGCCTTAAAGCTATCGATCGAAATTTCCTTCTTTACTTCCTACTGCTAACGTTGCACCTTCCCGCGGTGGTCCACAGATAGCGGCCACCCTCTTCGCGCAACTTGTTATCACTTCGGTCGGTTCGTGCCCAGGTTCAAGTTCACCGTGAGGCCATCGCAAAGAACGATCATCCACGAGTCACTTGGCAACCTGGCAATCAATCGGTTCGCCCCGATAGCACGGAGGCGTTGGCAACGTGGGACGGCGATGTGGTGCGCGGCACGCTATCTGTGCTTCGTTTTGTTGCATTTTTTAGCGATTGCCATCAGGCGATCCTATGCGCGTTTTCGAGTGCCACGGAAACAATGCTAATATCGCTCGAAATCGGCACAATAAATCTATCGAAAATCTCGAGCACTTAATGGTAGAAAAAGACCCCCTGAGTCTTGGAAAATATTTTACAATTTCACTTCGCCAGAAGCACCTCACACAGACTCACCTTTGGAACTGATTCACTGGGAGCAGGGATATCACACTAAGGTTCCGCGACCGATCAGCGACGATCTTCTAACGAGTCCTAGACAACACCGCACGGAAGCTGTTTCTGGCAGCGGCGACTGATTCTGGGGAGCTGTGCACGACGAAAAATCGCACACCACGCTAGGCGCAAACAACACACCGTGCTGTCTTTGCTCTCTCTGTGCGGGAAGATCAAGCTGAAGCTTCCGTCCGTTTACCGGAACAGTCCGACGTCGAATGAGCTGCGGAGCGCGAGCACAAATCAGCAAAACTCACTGCGGCGCGCCGAGAGCAAAATATATTATCGCGCCAATCACTCTTCTACGCACTCGGCGATCCCTCGCTCACGCTCGTCCCGTCGGATTACTATCAGCAGCCCGCGCCAGAGACGACCTCTGGTATCACTATGGCAGCAGAGTTGCCACACGATCTGTGTGGGGTTGTGTGTGTTGCTGCTTGGGGACGCGTGGTCAGGCTAGAGAATCGGATGATCGAGCGAGTTGGGTCGTTCGATCCGATTAGCTTCTAAATTCTGACCGCGAAGAACCGGCTTCTTCGAAGCTCGCGGGATGCTGTAACACCGAGTGCCGGCACCGAATTCGAAACTTCAACTAACTTCCGCCGTGGGATATGAGCCCTACTTATGGGCCCGTTTCCTGTTCTGGCGAATCCTTTTCTGGCTTCACACGGCTGGCTGAACTCTGTGTTGCTGATGGGTTGTGGCTTGGTTGAGTTTGTATGGGTGCGGCGGGTTTTGCCTATCGCTTGGAGCACGCCACCGTCCTTAGCTTATCTCGCAATACGCGCCCGTGCTATGTGTTTAGCGAGTCGACGTGTGTTGTGTGCCTCTGCGTGTCCGTGCTTAGTTCTTGACCATCAATTGGATTTATCTCACGAAAGATCACGCCGAATCGTAGCTGCAGCGAACAACGATGCGAAGTTGCCACTTCCGATACGTAAGAAGATGAAATCGCTGGGCTGGAGTTGTGGAGCACGCAGCAACGGAATGGTTCTGAAATACAAAAGAATAACCGTTAGCAACCGATGCGTAGTGCAATGTAATGGAATATAAACACTTAAATATTAGTTCTTAACAGATATCAGAAAGTGCGCGCCATACATTCTTCAAATCGTTTCTTGACGTGGGTTTTTTATCCCGCTACATTCCGTAAGCGGAAACCAGGTTGCAAATTGGAAATGGCACCACTGGGTGGGTTTCGAATGCGAATAACTCTTCCCAGTCATATGGTGTCACGCAATGTGCACGACTCTCTGTCTGTCTCTTTCTTTACATGGTAGGTGAGGATTGTGTTCTGGATGCGTCCTCTGCAATCACAGAGTACATGGCGCGATCGGAACTGATGTATGGGGCCGGTTGCGTGCTGGCAGCGATCGGGCGTCATCGTGGCGATCCGCGATCGTGGCTCGTGCTCCGACTCGGCCGGTCACGTGTTCGACTGGTGCATTTTCGGTGCACATGGAAAAAGGCTTCGCCAATCAACAGTTGATGAGCGCCGCCGTTTGGTGGGATGATACTGGGCTTAAAGGCACGCAATGGTGCAGTGATTTTTGGATGATTTGTGTGCCCCTATCACGGTTCAAGTGTTGCGTGGTGTTTCAAGGTCTTTGGGAAAGAGCACGATCGGGGTACACACATCAGGTTTCTAACGGACGCTGGTGGTTTTGTTTTGACTGCGGGGCTTCACTTCCAAATGACTTTTTTCCATTGAAACGAGCAGTTTGAGAAGATGATTAAAGTGAAAGTTGTCAAATTTAAAACATGTTTAAGCATAGCCCCTCTCACGCTATCAATCATGTGTTTGGTCACTTTCAAGGAGCAGGCGACGATCGAATCACCTTCGCAACGGTTGGTTTTGCTCCGTTTTGCTTTTCGCGCGTTGCAGAGGCATTGTGAACTAATTATTTATCGCGATACTCTTTCGCCCCAGTTTCGTTTCTTCTCTGCTGGCCATTCTTTCCCACGAATATACGTGTGTGTATGTGTGTGATTTGCAGCTGACGGTGTGCGAACATTTCGTCATTCAACACACCACCGGAAGGGTTCTCCTTCTCATCCGGAACCACCGTTGAGACGCGAGCCGCTGAACGGTGAAAATGGTGAATCTCTTGGAAAGTTAGAAAACCCACAAGAAATCACAAAATCGCTCATTTTCGTTGCTGGCCGGGAAAGTTCAAAGACCCCACGAGCGAAGCCGAACGCTTGATGTGATGCTTGTGATTCTGAAGCGCTACCGTATCGATTCCCCGAAAACGGTCTGGGTTGCCACCCATCCTGTGTTTTTTTCAATTCTTCGTCCGGGAAGGTTAACAGTGACCCGATACAAAATTGTGTACGTGTGCTTGTGTCGTTCATTCAAAGGATTTTCCATCACAATTTCCTTTGTGCAACCATCAATTCCACATGGGGGGGGCTCTATCGATTTATGTGGAAGCTTACAGCAATCGTGCGATGAGGTCAGAGTTACTTCATCGCCTTCGTTCGATTACGAAACTCCATGGATAGCTCCCCACATTATGTCCGTCAACCTTCCAGAGCAGCAGCAGTGTGTTTTTGCAAGCATGTCTAGCGGTGGAGTCCTCTCCGAAGCACCGGAAAAGCAGTTGCAAATGGAAAAATCGATTTTCGTACGCCATAGTCAACGCTTTTCTCCGTAACCTAGTGCACTGTCTGGGCACGCACAACTTGGCTCGTGTTGCGGGGAAAAGCAGACTTACCTCGGCGATGCGGAGCGGTTGTCTCTTGTCACTGGCTGGCTGGTTCCGAGCTTCACGGGCCAAACTCACAATCGTGTCTACACTTTTCACCGAAAGCAACAGTCTGTCAACAGTGGATAGTTCACTTACGCTTTGTACGTTTCAAATTCGAGACAGACACCTCTGAACAGACTTTTTCTCTTTGCTTACAAATCTTGGGTGGGTTACCATGGATTTTTCTTTCGCCAACAAATGGTTTCCTGCGATTGGCAGTGCTGCGAATGGGAACGGTTGTATCACGCGAAGAAGAGGCTTCCGCCGCTGGGGAACACTTTTTCCGAAATGACTCCAAATCTGCTGATGTTGCAGGCGCTCGGACCACCGGATCCAGCGCCGATGAAAAGAGATGGATACAGAGCGAAGGAAAGCCAACACCGCTTGCTGAAGAAAGAAACGGAAGACACAGCTGCGCGAACGCCGGTACACGACTTTTTTCACTAAACAACGCCGCTCTAACTAACCGCACGAGAGCGAACTATCCAAACCGCGCGTTTCTCCAACGCGCCAAAGCGAATCCACTCTCTTTGTTCAGCAACATCTCTCGAGTGCGAGCGAGATGGGGAGAAAACGAAAACATCGTACGATACATCCCGAGGAAAACTAAGGATCACGCACACAACCGCACCCCCCAAACGAGAGCATAGGATACGAGTGCATAACAATGCGAAAACGAACGCGGTTGGCCACGATCGTCCTAGAGGCTCTGAGGTGGGGCTTTACTTTTAGAAATTATAAATTTAATTGCTTTACTAAAAAAGTAAGGAAACCCGAAAGATTTACCTGTGACATACAGTGTCATTTGCTGAGGCTGCAATAGTAAAGCCACGATAGCAATATCTTTTCAGTGTTGCGAGTAGTATGCAGCATGAATCATACGATCCGCCACTTTTGCACACGAGGGGAATCCAACTGAAACGAAGCATTTTGACGGCGTGCCAAGGTGTTTGCAAAACATGCTATCATTTGACAAAGGTGTCCACCATGAAAGGGGCACCCCCGCCAAAAAAGGGAAGTTCCATTCGAGGTGTCCCCAAAAAGTGACGTCGGTCATTGACGAGTCAGAAGTTGAACTTTCATCACCCAAATCGCGCCAAGGGTGTTTCCCTGGCCGATAGCAGACCGCCCAACGACCCTCCTCTTGGGGCAAGGTGGTAGGCAAATCATATGACGTGTGGAACGGCAACAGCGTTAGTCGGATCCAGCAAGCCGCCGATTACGGTGGCAACAAAAGGCGGGGAGCACGCGTGCTTTTGCCAGAGCATGGGTGGTGGTGGCCCGATGTCGGACCACTAGGCGATATCCAATCAGAAAGGCAGGATTCTCACCGAAATCGCGCGTACGCGGCCCGCACACTACCACGCATGACTCAACACTGCGCCCGCTCCGCGGATGTTCGGAACGGCCTGATAAATTGCAGACACGCGGCCTGATAAATCCTGATGTCATCGTAAAGTTTATAATCAGGTTATTAGCTCGATTCGGTGCAAAAAAAAAAAATGGGCGTACGACCGGCCTGCGAACACCCAGGTGCGTTCCGTTGATGGTCGCGAGACACGCCGGTTCCGGTGAGAGAAGATAAACAAAACGAAGTCTCTCTCGCACTCTCTCTCCCTTTGGATCTGCACACGAATGCAAAGACGGTAAGATTATTTCAAGTTCAATGCCGAACCTACTACGTCCGCCGATTTGATGCTCGCAAGGCACAGAATGTTTATTTGAAATCCGGGAATAGGATTTTGGCTAATGGTCTCATCGCTCTGTATTTGTTGGCGCAAAATTCGATGCATTCACGGAAAAAAATGCTTACATTCAGCTTCACTGATTTACTTTACTTTTGTACCGTTTGGACCCCTTAAAATCTATTCAATCGTGAACGCCTTTGAAGAGAAGTCTGCGTTTGATGCTACGACGTACACGAAATCAAAGTTGAGCCTTTCCGTACTCCTTGGCCGCTTGTCCGGATTCCGGGCGTTCGAGAAGAGATCACCCCTCGGTACACGTTTTACAGGGGTTGCAAATCACAACCCTTCGCAGCAGGTTTTCAAATCAAAACAATAACAAATCATATCGTTATCAGTCCCTGTGCGCGATATGAACAGCGCATCTCGGTGCGATCGCTCAATGTGACTTTTACTTGTCCCGGCCGAGATCCGAGATTGGATGGAAAATTATGTGCACTCCCGCGTCATCTGCCGCCTACGTCAGAGCCGCGTGTTATGCTTTCCCGTGGGCGAGTGCATCGACGCAAGTGGCCAGCAAATACCAAAGTCTACTTCACTAGTCGCTACGGTCTTCTCAATACATTCCTCTTCAATTCTCGTTCAGGGTCCGTTGAATTTTCGAAGAAATTT
The DNA here is from genome assembly GCF_943735745.2 of Anopheles bellator. Classification (NCBI taxonomy): domain Eukaryota; kingdom Metazoa; phylum Arthropoda; class Insecta; order Diptera; family Culicidae; genus Anopheles; species Anopheles bellator. The sequence goes on along the minus strand of NC_071286.1, from coordinate 76,332,606 downwards.
GCTAAATATTAGTAAAAATTAAAATATTTTGTGTTTAACTATTCGCCATATTTAATAAGGTGTTGACGGATGGCCCAAACTTGTTACTGTTTTCCGAAGACGAAAACTTACAAAATGATGTAATAATCCACAGCGCCCGCACTCGGATCCCGGGCACGCTATCTGGCCAATTGGCAGCGTGAGCGAATCATACGATGGGTGTGCTTTATTATCATATTAATCAGGAGTGTGCCGGAAAAAATGAAACGGACAGGCCCAACACCATAAACCTACGGCGGCGGCTGCATGCCCGTTGTAATCAGTTGCCGCCGAAATCGTTGGCCGAGGCGTGGATTCAAGATCATCTGGGACATGCGTGACGTTGCCGGCATCAGAGTATGAAGTATCAGCATTTTTGCGCCAGACACTTCTTTGGTTACCTTTTGCATCATGCCGTGGCGTGCTCAAAGTTCAATCAGCTCTAGGAGCACTTCATTAATCTTCCCCGCCGGCTTAGTAATGGGCGCGAAGCGTCCTAGCCCACGGACCTTAGCAACCGCCTCACCGGCCTACGGAGGCACGGGAGCGTTCCTATGTATTATTTTTGTTAGGTTCACAATGTTGGGTAGTTGCTTATCAGCGGTACACCGGGAACAATTCCTTGAACTTTTCTTGGGCACTGACCGTCCGCTTTTGGAGTTTGGCGTTCTTGTATGATATGCCTAAACAGAATACAGTTGTTTTAATTGTAACAAATGGCATCCAAAGCGTTTGTTCTCCACGCTAGTGCTTGACCGCTCACAATTTTCTATGTAGAATGTTTCCATGGAAGCTGAGCTGACTAACTTTTTGTCTAACGTAACCTAACAGCTGATCACCGGTTTGTATTGTTCTAAAGCAGATGTACTAAAGCAGTGAGTACGCAGCCATCATCGTTCGTTGGACAAGGATTCGTTGGCAACACTGCCACGAACCAAAACAAAGTAGTGCTGTCAAAGGATCAATGGGCGGAAGGGGAAAAATTGGCCAACTAAACAACAAACCTTGCAAAAGTTTCTGTCTCATTGTTCACCGTTTCGATAAACTCCCATTCCGGGTTTCGGGGAGGGTTACTTGTTGTCTTTGGATATTTTAATTTTTATCATAATTTTGTAAAATAATCAAAATTATCACACAGTGCACAGTGCTATTGGTGCCAGAACACGATGGTCGATTCGGTAGGTCCCCGTTTACTGATGCAAAATGTTCGAGGCGGCGTTCGAGCTCCCTGAATAAATCGCTCTTTCTTGCGCTCCTAGCACGATCCGACATCGGCTGATTCCTGCAGCTTGACGGAGGACGAAGTTGAGCCGAAGCTGAAATACGTCCGGTTATCGAACGATCTGAAGAACATACTGAGCGAAGAGGCGATCAGCTGCATTGCTGTGCATCCAAGGGTACTCCCGGATGATCCAGCAGTCCTTCCGAAACCATTCGTTTACAGCATTCATATTCCATTCACAGTTCCTCTGCCTCGGCACCCACTGGGGACGGATACACATGCTCGACCATCAGGGCAACAGTGTGCAAACGATTATGACCATAAAGGAAAACGCACACATTCTTTCGGTGAACAAAATATCGGTAGATAGCAAAGGGGAACACATTGCCACATGCTCCGACGATGGCAAGGTGATGATTAGCGGTCTATACACGGACGAGAACAATCAACAGTTGAGCACGGGCAAAATCGTAAAAGCCGTGGAACTCGACCCCAACCACTACCGGTCCGGATCGGGCAGTAAATTTATCATAGGTATGGCGAGACATCTTACGGTGTGAATCCGTCCACTACAATGTAGTTTTTCCTTTTTTATGTCTCACAGGCGATACCAAATTGGTACTGTACGAGAAAACCTTCATCAAGGGCCTGAAATCGACCGTACTGAGCATCTCCGAGGGGCAGGTTACATCCATCAAGTGGAACGGCCAGTTTGTGGCATGGTCCAGCACCCTCGGTATACATGTTTACGATCTGAACGAAAAGTGCTCACTGGGATTCATTCAATGGGAGCAACCGAGGAGGTAAGCTGAAATATCAAGATTCGTCACTAAGAGGCCACGACCCAGACGATCCTGTTTGATTCTTTCTCGTAGCGGAAATTTAACCGATTTTCGGTGCAATCTGAACTGGTCCAATCCGACGACCCTTCTCATCGGCTGGGTTGATACCGTGCGAATCTGTGTGATACGTAAGCGGAACGCGATCGAAGTAACCATGCGAAACCTACCGAATCACATCGTCGATCCCAGTAAGTGTATCTTGATACTGTGACGGATGAACTTCTTGGTATATGGCTTTATTTTCGCCTATCCGTTCGACCACAGTGTCCACATTCCAAACCGATTTCTACATCTGCGGCATAGCACCACTGGAGAGCAATCAGCTTGTGGTGCTTGGCTTTTCCAAGGACCGTGATTCGGAAACGAACAAAGCTTTGCGGCCAATATTGTGCGTGCTAAAATACACCGCAACTGACTACATCGAAATCTGTACCGATAGCTTATCGATGCGAGGGTAAGTGCCCTCGATGCAATTCCATCGGTCAATCTACTAATTGCCGATCGTTTCAGGTACGAGGAGTACAAGTGTGACGATTATCATCTCGATTGTCTGATCGAAGAAAATCAGTATTTCATCGTGTCCCCGAAGGACGTTGTGGTGGCGAACCTCTACGAAACGGATGATCGTGTCCAGTGGCTTATCGAGCATGGGTATGTTACACGGGGAACGGTCAGAAAAGGAACCGATCACTCGAATGATCACTTTTTGTAGAAATAATTTATTGCTTCGAAATTCTAAACCTGCACCTTGGGCTTGCGTCAGGTGCACAGTGTATCTCAGTTACCATAGCTACCACACCGTGGCGGAAAGGGGAAAGTGCCCTGTTCCTGTTAAACGTTGCCATAGAAATACCGCAGTGTTTCATTGCTGCCTGTGTTGTGTCAGTGGGGATTACCAGCTAGTTAAGATCAAGTGGCCTACTCTAGGCGAATACATCGTAAGCTGCCGTCTGGAGCGGCGAGCCGGAGATCGGCTGTTGATCGGGTTGGTTTATCTTACGCGCACTGGCGGTGCTTATGTGCTGTGTCTTCTGATGATTCTGCTGTTTCACGTTACACCAACGTTCTGCAGCAGGAGCTCGGTGGTTGTGACCAATCGTAGTAATATTCGGCTGGTGTAGGTCCTCCCCCTCCCGCGGCCGGAGTATCCTCTTCGTGCGTGCACATCTCGCCCCGATAGAGATCGCGCATATGGCGTGCGGTACGCTTGTGCAGCAACAGATGATAATTTTGGCATGCGCGCGGCTTCCAGGCCGTGTCGAAGCGCACATCGTGTCGCCGGTGGATGTTACGGAACGGAGCCAACCACGTTCCGACGGCTATGTCCTCGCTGCGATAAGCACTCAGGCGGTCTGCATAACTGGCGATAAACGAAACCAGGCCCTTGGACAACACGTAACCACCACCGAGGGCATACGGACCGTACCGATCGCACAGTTTATAGTCGTGCTCCTGCCATACACCGTGCTTCTGTATGGTGGCCGCACCCCGGAAGTAGCCCCAATACAGTTCGATCGGAATTGCACCAGACGGGCTTGCTTGATGTTCCCGGTGCAGCTTCTCGTAGTAGCTTAGCAGATCCTCCGCCAACAGGTCCAATTTCACGTACGTATCGTCGTCCAGTTTGGCGAGATACTTGAAATCGTACTTCGTGTCGATGTGCTGCATGCTGCGAAGTACCTTCACGGTTAGATTCCCGTACGAATCGTGCAGATCCTCCAGCTCGAGAATGTCCCCGAAAACGCGCTGCTCTTCGTAGAGGGCACGCCGCACGTTTTTCGGTTGCCCACCCGTTCCGATCGCGAACAATGTTTTAATCTTAAAGTTGATCACCTTAATGTTTTTGATCGGTTTCTCTTGCCACTGTCGGTAGTTGGCCAGCAGCTGGCGCTGTGTGGCGATCGAGTCTGGTTGCACCTGCCCATGCTCGTTCAGCGGTGGTGGAATGTGTATCAGTTCGTCCTGGTAGCTCTCGTTGATGAGCCGTGGCCGCAGGTTAAGATACGTTTCGCGGATCGTCGTGCGTCGTTCAAAGTTTTCGGGGGCCGTTACGACGAGCAAGATAAGGAAGTAGGAGTTTTCCGGATCGTACAGGCGCCCGAGCGGGGCACAGGATGGGTTCGTGTTGGCGATCAGTGCCGTGAGCAGGACACCGAACAGAAAGGCACAGATGAGCGGAATATAGCCGACACAGTGCCGCTTGTGCAGATGATAGCGCGTAAGAGCCATGAGGCGTCGCAGTGACATTCAATGGTGCGTTTTCAAAGTCCGGGCGTGGCCCCTGCCGTGGTTTGCTGCCGGGATTCTGTTTTCCTCGCCAGCACTGTGTGACACTTTAAATAGCGTTTTACATCGCTTCTATTTGCTGCTGCGGGGCTGTGGCCAGCGACAAGCGAGGTTTCTTTTCGTCGCACTTTGCGGATTGTGTTTGACAAACATTGTTTTGGGGTGAACTGTCAAAAGGAGCCTAACGAGTGTGCGTGCGTGGTTGCGTCCATGGCGGGGAAACAGGTGCATCGGATCGAAATATTTCAAACCCGATGGCTGCGTACGTTGAAATGAAATGTTTTGCGCTCAAATATTGCTAAATTTCAAATAATTTACAACAAACTTCACGTTGCCGGTTTCAGAAAATTTGAACAAGCGATGGAAGTGATAACGAAGCACGGCGGAAAGTACTCACTCATTACCGTTGCCCGGCTCTACCTGGACCATCTGCTATCCCAGCAACAGTACGACGAAGCGGCCAAGCTCTGCACACGCGTTTTCGGTACCGATAAGCAGCTATGGGAAGAGGAAGTGTACAAGTTCGTCAAGGTAAAGCAACTTCGGTCGGTTAGTGGCTACATCCCGGTGGCGGAAGCAAACAAACTAAATCCGCACGTGTACGAGATGGTGCTGTACGAATATCTGCAACTCGATCCAGATGGGTTTCTGCGGCTCGTGAAGGAGTGGCCTCCGAGCCTGTACAACACGAAAGCGGTAATCAATGCGATCAATGACCATTTCAACAAAAAAGATGCAAACATCCTGCTGGAAGCGCTGGCGATCCTGTACTCGCATGAACGGGAATACGATCGTGCGCTTACGATGTATTTGAAGTAAGCAGCTCGGAAACCGAGCGATCGATTGGACGAAAATTGAACTAAATGTACTTTTATGTGGTTGTAGATTGCAGCACAAGGACGTATTTGAGCTGATTGCTACCCACGATCTGTACGGTATGATCAAGGACACGATCGTGCAGCTAATCGAGCTCGACAGTGATCGGGCCATCGCGATGCTGTTGAAGCAGAAAAGTATCACCGCAGATGACGTGGTCCGGGAGCTCGAGCACCACGAGCAGTACCTGTTCCGCTATCTGGATGCGTACGATAAAACTGATACTAGCTACAAGTTCCACGGCCGGTTGGTGCCGCTCTACGCTCGCTATGAGCCGGATAAGCTGCTACCCTTTTTGCGCCGCTCGAACAACTATCCCATCCAGGAGGCGTACGATATCTGCCGACAGTTGCTGTTCTACCCAGAGATGGTGTACCTGCTGGCAAAGATGGGAAGCACGCGGGAGGCTCTCGCCATCATCCTGCACAATCTGGGTGACGTACCGATGGCGATCGAGTTTTGCAAGGAACACGACGATGCCGACCTGTGGGACGATTTGATCAACGAATCCGTTGACAAACCGCACGTGATGACGAAGCTGCTAGATGGGATCGCGGGTTTCATTAATCCCGAGCTGGTGGTCGATCGGATTCAGCCGGGTCAGCAGATCGAAGGACTGAAGAGCTCGATCATCAAGATGCTGTGCGGGTACAGCTTGCAAGTCGCGATACAGGAGGGTTGCAATCAGATACTGGTGTCGGATTACTTTAGCATGCACGAGCGCTTGGTGCAACTGCAGCAAGGCGCACTGCACGTTTCCACAGACCACACGTGTGGCGTCTGCCGAAGGGACCTTATCGTAAAGGGTAAGTATGGCTGAAGGTGGCTAGCGAGCGAGCACCGTTCACTAATTCTACCCGTTCTTCGTGCCGCCTTGCAGACAATATGAAAACGGATATCGTAATGTTCAACTGCAGACACTACTTCCACGAAAACTGTCTCCCGGACAAGTACAACATAGAGTTCTGTATTGTTTGTAAGTCGAAAAAACAATAGTTCCACAAGCAGGGATCCACCAGCCACAAGGGTTCGGCCTTTCGCCTAGGATTACGGGCTAAGGACCAGCACTGGCACCGCACTATGTCGAATAACCACAGAAGCATGAATTGGTCAAATGATATTCCGTTCCCACCAGAGGCACCGTCATCTAAAATATTGTTTTGTTGCACATTTCATTGTTTTTCAAAAGCCAAATAAAAGAAGAACTCTCGTGTAAGATGATTTTAATAAATAAACTACTTTCGCGTCAATCCATCAATCGATGCATGGTAACAGCGCGTCTGAGGACCCAGGCCAACATGTGAAGATGGTTTAGATTTTTGTTTCTAATCAGCACCAAACGTGTAACGGCCCAACCGCACTATCGTACCAAGTGGCGAGATGCAGCAAGATTAGTTCAATTCAAAGGCTTGGAAATGTCCTACAGAGTGGGTTTCCGAAGCCTCAAATGTAACGAAAGCGAAAGCGCACCGTCATTGCCGTCGTAAAGCCGTATTTCACGGTCGAGGAGGCTCGTCCCTTAGAAACCAAGGATTGCACCCTATTCCGTCTTATCACCTGCAAGGCGGGCCAAGTGTCTCGACGTCTACTCTCTCCCTCTGATAAGAATGCCGAAGGTTGTGTTTGTGGAACATACTACATCGAACATGCTTTCTATCGATCGGCACACGTCACCCACATCCGATGTGCCCTCCACATGCGCCATGGCACGTCGAACGATGCTTCGATAATAAGTTCGATGAGGAATGTGTACGAAAAGTATTGACCGTATTATATTTTATTGCTTTACCAGTCTTTGGCTTACCAACGAACAACCACGCGAAGTGATCCGCGGAACGCACGCACGCTTATACGCGCCCACTCTTGCCCGAACACTCGCGCGTGTTGGTGTTGGTTGGGTCACCCTGCCCGTGTTTTCGAAGCACCCGGCACCGGTCCGATAGTCAGTAAGTGATAGCCGAGAGATTCAGTTGCTTACGCACAGCAGTTCCTGGTGGCAGAAACTGGATTAGTTTCGATTCCCACACCCCAGTTGGTGACACCTTTCATTAGGAGGTCAAAGTGGTTTGTGCCGAATATCTGCCCGGTTAATTAGCGTCGCTGGCGTGATATTTGTCACAAACTAGTGTACCATTATCTCGAGGCGTGATCGCTTCAGTGTCTTTAGATCCAGCGTAGAGGTAAGTTGAGCATTGACTTGCTCAGTGGCGAGTGACGATTATTTTTGAAAGTCATTTTGTGGTATTGTGGAAAAATGTGGAGAATTTGTAGTTGTAGGTTGGTTTACTGTACAGAATTTAAGCAAGAACGCTATTTAAATTCTAGCGTCTTTTGCGGTCAAAGTGCGTTCGAGCGCTTTGAGAATCGCTGAACCGCTTTTCGTTACTATTTTTGGCAAGTTCGCACACATACACTTTCCCGGCGGTTCTCGCTTCACGGTTCACCGGATAGCTGTTGAAAAACAAACTTTGCGATCGCGATCGTAACCCGCGATCGGTTTCCTAGTTCTTCGTTTATTTTTTCGTCTTGTATTCCGCGACACGCGTTCAACTGATGAAAGTGGCCAACAAAATAGAAAACAAAGAAATAGGGGCCACAACAGAAAATCGCAAAACCTTGCGTTCATCCTTTTGGCGATAAAATTCTCTCTTCGAAGCATTCGGTTTGAAGGACACATGCGAACTCTTGACCCAGAACCAATTTGAATTAAAATCATTTGAAGAGTTGCAGTGTAACTTAATGTAGGAAGAAATGTAACGCCAACATGTAGATTTGCCACACAAAATTGAACATATTATCAAACAATGAGCCCCAAAGAACTTTCATCTTTGAATAAATAATTCGATGCACACTTTCATTGCGAGAAGACAACCCAAACAGTTTTTTTCGTAAAATATTCTCCTTGTTGCTATTTCTTTCTAAAAAAACATTTGCCAGTTTGGGAAACTCTGGGCACCAGATCGTACCAACAGACATCTTGACTTTGACCGCCTGATGACCCCTAACACAGCTAGAAAGGATCGAGGGCCGTGGCCTCGTTTGGCCGCCGTTTTTGGATTGATACGGCGATACGAGCACTGCAATAGGTTTAGAATTGGAAAAATAAATAAAATTTGTGCTTATCACTGGTCATTGATAAACGCTGTTCGGACGCCTTATCTTTAAGGTCCATGCTCATCTTCGGTGATCGTTTGTACGCGTGAATACGGCAGCAACCGAAAGGTTGCAGGTTTGCAAGTCACTTCAGACCACCCGGACGTGCGCCACACTTCTGCTTAAATGATCAAATGTTTGCTTTCGTCATTGCTTTACAAATAATATGTCAAATTGTTTGAATTGTCCAACAGCGACAGCAAAAGATGGCCAATCGTACGTAATGTAGAATCTGTTAGCACTGCGACACTTTAGCTTGCTGTTGCATGTACTCTACGTTTGTACAATAACTTAAATTATCATGAAGAATGTTATGAAGTCCAACAAAGACAGTCTCGTGTTCTGTAAATCTGCACCGAAAACTTCTACTTCCTTCCTGCAACTAATCAAAAGTGTACAAAAATTATTTCGCTATTAGGCCCTACATGTTGCTAGAAATAAAATAAAATACCTTTAGTTTGTAATTAAATTATCAACAAGCACCTATTCTTTGGCAGTTTGCAGAATGGCATGGCGCATGGCTTTTGCATAAGCATGTGAGAAGACCTGTAATTATTGACTCACAATCTAAACAAGAGCCCTTTTATCTTTTTCCCACAACCCGATTGCAGCAACGATACAAATCATGACCCAACAGGGACCGGCATTCGACTCGAATTGCATGACGCTGACGCGCTTCGTGCTGCAGGAGCAGAAAAAGTACAAACATGCCACCGGCGACCTATCCCAGCTGCTCAACTGCATCCAAACCGCCATCAAGGCCATCAGTTCTGCGGTGCGTAAGGCGGGAATCGCAAAGCTGTAAGTGGCACCATTTAGTGCACTTTGCCACCGTTCTCGACGTCTCATATACTTCGCCCGTTACAGCCAAGGAATCTCAGGGGACACCAATGTGCAGGGCGAGCAGGTGAAAAAGCTAGACGTGCTGTCGAACGAAATTTTCATCAACATGCTAAAGTCCTCGTACGCCACCTGTCTGCTGGTGTCGGAGGAAAACGATAACGTGATCGAGATCGAATCGGATAAACGAGGCAAGTACGTCGTATCGTTCGATCCGCTCGACGGTTCGTCCAACATCGATTGCCTCGTGTCGATCGGTTCCATCTTCGCCATCACTAAGTAAGTATCGAAACGGCTATTCGGTTTAGCGAAATGACTCACTCCGTCACCGTCCCAAATGATAGGCAGTTGAATGAAAGTGCCGAACCCTCGGTGGCCGATGCACTGCAACCGGGAAACAAGATCGTGGCTGCCGGTTACGCATTGTACGGATCGGCCACCATGATCGTGTTGAGCCTGGGCAACGGGGTGCACGGCTTTATGTACGATCCGTCGATTGGTGAGTTTGTGCTGACCGACTACAATATGCGCATTCCGGAACGGGGCAACATCTATTCGATCAACGAGGGCTACGCGTCGACGTGGGACGAGTCGGTACGAAAGTACGTCCAGGATAAGAAGGATCCGGCAAAGGGCAAACCGTACGGAGCGCGATACGTTGGCAGTATGGTGGCGGACGTACACCGAACGATCAAATACGGTGGCATCTTTATCTACCCGGCAACGAGCGCGGCCAAGAACGGCAAGCTGCGGCTGCTGTACGAGTGCAATCCGATGGCGTACCTGATGACGCAAGCCGGAGGCAAGGCGTACGCGGGCAAGGATAAACTGATACTGGACGTTATGCCCACGTCGATCCACCAGCGATCGCCCATCTATCTCGGCTCGAAACTGGACGTCGAGGAAGCGCTCAGCTACATCAAGTAGTTTCGGCCGAGGGTTGCCTGGTTACTCTGCTCGATGGATGCTTGAAGTGGAATCTTTTTGTTTTGTAATAAAATGTGCTCAATAATATTTGGTGATCGTCGTAAGAGCTAAGATTGCATTCAGCTTGGCTTTGTAACAGGTTTTATTTACATTTTTTCTCTATGCTTTGCACATGACAACCACTGGTCTAATAACAGGTGTTAAACTTACATACCTCGGAAGTTCTTTCAAGATGCCACTAAACCATCGTCATCGTCGATGCGTTTCTTCAGTACGCGTTGGCTTTATGTTTCGGCACAAAGTGGAAACCATCCGGAATGGGTCCGAGCAACATTTCACTGTGCAAAGAAATAGATTGTGAATGGGTGCAGTTTGCACAACCGGTTCAACATTTACCTTAGTTTCACCCAATCGTTGCAGTTGGGCGATGCCATCAGAGTTTCCAGATCATCGCGCCCCCGATACGCTTCGGGCCGCTCGTTGATGCGCTGCGGTGGCCGCTCCAACAATCCGTACGGTACATAACGATACAGAAACGATTGCCATTCAAGAAGAAAACGGCGGGTGTTTTCCACCCCTTTTGTGTCGCTTCCCCAGTGTTCGAGTCCATAGTTTGCGTAGCGCTTCAGCATCTCGAACCGCTCACTGCTCGACGGATCGAGGTTCTTGCGTTCTTTGATCTCCTGAAATACCCATGGCTTGATGAGGGCGCCGCGACCCACCATAACGCCGGCAATGTTCGGGCACCGTTCGCGAGCCGTCTCGTAATCGCTGTAGCAGTAAATGTCCCCATTGCCGAACACCGGAATCGTGGTTGCTTGCGATGCACAGCGCTGCACGTAGTCCCAGTCCGCTCGCTTGGTGTAGCGTTGCTCCTTCGTGCGCCCATGGATCGTAACTAAGCTGGCACCCCACTCCTCAAACCGTGGCACCAGCTCATGGGCCACCGGTTTATTGTTGTGAATTCCGACGCGGGTTTTCACGGTAAATTCTTTACCGTAATCCGCCAGAAGCCGGGAGCAGCTTTGCACCATCAGCTGAAGCACGTTCTGGCGCCGAAGCAGGGCACTTCCACCGCCCTGGTTGAAGATCAAATCGATTGGGCAGCCAATGTTGAGGTCGATAAAATCGACTTCCGCCTTTTCGGCGATAATTTGGGCGGCGTACGTGACCAGCTTCGGTTTGTGGCCACAAAGCTGCACTCCGAACAGATCTTCGCTCTCATGGCGCTTCGTAAGGGCCCACTCTTGGATCGCACCGTTAATGATCGGTATGGCGCAGGCCATTTCACCGCACGTTACGTCGACGCCGTACTCCTTGCAGATACGACGGAACGGCAGATTGCCTACCGTGGTTAACGGGCTGAGGTACAGTTTATCGCGAAAGTTGATACGTTTTCGTTCCGCGCTCCGAAGCTTAACTAAATCCTCATCCAAAATGGGACCGATTGGAGACGGTTTCGGCACTGCCTCCTCGATTTCAGCCTTCCCGTGTTCGACCCCGGTGTTTGTAGTTTCAGCGGACTTTTCTTTCTGACTAGTTCTCTCATCCTGCTGCAGTTTCTCGAATTTGTTCACTATTTTCGTCGACTTGTGGAAATTGTATTGCTTTTTACGCAAGATTTGTTGAAGATCTGAAAAGGTCATTTAAACAAATTATCCTCTGTGACTACTGGTCACAATGTCAGGGGTCTCTTCAACTCACCGTATCCCAGGCAGGTGGTAATCAGCATCGAATCGTTCGGCTTATGATCGGCAGGATAAATGTTACGGTTGTTCTCATCCAAGTGTGCACCGGCGAACCGACAGGTTACGCCAAAGTCGCAAAACCCCTTCAGTGAGTAGATGTAGCACTTGCCATCGATATCCTTCGGTTTTAGCTGCAGATATCGGTCAAGATCGTGTGAATAGCGGCATGTATCCATTTTGGGACACGGTTTGGCGCCTTCCGTCACGCTCCCATTGAGAAGTGTTTTGCAAAGCCGCAACGAATCGTCCTCTTTGAACGGAATACCTCGTCCCTTATTCTGCCCACGGTTCTTTTTCTTCCGCTTTCCGTCACCCTCGAAGCGGCCCTTTTTCTCCGGTGGTGGACCTTCGATGGCCAGATCGAAACCTTTCGCTTCCGGCGTCGATTCGCTGTCGTTTGCAGGAGATTTTGCTTCGGTCGCCGGCTTTTCGGACAAGACAAGACGCGGAATAAGGTATCTGAAAAGTACGGAAAATGCGTGCCATCAACGTGTGCTAGGCGATCTCGTTTTGTGCCTCACTTACTCTGCCTTTATGTGGCATATTCCATCGTCCATGTTTCGCTCGAATTTTATTTCCAGGAGCCCGTTTTCGTCAGCTTTTAGTCGAGAGTTTTGTTTCCAACGGGTTGACGTTTCGACAAACACGTGTGGGGTAAACTCAACACTCCAAGCACAAGGTGGTTCGGCAGTGATTTAATTGTTGTGAAATATGATTTCTTTCGGAAAACTTAGGTAAATATGTGCGGTTTTGAAACTCCAAACAAACTAAGGTTTCTATAACACTTTCTTCTCTTAACGCGAGTTTTTTTAGCTCGAACTCAGCATTTTCCAAACTCACCACGCAATGTGCGTCAAAAACTGCCGCCTGTCACCCGTTGTCGAGCTGCGTGTGTATGCGTGAGAGAAGTCGCGGTGAGCAATCTTTCGCAAAGTCATTTTAATAAACTTAGTCAAATTCAGTGCAAACAATAGTTTTCTTCGCTTTTGAAGTTGTTGTCATTCAAACGCAGATTACCCGCTCGCTCTATCGTAAATCAATCCGGTTGCGATAGCACAAGAGCAGCACACGGACGCCACGATCGCCGGTTCTTTCCCATAACCAACGGCTTGTCCGCGAGTCCGTACGCGCGCCCGATTTTAGTCAACAATTGTGGGAAATCCGAACAACCCGTTCGATTGCTTCGTCGCACAGATTCAGTGGTGCGATAGCGGCAAGTTTTATGCTAGGGCCACTGATCGTGCGTAGCGGTCGAATTCTCACGCACCTTCGCCTTCCGTTGCGCCGAAGTGGTAAGCGAAAGTGAAACAAGTCGCCAGACAGGTCACTCCTTTACTCCTCCTATTGGCCCACGTAACGCGCAAAAGTGGGTCTCTGGGTTGCGGCGGTGTTTGTTTGTGTGTGCGCTTTCCTCCTCCGTTTTGCTTCGCGCGCTCAGCTGGCCAGCGAAGCAAAAGCGGTCCAACGGACTGGGATTTTTGAGTTGCTTCGTTCAACTTCGGTTGGTTATTTGTGATTTCTCACTGATCGTTGTTTCCTTGTCCCCAGTCTCTGTCCCCAGCGTGCTTCGTCGAACAAAGTACAGTCGTCTAGCGATGCCGGAAGCAGCAGCGGCCGCCAGTGGCAACAAGGTCCCGCAGTATCCCGAGGCGCGCAGGGATGACTCGGTGGTGGAAGAGTTCCATGGCGTCAAGATTGCCGACCCATACCGTTGGCTGGAGGATCCGGACGCGGAGGAAACCCGTGAGTACGTTGAGCGCCAGAATGAAATTTCGAAACCCTTCCTCGACACCTGCCCGGAGTGGAAGAAGCTAAACGAGAAGCTACGAAAGCGTTGGAATTATCCGAAGTACTCGTGCCCCTTCAAGCACGGCAACAAGTACTTTTTCTTCATGAACACCGGCCTGCAGAATCAGGAGTAAGTGTGTGCGCGTCGGGAATCGGTCGGTAATAATACTTTCCATTGTTCGCTTTTTCGCCCCCCAGTGTCCTCTACATCCAGGATACGCTGAACGGGGAACCGAAAGTGTTTCTGGACCCGAACACCCTCTCCACCGATGGTACGATCGCACTGGTCGGTTCGCGCTTCTCCGACGATGGGCGACTGTATGCGTACGGGTTGAGCCAAAGTGGTTCGGATTGGACGAAGCTAAAGATACGCGACGTGGAGACGGGCGAGGATTTTCCGGAAACCATTGAACACACCAAGTTTGTGACGGCCTCGTGGACAAAGGACAATAAGGGGTTCTTCTATGCGCGCTACCCTGCCGCCGATGGGAAGGCGGACGGCTCGGAAACGGCGGCGAACGAGAACCAGAAGCTGTACTACCACCGTGTCGGTGACTCCCAGGACAAGGACGTTCTGATTGCGGAGTTTCCGGAGGAACCATCCTGGCGACTGTGAGTTTAAATGTCCGTTCGATTGCAGCTTCAGTTCTTCATGCCATTCGTTGGTGGTTTTTCATCATCCAGAATGCCGGAAGTTTCGGATTGTGGCAAGTACCTGTTGCTGTTCATTATGAAGGGCTGCAAGGACATGCTGCTGTACTTTGCGAACTTGGAAAAGGCGGGCAACCTGTCGACAAAGCTCGACTTTGTGAAGGTGGTCACGGAATTCGATAGCGATTACGATGTAGGTTCAAACGCGCGCAACGCCATACCGTATCTAGTAAACTCAGAGGCTTGTTTTTTCCGTTTCCAGTACGTCACGAATGAGAACAGTATCTTTTCGTTCCGCACGAACAAGGGTGCCCCAAACTATCGCATCGTCAACATTGACTTTGACGAACCGGCCCTGGACAACTGGAAGACGCTGGTCGCCGAACATCCGAAGAACGTGTTGGACTGGACAACGTGCGTGAACAAGGATCGCATCGTGCTCGGTTACATCGACGATGTAAAGTCGATGCTACAGGTGCACAGTCTGGCCGACGGGAGCTTCGTGTCAAAGTTTCCGCTCGACATCGGCACGGTGGTCGGGTTCAGTGGGAAGAAAAAGTATTCGGAAATTTTCTACCACTTCGTATCGTTCCTTACGCCCGGGATTATCTATCACTACGATTTCGCCACGGCCGCTGGCCAAGATGCCGGCACTCCGGTCGACCCGACCATCTTCCGCGAGGTAAAGATCGAAGACTTCGACAATAGTCAGTACACGGTGGAGCAGATCTTTTACCACAGCAAGGACGGCGAGAAGGTGCCAATGTTTATTGTGCAGCGCAAGGAGCAGGAACGGAAAGAGCACAAACCGTGCCTGCTGTACGGGTACGGTGGGTTCAACATTTGCGTGCAACCATCGTTCAGCATTACCGGGCTGGTGTTTATCGACTCGTTCGACGGGATTCTGGCCTATCCGAACATTCGCGGTGGAGGGTAAGTGTCATGGACGCTCCCCGTTGGTTGGCATAATAATATCCACGTTCCGTGCTTCACTTGCTTCCAGAGAGTACGGTGAGCGGTGGCACAATGCCGGGCGATTGCTGAAGAAACAGAACGTGTTCGACGACTTTCAGCACGCCGCCCAGTATCTGGTGGAGCATGGCTACACGCGGCACGAAAAGATTGCCATTCAGGGAGGCTCGAACGGAGGTTTGCTGGTGGGCGCGTGCATCAACCAGCGGCCGGATCTGTTCGGTGCTGCCATAGCGCAAGTCGGGTAAGTGTGACCGTGCTCCTTCCGCCAATCGGGGTCGTTAACCTTCTTCACCGGCGGTGCTCCTTTTGCAGTGTGTTGGATATGCTACGGTTCCACAAGTTTACGATCGGTCGCGCTTGGGTCTCGGATTACGGCGATATGGACGAGAAGGAACACTTTGAGAATCTGCTCCGTTACTCGCCGCTGCACAACGTACGGCGGCCAGCGTCCGAGAAGGAGCAGTACCCGGCCACGCTGGTGTTAACGGCCGATCACGACGATCGCGTTAGCCCGCTGCATTCGCTCAAGTTCGTTGCTGCCCTACACCACGCCATCAACGGTTCCGAGCAGCGGAACCCACTGTTGCTGCGCGTGTACAGCAAAGCCGGGCATGGCATGGGCAAACCGACGGCGAAGAAAATAGAAGAAGCGACCGACATTCTAACGTTCATGTTCAAGACGCTTGGTCTGAAACTAACTTTCTGAACGCGGTCCTAGGGTTTGGTATCGGCTTTTTTGGCATTGCGAAAAAGGGAAAGCTGCTTACTGTGCAGAATGAAGAATATGCTTGAAAGCAACCACAGTTCTATGGCATACATCTCCTGAGTTTATGGCGATTTCAAATAAAGTTGTGTTTCAAAGTATTTGTAACCGGTTAAGCAAGATAAGACGATTTCTTTCCATGTCTCTTTCGACTATAGTTTTCTCTTGTTTAAAACATCAATGATGGATATTAGATTCTAACTTCTTTTGGACAAGAAAAGAAGCAAATAAAGTAGTGCACTTTATCACCGGTTAATAAATACCGTACCGGAAAGGAAAGCCGAAGAACAGTCATCGTTTCGCCTTGTGTGTGCGCGCATTTGTCTAGAGGTATGTCTGCAATGAAAGAATAAATGCGAAAAATGACGGAAATATTTATCAGCGGAGAGGGTGATAAATTCTACTGCAGATAAACAATGACTGATACTAGATTAGGTTAGCAAGCGCAGGGTGCACAGGGAGTGAAGATAACGGTAACGACGTGAACCAAACCAACCCGTACGAGCCATAACCTTAAACAATAAACAGATATTATAGGTAACAAAGATAAAACCCACGACGGAACTCTAACAATCATTCACCGCTAAGCCTTGACGGTGACTACCAACACGTTTTTCGTTTGAATTTTTGATCGTCTTTGAAATTCTTTATTATACCTTCCGATTGTTGCCTTCAGTTCGAGATATATGAGATGCTGCGTTTTGTGTATATTGTTGTAAATTATAATATTATTACTATTTCGTCTTACTGTTGTACCGTCGTCACGTGCCCCCAAGGGTTTTAACCTCTTTTAACGTGTTCGTGTTTGTCTTTCTATTCCTGCCTGTTTTCTCCGAGCTGTTTCCTCTCAGTCGTCGGAGTTGATCGTACAGAGTCAAACATGCCACGGTAACGGAGGCCATTCTTTCGGAGGGTTGGATTGTTGGCCGTATGTTGTCAGTGGTGCTCTTCTGAACGTTGGTGATTGGTTCCCAGCGCCCAGATACCCCTATTGTTGTATTGATGTAATCATTTCAAAGGACTTGAACGTTTAGTTTCGCTTTGCGCCCTTGAGAGTGTAAAAATAATAAAATGAAGAGAAATCATTATTGTACGTATCTTGTTGTAATTAGTTTGAGGCAAAAAATCATTGTTCATAACACTAGAATCTTTTGGCTCCGTCGCACTCATATCACTTTTACACTTCCTGATCTTCTCTGTCGGATATCGGTTACCGGAATATCTAATTTATTTCTATACGTTTGTTTCACTATCTATCTATAGCCGTGATCTTTCCCTACTCTCCAGTCGATTGTACGTTTCAACCAAGCAATGCAAATAATGTATTGAATAGTTCAACATTGTAGACTTATTGTGATGCACAAAAGAGTCTCTGATACATTGTGTGAGTTTGTGAGCCATAGAATATGATTATTTCTGTCAAGAAAATATGAGTGGAAAAGAATATGAACCTAACACAACAAACGGATGGAATCTGAATCTAATCATTAGACCAAGTTTTCTTCCAGCACTAACCTCAATTAAGGTTGGAAACGATCGCAAGATCGTAGCACGGTAACGATCGCCAAGGTCAGTTTTCAGTCAACAATAGTCGCCTGCGTCCATTTTGTGAGCAATTGATCGCGAGAGCGTAGAACCGTGCGAGATTCTCCCATCTCCTATGGTTTGTAGTGAATTATTATTTGTTATTTTAATTTCGATTCGTTTGTTTCGCCTTTGGTTTAACTACCTTTAACCGAGATCCGACCCCGGCCAGGATCCGAGATCCTTTCAACGTGTTCAATAACATTCATATGTATATATTACGGGTAACTACAGCAAAACCGTCGTGGTGTATTATTGATGAGATTGTTTTTTTGCACGCTTTACGCACCGTGCCGTGATGATCAGTTTACACTTTTGTTTTTGTCCGATAACGCCATACTATGATATATACACCGTCGTGATGCGGGTGGTGCGCTCAGATAGACGTGAATTTGCTCGTGAGAATTCTATGCTTTACTGTCCGTTTGGTTAGGGGGGTTTTCATCAACGTTAATATTTATCTTCATTACTTCTACTATACAACTGTTTCCCTTAAAAGTACTTATTGTTTCGACAATCGACATTAGGGGGCCGATTTTTCGTTCTTGTTCCTCAATCTGTTTCGGTTTTGTTTTTGATTTTGCACAATCCCTTTGCCATATTTTGTGTCCTTTCTCTCTCTCTTTTTCTCTCTCTCTCTATCGGAGTCGCACTGTGCTAGGTCTCACACACGGTTTATCGCACTACTAAAATGTAGTGCTGGTGGAAGTACGGAAAAGGTAGCAACAGAAACAAAAGGGGTCCGTTTAGGCGTATAGATCATGATACCTTTCCGTTCGATTCTACGGCGATGAAACGGTACTTCCCGCAACGAACCCATAAAAAGCAGTTTTAGAAGAACAGTTAACAGTAACATATTCGCGACCACTGCTTCCCGACCGTAGTCCCGCAGGGGTCTTTTACGGTAGAGACAACGAGGCAAAATGCGATACCATAATGATTACGCGTGATTCAGTTGCCGCCCGAACAGAGATTGCTTTCGAGATTTAGGTAGAAGTTTAGAATTTTGTTTAAATTTACCGTTAAATATGTACCGAAACTTGTGGTTAATATTGTGTCGTGTCGTTTCGCTTCGGGCTAATATGCAGAAGTGTGGTCGTAGGCCTATGTGGTTAAATATGTGTACATTCTTTCCTTTCTTTCATACTCGTGCTATTTTGCCATTTCGCTACCCTTTGCCGTCCATTTCACAGTCCTTTGCACCAGTTCGCTGTCGGTTTTAGTATACCTTTATAGTGAAGGTGGAAACTAACAGTTTTATATGTACGTTTGCGTGAGTCTTTTTTTGGTTTGTTCATGTATAATGATCGAACAGCTATATATGATTGATTACACGAGTGTGTGTAGTAATATTATGCATTGCCACCGGTTGTAAGGTCGCCGTCTGGGTCAGGAGGCCCGCTACTCCTGCGAGTATAACGCGCAAACGGAAATGGAAGCACGTAAGCCAGAACACGTCGGCTCTAAGATTGCGTATGAATTGTTCAACAATTCAACAACATCGATTCTACAGTAATATGTGTTTGTGGTTATGCCTTCAGGATAAGGTGTAGAGAACGGCGCAACTTAGTCATCTGTTTTGTAAATATCTTCACTCCTGCCGCGGTCCTGACCTTCGGCAATTCGTTCATGTTTTAGCGGGTTCGAGCGGGCTAGTTCGGGTTAGATACATATTTACAGCTCGGGTGCCCTCGAGGGCATAAACTCTTCACAATTCATTGCGTCATTTGATGTCACTCCGTTAACTTAAATAGCCCCTTAAGGGCAGCGCTCGTCTCTATGGCAGATACGGGTCCAATACGTGCTGATTAGTTGTAATCGTAATCTACTTGATAGCGTAAATTTTCCTACAGCGAAACGTGTTACGAACGTGTGACGCCCAATGGCAGCAGCGGCGGGCGCAAGCATACATTAACACAGTGGTAGCAGTAGTAGTATTAGTAGTACATTGCAGCATCATCAGCAGTAGCATGAAAAGGATGTTGTCCACCGGTCCAGAGGTAAGAAAACGAAATGTGTTGCAAGTTCCCACCCAGAACCAGGAACCCGAAAGCGGTTAGTTTTACGCGTTGCGATGATTTAGTTTCGGTTGTTGGCGTTGGTTAGGCGAGATGTGATGAAATGGTGAGCGAGCGCGACAAGAAGAGAACGAGAAGATAAAGAAACAAGTGATTCATTTACAATGCGTTTTGGCGGCGATTACGGTTTGTGTTAGTGAGTGAAGTAGCCAAAAGGGAAGAAAAAGATGTCACATTTCTTTGATCTCTTTGCCTATAACATACTTAGTGCAGTGTATTTACAGCGTTAAGGTTTGGGTGAGGTCCCTTCCGTGGTATATGTTTGTAGAGCCGAGAGGAAACGATTTTGAAAGCTAGCACAGTTAAATGAAGAAAATAAAAGAAAACACAACTTACACGTTGCACCAAACAAGGACGCCAATCTTAATCGTGTACGAATCTCCCTAATTTTGACACATTCTCTTCCTGCAGGCCATCGACTTTCGTTCGCACGGAATGCAAGCTGAGTTCCCATGCCATCGATTCAAGATAGAATTTGTTTATTTTAAATAATATAATGCTCGAGGTCAACAAAATTATAATCGTGATCATTTCAATGTAACTAGGCTAATAATATGTTTTTTCTTAAGTAAGTGTAATAAATAATAACGCTGCGAAGAAAACAAACAGAGAAACAGCTTCGTAGGACACTATGCCAACGTTATGTCCACCGCCCGGGCACTCTGTTCCTATTTCATTCGTTTCCTAGCGCAAATGCCACTGCAATACACATGCAACATTGGTAGTATCGTATGAATTAGATAGTATTTGCCATCATATTTTGGCTTCGGTAGGGTTTCTATAAACCGTTAAATCCTATTTTGAAAGCTGTAACAACACCCACTGTCACACACTTAGCTGTAACGGTGCACGTATGTCTAATGTACGTTATTACAACGTACTTGTAATAAAGGTATCCGTAAGAATCTCATATCAGGCACAACGTCAGATCTTGTCACTACTGCGGATGTGCCGAAAACCAAAAACGAACCGAAAAGCTTATCCCAGAAACTATTTATAATAATTCAAAATGGTCCGATGCGTTCTTATTATCGCGGTGATCATTTACAATTTTGAGTACACGAATGAAATATTCCTCTCAAAGAGCCTAACAGAACGTGCGTAAAGCTTCCCTTGTTAGAGGTTCCATTTTACTGCCCTCAACTGTTCCGTAGGCGTCGCCTCATTGGGTGAGTAACATGTAGGAACATTTATGTCAGCAAGCAAACGCAAGCGTGGCTCCCACAACCACCGCGAAAGGACGGCTTCGAGCTCGGTTAGTGAAGCTTGGGTCTGTCTTAATGCTTCCATCCATTTTAACCATCCCTAATTGTTCTTTCGAGCTACTAAACTCCCTTCGCTTCCATGTATACGCCCAACTTCATTGAATTCGAAATCTAAATTCTACTAAACTTCATATTAAAGCCGTTCCCATAGTGGAGAAATTGAAAAAAAATGCTAAAATACTATAAGCTAACTGACGGAAAGTCACAATGCAAGAAGTTACTTGATTTCGTCACCTATCTGCACACCAATTGTTGCGTTCTCCACGTTTCCCGTCGATCACCCTTAAAAGCTATCGGTTGGAACAGGACAAAAGCGAGCGACACGCTTCCGGACCGGACAGTGAAAAATAAATATATAAACTAGATCACAATGTTCAATTATGTACAATAGGCGCAAGCAACAGATATCCCCACAGTAACAGAGCTTAGCAAAAAGTGTGGAGGATTGAAAAGGATCCTCACTAATCGCGGGGACTCCTCACTTGTCTAGCAATGAGGTCTTTTGAAAAAAAAAAAAGAAAAAATCTCGGAACCTCCTTTCCCTTAATCTTGTGCGGTGGCGTGCAGCGCGTTACGGTCGGCTTCGGTTAGCGAGCCATTGCTACTGCCCTGACTGCCACGGCCGGACGAGGAGTGACTGGTGCCCCCGTTGTGCTCATCATCCCCTTCGTCGACGCACTCGCTCCTCTGTTGCTGATGGTTACGTTGATTTCCGGTAACGGGAGAGGACGGGGAAGACGAAAAGGCTGTCAGCGGGCCAGTCAGCGGAGCCGCAACAGGAGGAGCGACAGAATCGGCCTCACCATCCACCGGCGAGTTCAACGAGGAAACGCTTTCGCTAACCTTCGTCGTCGACGTCCGGTGGTGGTGCATGATCATAAGGGGGCTACTGCGGCCACTGCTACTGCCAGCCGCGGCACCGTCACCGTACAGACCGCCACCACTAGCACCGCCACCTCCACCACCCAGCAGGTGCACCGATTGGTCTATGCTGGAACAGCTACTGTTCTTCACATAGATAACCTGCTTGTGGAGTTGCTGATGCTGTTGTTGCTGCTGCTGATGGTGCTGATGTCGCCGGATATGCCCCGAAGCGGACGACACCGATGAGGTGGAGGAGGAGTAGTACTGGTGATGGTGATGATGAAGCTGGTGGAACTTGGAAAAGCTTACCATTTCCGAGGTGAGCGAGTTCAGCGCCTTCTCTACCGTCGGCTTGTGGCGATCCCGGTCCGACATTGGTGACGAATGGCCTGAGAATGCTGCGTGGACCGCGCGCGAAAGAGAAGCACAGTACGTTTAAAACCCACCGATCGTCAGCAGGTGCGGGTCCCGCACGATACTTACTTCCAATATCACCACTCGAGCTCGAGTCCGTAAAGCTGGGCGTTCCTTCAGTCCATGTTGGTGTCGACCCTTCGACCGACGCTAGGGCTCCCCTAGAGCCGTAATTGCTATTGGATGATGATTCGACTGCTAAATGACTTTCTAATCTTATTTCTGATATACTGTAGTGGTTTCGGATTGCGATCGCCGCGATTTGGGTTCATTGTGAAAAGATGATAAACCGATAACGATGGCGAATAAGAGTGGCATTTCCAGTAGCATTCACAGGAGTGGTGTGCAAGTGTTTTTTGAGAATTCAATTCAGTGATTTCAGCAGCATTCGTTCACGGCAGCCAGCAACCATCAGACAAAGGTGGAAGTGTAGAGGGATATACGATTCGAGCATCGAGCAGATAATATAGAAAGAGAAAAGAATAGGAAAAAACGATAAATACGAAAACACATTGGTGTGTAAACATTTAATAAAACGAACCGAGCAACATTTCGTCAGAAAATGGAAGTTTATTCATTCGCGAGAAGAAAGCGTTTAAAGAAACGATCGAGTGTATTTAATGATAGCAATACCAGCTTAAAATTGCATTACATTTCTTAGTATAACACAAAACGGTGGTCTTTTTCGAACGCCAAAAGTAACTGCTGTAAACAGCCGTAATCAATCCAAGTTCAAAAGTCCAAAAGTAAACAATATTCAAATTTGTAGCCATTGCTGAACAAGAGGAATAAGTTGCCTGCAATGTATGTTCTCTTGTCTGTATAACTGCAACATCCTCGACTTCGTCTCCTTTTAATGTCTGGTTACGTACTTTTCTCTGCGTTTCGCCGTTGGACAGTTTGTTAGGACTTTTTTCAATTTGTATGTTTGCTTAGGTTAGCTTAGGTTAGGCTAGGTCATTTATCTTAATTCTGGCAACTAAGCAATTTGTGCCCATTGCCTGTTTTGGAACAAATAAATAAATAAAAATAAAATAACTGTAGTTAAAATAAACGATACGATATGCAACTATTAAGGTTGTATTGCTAACACCACTTTGAAAAGACCGAGCATGGGATGAGATATGTTGATAGTTAGTTCACAAGATTAGTCATTTCAACACACAGAACACACAAACAGGAAGATGCAAATTTGGAACAGTTTTAAACAACATGCAAACATAACGAAGTTGACGAGTGTTTAAATTATTGCTTCCTGGGCTATCATGCAAAACGTTCGCAAAGCTTTGAGATGTTTGGTTTGAAAGTAGTTTCCCGTTTTTGGCCTTCCTTCACGATACCGAGTTTGTAAAAAGAGGTGAAATTCATGCAATTTGAGAAAATCAAAACGCGAACGGCCGAAAAAAATATTTCAACGAGAATTCCCTCAAACAAATAGAAGAAAAATGTAATCTGTAACACGCTGACATAAACAAAAACAATCACACAAACACTTTCATTCGTAGAGCAGAGACGTAGGACCTCCGGAGGAAGGTTGGAAATAAAACCGTTTCAAAAGATCCGAAACAAAGTGAAAAACAGAGGTATATGATAAACAAAAAAGAAGACAGCCGCGATCTCCAGTGACAAAGGCACACATCTCCCCACGGGAAAGCTCGAGCTCACGGGACACGTACCTTATTGAGTCTTCTTTGTAGTTGTCGCTGCGACAGGATGTACTCCGCCGATCGACGGAACCGCCGCCTCCGCCGCCACCATCGCCGTGACCACCGCCGCCGCCACCGCCGCTGACACCACTTCCGATTCCGCTGCTGCTGCCCGTTTTGTCGTCCGACGAGTGCCGATGGCTACTGCTACCGTGCTCGGAGATGTCGTCAAAAGCGGGAGGAGGAGTGGAAGAACAGGAAGGAGATGTGCCTAGCCAGATACGAAATACGAAGCGTCTAAGTTTCCTGTATTGTCTTTTTTATGCTCTCTTTTTGTCTTTCCATAACCAGAGAGAAATGTGGTGATGTATGAAAAATCAATCAACCCAAACTAAGCCGACTGCTGACGGACTACGAACGGACACGGCCATCGCCAACGTCTTCGAAGAGTGTTGAGGAAAATAGCAAAAAAACAGTAATGTGCATTGCGAGGCCAAATATCTGCACTGTATCTACGAAAAGTCCTCCATTTTTAGTATTGTTAAACTACAGTGAAATGAAATACAAAACTAAACAAACAAACACAAAAAGGCGTGGATGCCTGTTAGAGGCCGCATACCAAACTGCTGTGCACGTAGGTCTAATGTTTGGCTTAAAAATGATAACGGTCCACTTTCGAAGAGTAATCAAGTTTAAATTATAACTAGGAACGGCCTCAGTACGGCACAATACCAAAAAGGCGAATTAAATAGACATTGGCAATAGACAAGAACCCAAAAGGCCATAGAAGACAGTAGTAGAGTAGTAGGACACAATAAGAAAAAACAACCATTAGCTGACAATCACAGCCAAACTACAGTGTTCGGGAAACAAAAACCAAAAAAATGGAAGAAACAAACGAATAATCCAGCAAAAACAACGGGGCACAGTATTCTAAAGTGAACCGAAAACCTGCAAAAGTTCATATTCGCAACCGAACACACTTCAACGGGAGGCGAAAAGGCGAACAAGCCGCAAGTGACCGACAGCCGATCGTTACCGAGGCGCGCTCTAGCGGTTTGGCGAATAATAAGTTGGAAACGAAGTTGGAGAGGATCGGACAGTGGAATGAATACGCGCGGGCGTGTGTCTGTGTGTGTGAGCAACGGGCCAAGCAAAAGGGGCTAGTGGGAGGAAACAATATCCGGTGTTTCGGTGCGCTCTCAAACGAATTCGCCCTCCAGACTAAACTGCTCGAGGTAGCTCTCGAGGTTATGGTTTTCGTCCAGCGGCAACCCGATCTGTCGGAGGAGAATCGAAGCTTTCTCCTCTGCTGCCAATCCACTGCCACCGGTGGTGTCATCGTGCGCCGGACCATTGGCAATGCGCTGGGTTTTCGGTTGCAAGCGGGCAAGGAAGCTCTCATTTCTTGTGGGACGCTGCGTTAAAGCCGTATGGCCGATCGGTGCCGGCGGTCTTGTTGTGGTGTTTTGTACAGTTTCGATCGTAGCCTTCATCGAGCTGGCCCTTTGCACGTCCTGTCGAGGCCGTTGCTTCTGCGGCGAAGGTATTCCACTGAGCCGTGCCTCGTTGGCTCGAATTTCCGCCTCGATCTGTTCGATTTTTCGCTGGATTTCGTCTGGATCGCGAGCCGGAAGAACTGGTGAAGGAGGTTCGCGAGGACGGTGCTCTCCGGGCACGGCGGTGTTCGGAATGCCGTTCGGTATCGCTTTACGGAAGATTGGCCGCTCAAGCGTCGATGCTGGTGACGAGGTGCAGCTCAGAAACTGTTCACGTCGCGCCTTCACGAGATTCTTCATTTTCGCCAGCACCACCCGATCATCCTCCACTGGATCGACCACTTTCCGCTCGAGCTGGTCCGCCATCGGGACGAAATTTGGTTGTATCAGGTGAGGGTCGTCCTGAGAGCAGTTGTTGTTCTCATCTTCGATCAGCGTCTCACGGATGATCGGTATCGTAAACGGAACCGACCGAGTAAAGCGACTATTAACCATTGCTCCTCCACTGGGAATGCGCGAGTACAGCGATTCCGAGCGACTGACACGAGCCGTTCCCTGCTGAAGGATCGTAGAAGCAGAACAGCGCTCGAAATTGCGTATCATTAGCTGCACCGACGACGATCCGCTTCCATTGGCGTTGGAAAGGCGTTCGAACGTTTTCATCGCATCTGTCACGTTCGGCGCTCGTTCGTCGTCTCCGATCACCACCGGTTTGCGCTTGAAGGCCACAACTTTGGGAACCGCAGCCGTTTCTGTGGGCACCGCCCCGTCCGTTGCTGTGTCTTCGTCAGGCTGTTCGTGTGGGTCGTCGATCGAAAGATCATCACCATTTTCTGACACCCGGAAGTCGTTGCTGCTCAACCAACTTAGCACCTTGTTCGGCGAGGGACTCTCACTGGGACAATAGTGCTGGTCGGGACCGTTTTTTTGGTGGCAGTGCACATCAAGCGCATTACGCGGCGCAGCCGGCGAAAGTGTTGTCGATGGATGACTAGCTCGTCGCTCGTATAGGCACGGGACAACGCTGTGCTCGACGCCTCCTGAAGGGGTTAATACGGCTGTGGAGTGGTGTTGCGCTGACTCGATGCTACTCCGTGGTCTCTTACCTGCGCGAATCGTTTGTTCACAACGTCAAAGGAGAAATGACTAAGGCAGACATACAAGGCAGATGCGCGCGCAACCATCGCTACACTCTGCTGTGAACCGAGAGATTCGGAAGGTAAATGCAAACGAGTCCGTGTCCGAAAGTGTGAATGAAACTCAGGCAAAAAAGTTTTCAGAACCACATCACTTTTGTGAATTTTCAGAATCGCTTGCAATGGGCCTCATCTTCTCGTTCATCTTACACCGGGACGTGTTAGCCGAAAATACATTAACACGTTAAGCTTAACTGAACGATCTACGGTTGAGCATATTGCAACCGTTGGACTAGCAATAGGGCCATGGAAGGCCTACACTCTAGTGTACAGAACCGCAAGGAAAACAAAAAATTGAACCACACAAAAGACAGTAACTACGACAAGGCAACCAATGCCTAGGATTGATAAAAAATAATAAAAATCATAAATTGTGAATAAACTCTTTATCAAGCGAATAGAACTGAAATAACCACAGACAAAACTATCGAAGAAAAAAATTAAACAAAATTGTCTAAACATTCGATGTGCAAATGGATACATGATGACGTGCAAAAGTGTCTGATCAAAATTTAAAATGCGTTCCAACAACAAGAAAAAGATTCCTTTTTCACCATAAGTTGAGGGCAATCAAAACAACGTGACAAGTTGTTAACCGAAATAAAAACAACAGAACACGCAAGATAAATTAAACAGTAACATCGAGCAGACAAAATGTTGGAAAGAATGTTGAATAAAGAGCAAAAAACCAGCAAACTACTCAACGAGATACGAACGAATAACACAAACGGACTGGGCAGGAAAAATGTTCCCCCTCTTCAAACACACACCTGCACTGGAACGACCCCGGTGGCCACTGGATTGGTTCGGGTGTGATCCGGTGACACCGGCGCGACCTGGAGCACCGCTCGCTCCCTTGTTGAACTTGGGCGACCCTCTTGGCGGAACCGGCGGCGGAACGCTCTGCTTAACGACAGACGTTTTCTTTTTGAGCGGGGGCATGTTAGTGGGCGTCACGGCTGTCGCACCACCAAACGGGCCCGGGGCAGCATTTGCTGCCACTTTGCCCTTGCCAGCCTCGGTGGTGGTATCACCATGGCCGGTGCCGCCGCCGCCACCGTTGCTGCTGGAAGTCGTCGTAATCGTGGCTGCCGTGTGCACACTAGAGGACGTGTCCACGTCTGATCGCGTTCGCGATCGTGATGGCGATCGTTATGTACACACAAAGTCAGTAGAAACCCGTTACCATACACACAAGAAGATCGATTAGATTATTACGTTGGCGTAGTAAGGGCAGCCGAATATTCCGCGGGCAGCATGTTAGTGAGTGAGTCGAAAGAAATTGGAAAATACGATCAGAAAGTCAAACTTGTTGAAGCGAGCGCTTGCTACCGAGTGACAGATTTGAGAGAGAAGATCGGTTAGTACGAAGCAGTAGTCAGTAGTGTTAGTCCGGGTTCGCCGCCACTCGTAGAACAGAATAGTTCTGCGAACCAGTAAGCCGCCGGATTTACCTGATTTCGGTGTCCCCGTGGTGTGCTGATTGAAATGCGTCTGCGTTGGGTTGAACTGCTGGTTTTGGTGATGGTGCTGATGGTGCGAACTGCCGGCTACGGCTGCACAAGGCCGATAGAACGAATCGCAGAAATATGTAAAAGGTCAAAGTTAGTATTTTTGGCAACGCAAATGGGAAAGCGCGTAACTGAGACGTGTACAGTGAAGCGCAGTGCTTAGGGAAGCTCTAGGGTGAAGCTCGAAATGGGCGTCAGATGTGTTGGCATCGTTTTCGAACCGACACTTTCCTTTACTACTAAACGATGAAGGGATAGATCGGAAGTAAAACAGAATGGTAGAGTACAAACACACGCAACGGTGACATCCGGTGACCACACACAGCACACTGAGACAGTGAGTGAACACAATAGGATAAAAATGGCAATGAAGATGGACGGCAGATAAAACATTTAATCGTGGCGTTGAGCACCACGATGCGAAAATATTGCCCAAAAGAAGATAGTACAAGGGGTTGACATGAAATTCACTTACGACGACATTTATCACACAGGAAACAGAAGTTTGTCGTGCGCCATGAAGGATAGTAGAGAACAATTGTAAATGGAAAGATGGTTCCTGGACACATCTCGTGGAAAAACGAACATGCGTGAAAAAGTGGGGAAAACGGGCGACAAAGAAGTTACAAGACTGTTTTAATAGGCAGATAGAGAGAGAGAGAGAGAAAGAGAGAGAGCGGCGATAGAAAACTTTAGTAAACTGCCAGTTGTCTATTGTATGCTTTATGGTCAGCCAGCAAAACGAATATGATGCCATACGCATTTTAAACTATAGAAGTAAAACTAGCCATGGCAAAAGGCAAAATAGGGGAGCTGGACAGTGACAAGATGTTACTATCGGAAGATGGGAAACGCTAGTTTGGGCAGGGCATTTCATGAAGAGTGATTTTACTTTGTGCACAATAATCAAGAAACGAATGATCGGAAAGGATGACTTTGAAGGAACAGTGGCAGGAATCAAGATGGATGGTAAAAGAAAGATAAAATATGAAGAATAGTAAAAGAAAGGAAAAGACGTTCACGTTGGGCAAACGGCGGGAGATCAAATGGACATGACAACAAAACAATAAGCGAAACGAAAACATAAACTATAAATTTCGCCCTAAAGGTGAAGAACGAAAAACTTAAACTCGATACAAACACTTACGCTGACTATCTGTTTCTTCATTCTTTGCTCTCTGGGCTGCTTTCGATAAACTTTTTCTCTTGGATGGTGAGTGTTTTAGCGCTTTTATAGCAACGTTTAGTTTTGGTTGATTGTTCAGTTTTGGATTTAGTTCATAGGGCAGGATGGTTTTGTTTTTGTTTTCATCGAAATTGGAGCACCAGCATAAGCGATAAAAAGCGCAAAAAACCGGCGTTCACCGCCATATGGATCGAGTAGAGATGACGTAGGGTGGTGTTGGTCGTGGAGTTGAGGTTGGCGATCCGAAGTGGGGATCAACGGTGGTGGTAGGTGGTGGGTTGAGAAGAACATCAAACCGTTCACAAATTTGTGTATTCATTGGACATAATAGCAAACCGAAAAGAAAAAATAGAAAGAAAAAGAGAATGAAACAATATGTTAAAGTAACTATTTGCTAATATTCGCACCATGTTTGGGGCAAAAATATCACTCTCGTGGAAGCAGAGCCGTAGTAAAGGTTCGGGATATAGCAATATTAGTGAAATACCCAAAAGCAACACAAACAAATTACTAAAAATATCCAAAATCAAACAGTACAAAAATAAAAATCTATGAATGCTCTAAATATTATCTGTGAATATTAATGAACATTCGCCGCTAATTCAAGCAAGAGGGTGGAAGAAAAACAATCCAAACTATTTAAAAAGGTTTTTTGTTTCAAACTAGTGTAAAATACACTCCTTCCGTAGACAACGGTAAAGTACAGCAGGTTTTTGTGACCATCATAGCGTGTTTTTCTCGCCAGAACTAACCACTTATCGCAACAATGGCAAACAATTTACAAAACGCATTACACGAAGAGCTAAAGTATCACT
Organism: Anopheles bellator; assembly: GCF_943735745.2. Classification (NCBI taxonomy): domain Eukaryota; kingdom Metazoa; phylum Arthropoda; class Insecta; order Diptera; family Culicidae; genus Anopheles; species Anopheles bellator. The sequence goes on along the minus strand of NC_071286.1, from coordinate 76,302,459 downwards.
TTCCGCCGGTTGGTGGGGAGCGCCACGAACGTTGCTTAATTGCAGAGCAAAACAATCGTAAAAGCACAACGAGTGTAAAAGAAATCATAACTCTAGAACAGGAGCAAATTGGTTCTTTGCGTTGGTGGTAAAGGAGTGGTACCAGAGAAACATAAATGTTATGTTGGGGACAGCATGCATGCATATTTGGCTGATCATGTTCTGACGCAAACGTAGTTTTGGATAAAGCAAATGGATTATGAATTAGATAATTTTTTCGAGCATTCAATATGGATCGTTCTAAGCTAGATTCTTCGAGTAGCCCCGTGAATGTGACACACTGTGAGTGATTGCAGATAACAAGCAGATGATGGAAGATGTTACATTTAACTGTATTGCGCAATAATAAGAAAAATCTGTTGACTGAAATTTTAAGCTTTGTTTTCGTTGAGACTTGGAAGTCAACGATGTTACAATGATTGAAAATTAAATTTTTTAAAGAATAAATTGGAAAACGCGTCAATTACTAAAGATGAGAATGGTGTGTCAGCAGGTCGAAAGTATCGAATTTACAAAGCATAGAAGGTTGTATAAAGCGCATATTCATAATATATTCATTAACCTTAACGTACCTTGCACTGAAACAAACCTTTTATGCGTTTAGGAATAGCTCTAGTGCACGCAAGTCTTAAAAAACTTAACAAAAAACAGCAGTGGTAAACAGAAAAAACGACACAGATAAGCAAGCAATAGAGACATCGCAAAGGATAGCGAAAGAAACCGAAAGTCTTATCAAGCACCTAGTTCGGAAACAAGGCACGTTACGTGCTGTGCCTTCGGCTACGGTCACACCGGAAAGTACAGCAATAAAACGGAGAAAAAGAACACAAAAGGGTTAACAGCAAGAGAAAGAGCAAAAATAGTTCGCAGGAAATAGAAAATAGATAACATTGTAAAACAATAACGACAACGACAACAACAGTAACACGAACAGGAGAATGATGTTAGATTACCTATGTAGCTGGTGACCAACGTGCGAAATTTTCTATGATTGCCTTTGATTTCGGGCAGATCCACTGGTTGATGTGAAAGATTGCGTTAATTGTGTTTTCAAGTTTCGTTTGTTTGGTTTAGATTTTACGGTTGTGCGTTACAACGTTTTTGAAAGCAGTTCAATTGGTAGCAAATCATCAGTAGAACCGTGACGTTGTTTTTTCGTTGCATATACAATACGCCAGAAATCACGTGGGGCAAGATAGATGTATGTAGTTTCAAAGAATTATACACAACAGATGTAGTGGTTTTGGTGGTAACGTTCGATTTTGGTTTTAATGAAGGAGTACATTTTTAGCCCAGCATTACAAATGCATGACATACGGCAAAGTAGTAAAAGAGAGAAAGAGAGAAAGAGAAAGAGAAAAATACAAGAATACAGTGAGAAGAAATGTAGACCCGATGTTTGCTATACTTGTGTCTTCGTTCGGCACAAGATAAGAAAGAACATGTCTGATGGTGGTATACGATGGTCGTCGTTTTTTGTTGTTGTTGCAAATGTGCGAACATCTATTCCGGTAATGTTAGTTTCTGGGACAGCTAAATAACCGCTCTACATAAACTCATAGCAAAACATTGGCAGAAACTCGCGCACGTAACAGGGAAACCCACAACCAAATATCCTAAACGAGGAGAACGCATCACCGAACGCAACAAATCCAGCAATGTGGCTCCGGGGTGCAATGCGAGAAAAAGAGAACACGATAAGAATTGGCACGGTACAACACTGGACAAAGGCACGATAAACATATAATACTTCAGGGACAGAGCGCGTTAGTGTATCTAAACGAACTAAACAACGAATGGTTTCTATCGGCTGAGGTATGGAAGGCGATGCTGAAAGTAATGCTAATATGTTTCTCATCAAATATTGTACATGTTTTCGAAACAAACTTTCACAAGAATAAAACTGCGTCCGATAAGAACAGTTCCCTTTTCTTTATCCTTATACCACAAATTAGCTAGACACACTCATCCAAACGTATTAGAGATTGTCAGATGCGGGTACAGAGTTATGTTTGCTGCCTTTGCAAGGGAAGATGTTTAGTATTATTGTTTTATGCCAATGTATGCCACAAAGATCGAATTTATAGTAGGAATATTAGCGTATTATCAGGCGAACGATGGGTAGAATATGGTTGTTTTTGTGTGGTTGTAGAGCAATGGCACAAAAAACCTCAATTCTTTGCGCGATTTGTTTGCATTTGCTTGTTGTTTTTTTTCTTGACACAATCCCACATCAAACCTTCCAGAAATAGTGTGAATAAGGGACTTCTCCAATTGCCGACACCAGCACAGGGCGATACTTACGGGAAGGAATCTTCTTGAAAACAGTTTTGGCCATAAAGTCCTGAAAGCGCTGTGCATAGAAGGAAGGTCGATGCACAGATACGGTATCCTGTGCAAGAGGAGCGCAGAGGGTTTAAGAGAGATCGATTAATGGGTCAGTCAAAGACGACGACTGTTCTTTCGCGTGGATACTTACACCATCGTGGATAATACTTTTCCATGTGTGTTCCAGCTTTTTCCGTAACCTGTACGACTGCAAAATATCTATGATACCGATAAACAGCAACAACCGTTCGCCTTTCTCACTACGCGCAGGTATACCGCCGGGACTATTGTGCAGAACGTTCATGAAACGAGCAATCATTTTAATTACCAAAACCAAAACAAAGCCCAAAATATGTACTCACGGAACGTCATCCTCCTCATCGATTGGTTCACTTTCGGCCTGAATGCTTTCCATTGCTGTCGAATGCGCAACAAGCCTTTGCCGGTTTATAGACCTGCGAAAACGATGGAAGGGTAAGAACAATAAGTGTCATCGTAGTGGCAATTCGTAGGCAAATAGTGTCGCAGTAGAAAACTGGCACTAATGGTTTTCTACCCACAAATGTACTTGCTAGATGCGCTGCAATTCACAATAGGTTACTTTCGATCATACCTATGAGGCATTTCTACACCTCACGACTGATTAATACAGCTTTGGGGCTTTTCAAACCATTCTGTTTGTGTAGAGCGAAGCTGGCAAAATTAAAGCAGCGCAAAATCGATTTCGTAATCCCTCAGCATCGAGTATCCAATCCAGGAAGGTAATTTTGCGATTCAAACAAAGTTTCCAACATTTTGACATAGCAAATACCGTAAAGCATTAGTCAGTGCCGCCGTCACTTGGAGTTTCACAAAACACCTTACCTACGACCAACAGAGCTAAGAGTACAGGTGATTAGATTAGTGGCTATAACGGCTACTGTTGTGTTGCCCTATGGATTTGGAATCTAGAGCACCAGGCGTCTCCATTTTAATAACAGAACTGGAAAGACGCCACTTGGCATTCGTTGAATCACCAGGCGCCTCCACTTGAGAGCTTAATGTACTTAACCGCCGCCAACTTAATAGTCAGAGGATCTCCGAGTAAATACCCTGGCATCTTATCATCGGTTGCAATGTGATGTCGGATTCGTAAGACGAGTTAAAGTAACACAAACAACAAACGATACGATTATCAAACCGGACGCATTCTGTGGAAAAGCATCCTTTCAACGCACAGGTTTTGCCTTTCTCATCTGCCTTAACCGCTAACGCCGACTGTCGGATCCATACCTAATCAGCATCTTTCCATAGGTAGTGTGCCTGTACCGATTAGAAAAATCCATTACCGCCGAGAGGATGGAGAGTTGGGAAAAGAATAAGAATGAACAAGGAACACCGTCAGTAAACGCTTCGTCTTCTTTTTATAGTGGTTTGCTCCTCTAGTTCATTATTAAGGTGTACGAACGTTCTTCGTGTGACAGTGACGGGTGCTAGTATCTAACAGAGGAATATCAAACAGCTACTAAATAGTCGGTAGCGAAAAGGACGAGGATAAAGAAAAACACAAATGAAAATATATTATTGTTTCGTATTCTTTTTTAAACGTTTCTTCAGTGCTGTGTAAACATATGTTTGGGAATGTTCCAGGAGAGTTAACAGAAAGGAAAGTTGAACGCTCAGAGATTTCAACCACGAGGTTATGCAAATATTGTACAACATTCTTGTCGGGAGGTTGATAGCAGACAGGATGTTCAAGGTACTGAGGTATACTGTATAACTGAACGGGGCATGGCACAGCAACAATGGATGATGCAAAACTTCCTGTAAACTAAGACATCGAGTGCAACGGGTGGACTTGTTTGTTAAGTGAGTAATATACAACGAGTAGTTGGATCGCACCGAAGATGTGTTTCATTTCGTTCCAAACGATGCTATCCTCCGGTCGTAGGTATTCATTCAATTCGCTGATGTTAATTGGCCTATCCTTCGAGTTATTTGGGAATCGGTAAATGTTTCTCGCCAGCAAAGCTTCGCTTCTTTCTGAATTTGCTGCACGATATTGTACATCAAAGTGAAACTCGCGTGCTTTATGCTGTAGATTTAGCGATGCGTTACAAAATGGAAAAAATGCTCTGTACTTCCATTGACTCTCATATTTAATGTAACTTCCATTCAATTTCCTTTTGACCGCCAATCTTTGCTTTGTGAGTTGTTGGCCTTACTGCGTCGGTCATTGTGTTCGAAGTTAGACCGGGCGGTGTCGATGTGTTGTTCTTCTGGTTTTGACAGTGTAGGTGCATTGTTACCGAACACAACATTAAACACTAATTGCATCTGCCAACTAAACTGGCAAAGCTGCTACTATGTACGTTAGAAAAGCGGCATCGGATGCAAAGCATGAACGCATTGCAATACGGCAGATTCCCTCGTGGCACACAAGTGAAGAACGATTGCGAGCCAGCGAACAAAACACACGCAACAAAATATTATTCAACCATCGATGCAACATAAACTTGGTTGGAAAAGAAAGGAACTGAATAAATTAAAAATAAAATCATTCTACAAAATCAACAGAAACATGCGGTCCTCTAGTGCATCTTGCCAATGTGCAGTATTTGGATCGATTTTTCAAATGTCAGCATAAACAGCAAAAGTCAACACATGACATTCGTTGGCATTTTATCTGCGCTTCGACTAAAGTAAGATAATTTAGTGTAATAAAAATGCAATAAATGCTAAAATGAAATCGCAATCGGTCGATTAGCAGAGACAACAAGGTAAGAAAAACAACAGCAAAAGTGGCCATTATGATCGGTGGAACGATGCGAAACCAGAACAACTAATCGAAAGCATGAAAAACATTTTCTAGACGTGGACTCGCGTAACCGAAGAGCTATCAGAAGCACCGTAGTTGGCAAATTCACAGTCCAAAGCTCGCATCCACACACACAGACACACATTCCGTTTCCCACGATCCACCATACAGTTAACCGATTGAAGTGGCATGCAATCTGCGTTTCCTTCGGAAAACCCTTGAGCATCTTCTTACCTGCTTCGGTTGAGGGCCGTCGTACGCTGCTCTTCTCGCTCCTGCACCATGTACTGGTCGGCTTCGGGTGCATCCTCGTAGTCGGATTCGCCTTCGGACCGTGCCTTCGCTGCCGCCTCCTGCTTTTCCTTCACCGCCAGGTCCAGGTTGTGGATGCCCATCAGCAGCGAGTAGTCCATGATTTTGAACGACTCCAGCACCCGACAGTCGCGCTGAATCGTTTTGATCAGCGCACTGTACGTTTCGGCCTCCAGGAAGAGACCGTTCGGATGTTGCTCCATAAAGTCCAGGTCCTTGTAGGTGGGCGACGATTTCGATCGTTCCGCTTTGTTCGCCTACGAGCGAGAGAGTGACACAGAGCCGGATTAGCATCATTATCTTCCGCCCGAAAAGCCGGACTCTCGGCTTACCTTGCGCTTGTAGGTGGAACCTTTGAGATCGTACTTCAGGTGCATCTTAACGTAGGAGGGAAGTAAGTTGTTCATGGCGACTAATCGAACGTTTTTGCTATTGCACTGGTAGCAGTAGAGACCGAAAAACTTCGGCAACAACGTGCGGGGATTTTGATTTAGGTTCATGTAGTAGCTGTGGACGAGCAAAAACATCGAATGAAGATTCGGAATTGAAAGTTGCCAATAAAACTGTCTCTTACCCTGGTAACAACTTCTGCAGGAACTCGCCCTCCTTGTGTTGCACCGTTTTGATGATAAACTCATCGTCGTCTGTCAGGTAGAAGATGGAACCGGACGCCCCCGGGTTCGACAGTTCCCGTAGCGGAGCTGAACACATGGACATCTGCAACAACAAATGCAAAGTACAGTACAGAGTTTGTAGACACAAAACAAACCCTTGCGTACCATGAAATCGTCTGGCTGGATGCCGAACAGGTCCCGAAAGTACCGGAACGCAATAGGGGCGTAGATTTTAAACTTAAACTCGCTATAGTGGTGGGCGGGCGTCATGCTGGAACCCTCCGGTGGAAACGATATCGTTTCCAGCTCCCAGAAGTCCATCATTAGCAAGTCACGCCGCGGTTTCGACGCCAAACTGCCCACCGTGTGCTGGATACCGAGCTGGATCGATCCCATGATCGTGGTCGTTTGGATCTTCTTGTACGTAATCTCGCCGCCCTCGCCAACCCGCCGGTGTCCGATTTTGCGCTCCTTGTCCGACTTGGGCCGGAGTGGCCGCGCGGCCAGCGACTGATCGCCAGACATCTGGAGGAGGAGAAGGAGAGAGAATATTTGCTTTAGTAATCGAAATAAATTCGAATATTACCATTTATTTGACAGTTTAGCTAAATCAAATTTTATTGATTTCCGTTTACAATTAGTAGACAAATTTATCATCTCAACATTGCACATTGTCTGATCCCTTACTTCAACTCGTTTAAAGTAGCTCCAGTTGCGCGGAGACACAAGCTCCATTCAACACCTTGTGCACCAATCCGTTTCGTAATCCGCTTTCCAACCGGTGGAGCCAAATGTGCGAGTTTTGACAACAAAAAACACATTAATTTTCGGGACCCTCACTTTCGCCCGGTGGAGAAATATAAATTACAGTCCAACTGAAATTGAATGAACGCCCGAGAGCAAATGGTGAGCATAAATAGCGGCTAAATGGTGCCAAGTACCGCCGCCTCGTGGAGGCTTTACCAAACACGGGAGGACGTGCAAGGAAAAAGACTGGGATTAACATTTTATCTCCCCAATGGTAATGTTACCACGGGGAAGAAAAACTTCTTCAAGCGGGTGGAGAACAAACCATCGTGTTCCTGTGTGTCCCACCCACCGACCGAGGCGGTCGTTCGCCAATCGACACGAGGCCAACAATCTGAACATTGTTGCGAATGTTTCCTCCTAGTCGTTTTGCGCAAAACATGGCGCGGCAATGGGACATAAACTCATTTGTCGTACGGTAGCTAAAGTGCAAAATATTAATCTATCTTAAGCTCCCTGACCGTGACACGGACCAGAAAGAAACGAAGAAGAGTTTTCAAACAGTTGTAAGCCCGACCGTTTGGACTTCAGCGGACTAGCGCAATTAAGAGTGAAATAGCTCATTATTACACTTAATTGGGCTCTGCGAAACGATGGAAGGTGAAAACAGATTAAATTTGATAAAAAAAGCTGATTCTGGTTGAAGATGACGCACGGCCTAGATGGTCCTCTTGTGAACCTTGCCCATAAAATCAACATCACACTGTACACCAAGGCCGACTCAAGTGATGTTCCTGTTCTTCATAATGTTTATTTGATAGCACGGCCACACCGTTTTAAAGACTCTTATCGTTCTAAAAACAACCCAACAACAGGCCCTAGTGCCATGACCACCAACATAGCCGACCCACGTTCACGGAAGGACTATTTTAGAACGACTTCGTTTGTAGCCCACAACGGAAGAGTGGTTTTCATCGTGCCATGTGCTCCAAAAATTGACGATAATCTGAGCTTTGATCTTCCACAAGCTGCCCATTTTGGCAACCGTTATAAATTGTTCATTTCAACATGGTCGAGTTCTTACGTCGTATAGTATTTTTAGTAATCGTTCCCACTTTGTTATAACACTAATAGAAATTTACCCCAAAATTTCTAGCAGCAGAAACAATGGCCGGCTTATTAGTTGCCGATAAAACAACAAAAAACTATCGTAATGAATTACGCAGTACCGACAAAAAAGGCCGAGGCAATGAATTACACACGGTGTTGAGCTTGGTGCTATAATCATCAGCAACTCGTTGCAAAACGGTCCCTAAATGCCGTGGGCTTGACAGCGTGCTGATGGTGGGAATCGATCCGACGTTTCCACGGTTGGCAAATTTGTTCGCAGATTGCTTCATTCGATCTCGCCACAGGGGGGTCGCAGTTGTTTGTCGAGGAAATGCCTGTGCCTCAACAGAAGCATCGTGAGGCGAGGGAGGCGAATGTAAATTATCTCAGGCCGAACAATAACACTCAGCAGGGTGGCGGAGGAAAAATGGAAACGAAACGATAGATAAACATGTTTATGTTTAATCGAAAGGTAGCTTCAAATGATTACGATAACACAACAAATGCCACTGGGAGCTTTTTCGTCAAGCCATTAAACGGTGGCGGCTGTAGTCGTTCGTAAGCATTACTATGCTACCGCCGTCACTCACGTTATGAAACTCGGACGACGATGCCTCAAAATTGAGATAAAAATGTCTTTTTTTTATTTTTAACTGTACAAATTAACATTCATCAACCGCACATTCGTAGCGCATTTTCATCAACATTGTGTCTGGAGCAAAAGTGGAAGGCTTGCTCTTGGGGATGCTTTCCTTCGCTGTGCGTTGCGTCGTCCTGCTCTTTATCGAAATGCAGATTACGCTAATTGAGCAACGGAGCGGGAACCGAGACCCGTGGCCCCCATCACCAATTGTGTGCGTTATGAATAGGCAATTTATGCTGCGGCCGCCCCGTTACTACCACCATCCACACTACAGGTTGTGGAGCGCTCGGGTGAAATTAGAAGGCTATCTTTAGCATTCAGCAGCATAGCAGCCAGGGAGATTTGTTCACTGCAGTAAACGTCCAGTAAAAACGTCCAAGTAGGCTGTTGAATAATGCAAAAGAGCACCGCGTGTGTGTCTTCGTTGCAACAAAGTATGCGTCGTATTACGACTGGTGGTAGAAGTTACATCGACTTTTATCGCTCTTTTGGAACGAATTAAAATACCTCTTAGCTGTGAATAAAAATACGATAAATTGAAAAGCGAGTGCCAGAAGTTCTGTTTTAAGAATTCTCAATGTGAGTGTTGGATGAATATCAGATACATGTACGCAATTTAAAAGAAACTGTAGAAGGAAACCGATTCCGGAAAGCCAGTGGGATAGTAACCTTGACCTAGTGCTTTTGATTCTCGCAATCGGTTTCTACGGGATTATTGATTTTTGTACGTAGGTAACAGACAGTTACCAAAAAAATTGACAATCTTTATTCATTCTTTTATAATTCCCAACGATTCGCTTTTCTTCGCAAAAACTGTTATCAATAAAGTTGAAAATAATTTTAAAAACATACACAAAAAAATGCGTAACCAAGCCGCAAGTTGTTGAATTGAAACGGAAAGAACTTTCCGGTAGCCCCAATGCTGCCAAGGGAAGTCACATTTAGTTCACTTCGTCCATCGACTATCGACGGTTGATAAGACACGCGTCCCGTGCTGGTCACGCTTGAGGCTCTACACGGGGTAAGAGCGATAAACAAAGTAACGGACCGCATTATGCGATGCTACGTTCTGCGACCAGAAGCCAAGCACAATGGCTTCGAGGTGGACGGAATAATCGATTCAACAATCAACCGACATCATCAGGTGGATCAACAGGACCCTTCTCTCCGCACGGTGACAGGATCAACAGGACAGGACAGAGCGTAGCAACGGATGTAGCGGAAACTCATGCTGCCCGGAGCAACCGGACATTGCGTGGATCAATTTTGCATAACGTTTGCGCCTCCCAGCCTGGGGATCCGAAGGAGAGCTCTCTCTCTCTAGTTCGAAACCGAGACTTTCCACCTTCACAGGGACAGTGCGCGCCACAAGCCAACAACAAGTGGTCGAGTGGTGATTGTTTGCCGCAGGGGTTCGGGCGCGTCCGGGGAATTTAAATTTCAGTTCCATTCGCATAACTTTCGGACCACGTAATTACCGAGCAAATGCAGTCGCATCCACACAACACGCTCTCTGGATGCGACAGTGGTTTATCAAAAATTCCATTTCAGCCCGAACGGAGATGCAAACTGACTGGGGACCAGGGGATAACGGTGCAAATCAGTTTTTGGGTATACTGATTGGGTATACCGTGCAACGGTAGCTTCTATTCGAGCCGAAGACTAACTTGGAAGTCGATGATGTAGAGTCACGAAATCCTCGTTCGTTTGGCGGTTGATTGACTCCCCCAAAAAGATGATGTAATGCGTGGCCCAACTATCGTCTAACGACACAAACGATGGCATTAGAAGTACTAGTCTCCTTAAGCTGAACACCAACATTCGATTACGGAGAGATCCGGGACTACCTGCGCGGTTATTTTCAATTATTTCACAGACCGCACGGTGGCGAAGCCCGACCTTACACCGGAACGGAACCCACCGACCAATCAATTTCTTCGCCGGCTAAGAAACATTATTTTCCCGACTAGTAGACTGCAGATCACATCTCAGTCAGAGAAGATGTGCTCTCCCCAAAAAGGAGGGGACCAAAAATAGAACCTCGATGAAACGGGCAGGAGCCGCCGGGGACCGAAAAATTGGTTTTCGGAAGCGGGCTGCTGGAAGGCCGCCGTAAGTAATGAATCGTACGTAGCTTGAAGCATTAACCTTTTCGGTTGAAAATATTTCAGTCTGCCCATATTGTTGTGGGTTTTGCCAAATGTTTGATTGATTTTCCTCAACTTTGAACCGAAAAAAGGTTCCCTCGAAAGGTGATTTAACGCGCTAGGCTTAACACTGTTTGATCTTTGAGCTTTGGGCCCCATTAACTGACGCGCCCACACTGGTTCACGGAAATGAGGTGTGCGTGCGTGCTTTTGGCACTGATTGCACGATCCGACACAGACACTTTCAGAGCTGGGCTTTGCAAATCGAGCCTCTTATCAGCGTCCTCCCACGCGATTGTGCTGGAAACATAAATCGATTCCGATAGCAGACGCTACGTCCACGGACCACCAGGGAACACTTTCTACACCCAGGCACGGTCAGCGGCCAAAGTAAATCTGGCCCGATTCGAAACATCACGGGTTCGAGTGGGCGGTTGGAAAGTCACGATTTGTCAAATACTGGGTGATGGTGACTTGAGCTGCCTACGTCAATCTGAAGCTCTAAACCGGGGGCGGACACGGGACTCGTGATAACGCGAAACACAGTGGGTCGCATATTTTCACCACTTAGTCACTTACTGTAGCAGCGATAAGGCTCGCCGGCCCCAGTTTGCTGGCTGCGATGGAAAGAAACTTTACGTTCTGCATCGGGCCCTTCTCGATCGGGCAAAATAAGAACATGAAGACATTAAACTTCTTAATATCCAAATTAAATACAGAACCGACAAAGTTAACATTTATCACTTCTCCAGCATCCCGTCGGCCCAACGGATGTGTGGCGTTGAAAATCACAGCACGGCCCGAAGCGACGGGACGCGTGGCGCCACGGTCCGCACTGCGACGCCGGGGTTCTTGGCATCGGAGCTCTTCGCCCCGCGCGGCCATCCTTATGTGCATGATCCCTAGCGAACATGATTTATTGGAACAGACGACAACGCTGGCGGTTTTATGACGGGGTCGGATGGTCACGATGCTTCGGAAGCAACCGCACGCAGCAAGTCGTTGAACCACGTTCTCGGCCCTGCCGCAGGAAGCTCCGAGGTGCCCCCGGCGTTCCTCCGGCGAAGGATTTTGTCGCCTTGTCACGAGTAGCTATCAACGACCCGGCGAGGTGTCGTACCACCACTCCGAAACCTTAGCAATCCTGGCAGTGTTGCGAAACCGATTGGCTTTCCCGGTCAACGCGCTGTTGTAGTTTTGTGCTAAATTTTTCAACCCCTCATTGCCCAACCCCCGAATCCTTAGTTGGAGCTACCGGCCGGCCGATGGTGGTGTGATGATCGTGCGCGCGAACCGATTCTTCAATGATCACGCCGTCACGTTTTGCATGGAAAGCTTTGCGTAACACCGGCAGCCGATGCCGTCCGTCACCCGCGAGTAAATATGGACGAGCCCCAAGAAAACAACTCTCGGCTAGTATTATTTTGGGGGCACGAGTTCATGAGGTCGCGGGGTGCGAAACCTTCATCGGGCGCGTAGCTGGTGTCAGCTGATCTTATGCTGGGCCGATGCGTGTCACGCCACCGATACATGCGCGCGTAAGCGTAACCTGAATGCCGTGACCAAACCGTGAGCCCCACACACCACAAATGGTGGGCTTGCCATAAAAAGGGGTTTCGCGGCGCCCTAAGACACTGCAAGTCACCATGCGAGTCACGTTCCGGCCGGTCGCTAGAGTTACGAATTGAGACAACCGGCAACATGGACGCCACCAAGACGCCACACGAGCGATAGTTTCGATCTAAAAATGGTCCCGCTCATCGGAATTCGTGGAATCTCGCGGTACGTTTCAGCCTCGGCTCGCCCAATCGAGTGATGCAACTCCTGCCGGATTCGTAGACCCAGACATAGACCCAGAGCAGCCGATTCTGTCCACGATTTATTTTGCACATTCCGCACTCCGCGTTCGGTAAATATTGCTTCCTACGTCCGAAACCTCCGAAGCGAACTCCGATCGAACGGGCGGCAGTGGGATGCGAAAATCGCATCCACGATCGAGTTTGTTGTCCCAAACTCGGCGGTGGCGTTTGGCAGTTGCTAGGCCGATTGCTGTTTGAATGGCCGTTTGGCAACTCCACTCTGCGGCGTCCCAGCCTCGAGACGTCGGTCGGGGCTTCGGTGGGCGCTGTTTACTATTTGCTGAGCCCAATTATGATTTTTGCCACCACCGTTCGATTTCTTTCTTGACAGCTTGGCACAGGAAGAAGCATCAGCACCGTCGTCGTGCGACTCGTTCTTATTACCAGCCGCGGATCGGACGGTGGTGTTACGCTAGCCGGGGGATTTATCAATTCGGTAACAGGGCTCGCCGCCACCACGGGCGGACTTTGATGACGGCATCAATGTTTATTTGCATTGCGCGGTGTTTTTTTTGTTGTTGCTCCCCATTAACATAAATCTGGCAATCACTGGGGCTCTCCCCCCGTGGTGCGCTACCGGCGCTTAGTCATTAAACGATGGGGGAGCATTACGCCAGTCGTTGGATCGCTGTTTACTTTTGTTCATTAAACCAATAACGCCGTGCGAACGTATTGCGAGGCGTGATGGGTTTTTCTGTGGAGTTTTACTATTCTTATCGATATTATATTCAAGGTAGTAAAAAGTGACGGTGCTTAAAAGTGACACATAATAGAGGAACTTAAAACACAGTCTGCTAATTGGAGCTGCACACAATTTACCCCACCCGGAGTACGGAGCAGTTAGAGGAGCCGTTTGAGAGTGCCGTCATCGGGGGTGCACGGCCCATAAACCACCACAGCGAGTTGCGAGAAATCGTTCGAGGATGTTGCAAAAACCGGTGGGTTTATGTTGCCTGTCTTTCAGCTCTCGAGAGACACTTCTTCTTCGAGCCCAGCGAGCGGGCGCCACGTGATCAAATTAATCTTTACGATCCCCCATCGGCCTTCCACCGGTTTTCTCGGTGCGGCTTCCTGATGAATTAATCTATGGAAACTGAACGTTGCTGAACACCCTACCGGGGTGGCCGGCTGGGAGGCTGTTGAGATAAAACGAGCGAGATTGCTGTCTTCGATTGCTTTTGATTGCTTGTTGGCGCGCCCGAGTGTTCGTGTCCGGGGTCCGTCCTCCGTCGTGAGCCGAGGTGATTTAATTGTGTAACGTGCATTTGAAACGTTTCGCACGTTCATCGTGTGCTTGTTTATTTTCCCTTTTTTAATCCAACCGAAACCCCCGTGAAGTAGATGTTGAACGGTTCAAGGTGAAACACGCGACTCACTAGACTCGGTGTGTCCCGTTTAACGATTGTGGCGATGCTTCTGGTGCACAATCACAACGCCGTAAGAGCTGATAAAGCATAAGTGCACCGGGGCGTCACCGGGAGCTTGTGTGGTGGAAGCCCTAGGGAAGCGCATAAATTCCACGTTCCCATTCTCGATCGTATGTAAGACTCGTTTGAACCTGAGTGGTGTTCGGGCCATTTGTTGTTTCCTACGGCACGAGTATGATGAACCCCGTAGTTCATGAAACACCAGCGGCGGCGGCAAGAAGATAACGCCCGACGGCGACGGCGTAGCAGGATTTGGCTTGTCTCCCAGTCTGAGGGATGGGAACCTCCTCTTCGAAGAGCAGTGGGTGGAGGACATAATTGGTGCCATAACATTTACCATAAACCGACACGACAAGTGTTATCGCTTTCGCCGAAAGGCTCGCTCTCCGTGTCAGGCCTCGGCAATTGTTTCGTAACTACTTTTAATTGTTAAAACATGCGTCACGGCACCACTGAGAGCGCACTAATAATGGTCTCTGATGTCGATGAAATGTGTCTTTTAAATGCTTTGGCTATTATGGTGGCGATAGGGTGGATCTGATTAGAGTATCCTCAAAAGGGATGAACTGAATGGAAATTGGAAACGACCCAGTTGGGTGTAACCTTTGTGATTAGGCAATCATCAAACAATTAGGAAAGATACCCAATAAATTTAGTAAACAGAACCGTTCGAATTCACACAATTTGTTTCAAAGGTCAGAGTGAACCAACGGATGCGATATCTTGAGCCACACTTGAGCCTTGAGCTTGAGCCACACTCAACAGCTTACGGCATGTTTGCGCGAACCTGACCGTGGAGGCGATGACCACCTTGGAACCGGGTGTAGTGATGGACAGACGGCACATTTATACTATTTACTGCTTGTTTACTTGTGCTACTAGCTGCAACCGCCCAGCTTGGGCGGATGGCGATGTGTGTCCATAAACCATGCCAAGGTACGGCGGCGACACACGGTGTTTTGTTGCTGACTAGGCGAGTATGTCACCTACCATCGCCAATTCCTACCCCCTCTGGCTGGCTTGCTCCATGCATCATGCCGTCCAATGCCGCTCTCCAACGCGGCACCACTTGGAGGACACCAAACAATCAAAAGTGAAGCAGCATCGCACTCAGAAGCGGCGGCCCCCTGTCCGAGAAGGACCTTGCAAAACACTTTATCATGTGCTCTCACTACTGCGACAGCGAGAGACATGCGGCGGGCGACAGAAATTAGAATATTCGAAAAAACGAAACGAATATTACGTCTAACAAACGGCACACAGGCAGGCCGTTCGATACTTACAAAATCCAGCATCGCAATCATCTCCATCGCGAACTGCATTTGCATGTCGGGTATTACATAAAAGCCACCAAAACTTCACCGGAAGTCACACACCGAAAAAGCTGGAACAAAACCCACTTCGAATAACGCGGCAAAAGGTTGGCCAAACTTTTTGAAAAATGGCGCACCAGGCACGCCGAAATGTCCAACACACCGGGTTCTGGTCGGATGGCGCCGGCAACGAATACTTCCACAAAAGCTTTATCGGTGGTTATTATTGCTCTCGATGAGATAGCGTCCGAACGACGTGGGAGGATAACCAATACGAGCACGGCAACAGTTGAAAAAAACAGTTACCCGATGAAGTGACGAAGAACTCCTTCGGTGGGCCAGTGTGTTGGTTGTGTGGTGTGCAAATGAAAGTGCAGTATCTGGGCAGATAAAACTAGGCGCAAACATTTCTGATTACGATAACGGCAATGTTACGTCGTCGTCGTCATTGGCCAATGCGATTCCGTGGGGTTGTGGGCAACATTTTTTTGTATATTGCACGATGTTGGCGGGTTCGATTGGGTGGATGCGGGCGTTAATGCCAAAGTCAATTTTAGGAGATAATTTACATGTGCTGGCCAGTGCTAAAAATAACCGATCAGCAGCTGCTTTTATAGAGAACACAAAAAAACATGAAAGAATATAGTTTACTGAGCAAACATTGGCTGTGTGGGAAAGTATGGTAAACGGACAATAACCTACAGCGACATATGCTGCACCGCGCGCGTGAGAGAATTGGCTCATTTTGGTTGGATAAAATTTTGCATTTTTGTCGTCTAGAATGGACGACACAGGACACCCAATCGGCAACCGAAGTCCTTCACACGTCGGTGGAAAACTTAATTAAGCGTTCATAACCGTGCTCCGCGGAGGGAATAGAGGTTTAATCGACAGTTGGTGTAGTAGACAGTGTTGTGCCCGATCTGGGCCACGCTGCATCCAGCCGGATTCCAGTATGTTGCCCGGTGTTGCCTTTGTAGAATTTTATTACTGCTCTCCTCGACTCCCAGTGGTCCCTATATCGAAGGCGACTGCTAGCAGACTAGCTCGGCAGACTGGGATCTCTGCCATTGCGGGATTTTTAGTTACATTCGTCTGTGTCCTAGCAGCACGCCCATCTGAAAGAGTCCCGACCGTTCGGGAGAGGGTTAGCGCACCGCGGGAAAATGAAAATATTTTTACAACAAAAGCACTGAACAGAGCCAGAAGCTGCCATGGGGTGGCGGGCTTTGAACGGTCGTCAGTCGGTCTCCGCAGCAGCATGGCGGAGGAATTCCATTTCCGTCCTATGTGCATATGCCACGGACAACGTGCGCCACGTCCCGGCAGCGACATACTAAAAATACAGATGTCACATATCCATCGTGTCCCAGGAATGCATACCATCGGCATGTCCTCATTCGCTGCCTTTGGATCATTCTGGTCTATTTCATGTAGGGCGCCCAGGGACGACGTGCCAGGAAACCGTCTCTCACTCACTCGTCCCTATCGATTCTAGTGTCCAGGGTCCATAATGCTCAAAAATGGGAGAGAAACTGCTATCAATATTCATTAGTGTTTTGTTTCGGCCGGTTTGAGCGATTGTCCGGCCATCCGATTCGGATTCAATAGAATTTTAAATGTTGAAGGAACCTATTTAAAAAATACATCACACCTTTGGCAACAATATCTGTTCCAATGTATCTTCCGACACGGGCATCATTGTGCAGGATTCCGTGGGTCGATGTTCTAGGGGTTCACCATAAACGTCTTTGCTCACCGACCGGAAAGAAGACGAAACTTTCGACGAAAGCGCCAGCAGCAACATTAACCGCCCTCGCCGATGATGGATGGCTCGGTCTGAGAGATGGGTCGCCTCTTTCATCTTTGTGGCACACAAATGTGTGCCATTCACAGGCAATCTCATCGAGCAAATCTGAACCCTTAGTCGGCCGTCGCCCTCAGGCCGGAATTTTCGCGACTTTGAGAACGTCGTATCTTCTGGCCACCCTTAATGAGACACGGCCCTAGCTTTTATGCGTGTCCCGCCTGCCGTCGTTGCGATGACCGGCTGCGACTAATGACACGAAAGTGAAAGAACCACTTTTCACGGTGCGCTGCTGGTGCTTCGCAACAATTCCGCCCCGAATTTCCATAAGGACCGTTTGATTGAAATCACTTTTTGGGTGTGCTGTTCCCCCGGACGGGTGTTGTTTCCAAAATATAAACTTCAGCGTCCTGAGCGCCGCGCCCAGGACACTCCAGATCGTGTAGACGTCTCTCGATCGATACTTGGGCGTAACGGGGTAAGCGAATTTTAAAGAAATCCAGCCTCAACCGGCAAAGGGACGGTGCCGGGTGGGCTTGTGAATATAGAACAATATTGGCTTAACAGGGCGTGCCGGTGTACAGCATGCTTTCGTTTTTCAATGTTTACTTTCCCAGAAAAGCCAGCGGTAGGCAGCATTTTAATGGAGCTACCAGACGGCGATGTGGCGCATCCTCTCTCAAAATTTAGGGTCCGACCGTGGGAGGATCGGTCGATATCCCGGACGATCCCAAACGATCCCTTTCCGGTTGGGCACGCTACGGTAAGCTAAATTCCTGTGTTGTGGTGCTAGAGGTAAAAAGGTCGTATGGGCTGCTAAAATTATCTCAAGCTCAAAGCCTCACGGGAAGGTTCGCTTTTTTTTGTAAGCACTTCCTTCCTCTCGCTTGTGATCGTGGTACACATTAAGGTGTCGCCCAGTGTGTCAGGGACGCCGGAACGATAACTCATAATTTCATTTCTGCACAATCATTGCCATGAGATGGACTCGACGACATGTCGACGGAGGATAAATCTGGACGACCGGTACCAGGAGAAATAAATCTCTGTCAGATTGAATTGATGATGATGCGTTACTTTTCTTAAGCGAAGCAACAACGCCGGGCGCACCAGAACCAACCGGTGGCCACCATCACCACACGCACTGGAGACTTTCTAGGACACGGATGGGAGTGGAATTCTATTAAATTTTGTGCAACTAACGTTTGCGGTTACGGTGGTCACTCCTCGTGACACAATCTTTGCACGGTGATTTGATGTTTCAATAACATCCATTTCAAATTCATAAACTGCGCGAGTGCGAGTGCGCTGCACCCCTCGGCTCTCCACGCACCGATGACGTAGGCCGAACATGACTCACGCGCGTCGAGAGTATTCCCATCTCGGTCAGCCCATTCGGTGATGATGGCAATGTTGGATTATTCATCGGCCATGCCGTCGTCGGGTACCGATTTCTTTTCTCTTGTGCGGTAACCGGAAGGAAAAGATCTGGCATGAAAGTCATCGTCACTACGGTCCGGAGGCCAGTGAATGGAAAGTCGCATCTGCTTCACAGGTTGCTACAGGCAGGATGAGGCACAATCGATTGCCCACGTACATGTCTGTGTGCGTTTTGGCCCGTGAACATGAGTCATTGTGGCGTGCACAGTGTGGCTGATAAACTGGCGTACGTAGGTTCGCAACCGTGTCAAGTGTTGCTGTTGGATGTACGATTTAAAAAAAATTGACCTGCCTAACGACAAACATGGCCATTAAAAAGAAGTGTCCTTGCTGGTCCTATTTTTTACCTAACCAACGTCGGACCTGTCAGAGTCTGGGGAATGGATTGGTCGCAATGCGTATG
Organism: Anopheles bellator; assembly: GCF_943735745.2. Lineage (NCBI taxonomy): Eukaryota > Metazoa > Arthropoda > Insecta > Diptera > Culicidae > Anopheles > Anopheles bellator. The sequence continues at coordinate 76,283,473 of NC_071286.1, read as the reverse complement.
ACCCAAGCCGAGTCACACCCAGCGCCCGTCTTTGGGTCCCCCGGGAATCGTTTACTGATCGAAAGATTGTACCATACGTCCACAATAAATTACTCGAGAACGCTGCCGTCGCATAAAAGCCAACAGGGTGAGCGTGAGCGATCACTACTGGTTCGTGCCCAACCGCAGCCAGCATTCAAACTCACCGATGTACGGCTCGGGTACCGTATCAGAGGTCCCCACCATCACAGCTATTTAATTGTGGCCAAAAGGTCAACCAACATAAAACTAATAGCCAGCCACCCAGCACCACAGTAAGGCCAGTTGTTATCGTTATCGGCGCAAAGGAACTGCTGCTCACATTCTGGTTATGCTAATCGAATGAACATCTCGTCGTTCGGTGGGTACAATTTAGGTGTATGATTTTGCGTTCAACATGCATTTATGGAAGCAACCATCGAAAACCAGAGAAGCATCGCCCTCAAAAGCCACGACCAACAAAACACAAATCTGACTGGCGATTCAACTTTTATTGTGCTCGAGTAGGAGCAAATAAAAATCTTAATAATTTTATTGCAAACACGAAGAGGCATCCACGAAGGTAGCCACAAGAACAGTTGTCTCGGAGCAGAACGTAACTACGGAACAAGACGTTCCGACTTCGGTTCCGGCGGCAAAAGAGCTCATAAAAAGCCCAGCCACCCACCGGTACGCAAAGGCAGCAATGCGCGCAGCCAACCATCCAATGTCGGAAGTCAAATTTACAACGGAACCATTAGAACGGAACCACCGCAAACCATCCGGAACCGGCGGGTTCCGTTACACAGTCTCGCCCCCCGCCACAGTTCGGCTACGTTTCTGTGGTTATGAATTTTTGCAAATTTTGCGGCTCCGGGTATGCCACGCCGGCCCGCCAGTCGGTAGAGTGTAATGTACGCGGCAACATTATTTCATTTCGACAAACGGTCACCTCTAATACTCGCGGATGCGATGATGAACAGCAGATCCGATCTCCCGTATCCGATCTGCCGTCAACGAATATCTCCGGTTGAGGAGATCGTTTTGGTCGTGAAATTGATCCGCAACACAGATACTTTTACCTAACACAGGCCGCGACACCAATCAACCTTGAATCCGAGCGCCTTGAGTGCGAAAAAAATAACAAATTGACCGTAAACTGATATGCAACGGACGCACTGCCCCGGCTTCTGGAAGGCCCTTTGATGATGGCCGCACGGTCGCGGGCCTACACGCCAGAGCGAAGGACGTTGTTATTTAATCTGGACGCGAGAAAAACGTCACCTTTAAACGTGTGGTGGTGCTGCTGCTGCTGGTTGACACTGAAGCAAACGTCAACACAACACAGATCGGCGAACAAGAGAGCAACAGGGAGGTAGGTTAGGGGTCCAGCGAGGTCCAGATAACACCACTGAAGCGTTTCAACGCGTTTCAGTGACCGTGGTTGCCCCAGCATCGGCCCGTTGTGCGCGAGAAAATTACATACATACGTGGGTGCAAATAATGCGCTCAATAAACATACAGCCGTCAGCGAGTCAGTCAAACCGCAAATATCAACGACCGCGGTGATAATGCCGGACAAAGCCAAAGGGTTCCGCCATTCGCCAGAGTGACAGGCAGCCATTGAGCACTCCGATTCACTTACGTAAGCACGGTTTTCAAGATCTACACAGGCATTTTGGGGCCCGGCCTGATACGAGCGCCCTGCGATCGAAAGGAGGTTAATTTAGAATTTATTTCAAATAAGATTCCGTTGCATTGTAATAAAACCGAGAATGGAATGGCACGACTTCCGCATCTTGGCCGCGATTTGCACACAGAAGAGGAAGAACACGTTCCGTTCAAGACGACACGATATCATCACTCGTTTCGCAACTGTTTATCAAACAGAAAGCAAGTTCCTGGAAATATGCTACCACCCTGAACCACGCAATATGTTCCGCAGTCCAGAGAGCTCACTGAAGCGGGCCAATGGTTAACCGCAAAACCCGCACTGCAAAATTTGCTACCCCAATTCAGGACGTCCAGGACGACGGTTTGACAACGTTTGCGACGAATCGGGCAGCAAGTCGGCAAAGCTACATGCGCGCTTTATTTATCACAAACGACCGGCTCGCCGCGGTTGCCTCATAAAACGGTGCTCCTGAGCCCCGCACCGCACCGCACCGTGTCGCCGGGTGTGCTCTGCCAAAAGCTCCGCCGAAATTCGTGGATAGGATTTTATTGTGTACTTTTAAGTGTGTCGCATTATCGCACCCTATCCAAGTATCGTGGTTTTTGCTCACTTTTTACGAAGGTCACTATTTATATTTCGGGAATTGGCAACACTGATGTCATGTGAGTCGATCTGATGGTTCCATCGTAAAGTTTGACATTTTTGACGACATACGTACTCAGAACATTTTGTCATACGGACGCTATTTGTTTATTTTATATTTAGTTGAAAGTTTCGTCTCGGCAAAAAAATGGAACTGAATCGTGAACATTTTCGAGCGATGATTTTTTACGACTTTCGACGTGGATTATTACAACAAGAGTGCGTCAATCAACTTAATTTGACTTTTGGCGATGAAGCTCCATCAAAAACCACTGTGTATCGCTGGTATAGTGAATTCAATCGTGGTCGTAGTTCGCTGTCCGACGAGTTTCGTGAAGGTCGTCCAAAATCGACTGTAGTGCCAGAAAACATCGATGCTGTGCACGAAATGATTAAGCAAGATCGTCATGTAACCTATTGTGAGATTGAGGCATCCCTAAGCATTAGTTCCACCAGCATATATGCGATTTTACATGAACACTTAGCTGTGCGAAAATTATGTTCACGTTGGATCCCACATAATTTGACAATCGCTCAAAAAAAGGCTCGTGTCGATTGGTGCAAAGAAATGCTTCAGAAATACAATCGCGGTGCTTCAAAAGACGTTTATAAAATCGTGATAGGTGACGAATGATGGATATATTCGTATGAGCCCGAAAGTAAGCAGCAGTCGACTGTATGGGTGTTCCAAGATGAACCAAATCCAACAAAAGTTGTTCGCACACGAAGCACTTCAAAGAAAATGGTGGCCTGTTTCTTCGGAAAAACTGGTCATATTGCAACAGTGTCTCTAGAGGATCGTAGAACAGTAAATTCTGAGTGGTACACAACCATCTGTTTGCCAGAAATCTTCGGTGAAATAAGGAAAACAAACAAGAGACGTCGGATTGTTCTTCATCATGACAATGCCAGCTCTCACACATCGGCTCAAACAAGAGACTATTTGAGCACTCAAAACATCGAATTGATGGGTCATCCGCCGTACAGCCCTGATTTGGCACCCAATGATTTCTTTTTGTTCCCATCCGTGAAGAATAAACTGCGTGGTCAACGATTTTCATCGCCCGAAGAAGCTCTTGAAGCGTTCAAAAATCATGTTTTGGAGATACCTCATTCGGAATGGAATAAATGCTTTGAAAATTGGTTTAAGCGCATGCAAAAGTGTATCGATCATCGTGGCGAGTACTTTGAAAAACAATAAAAATATATTCGCAGCTTCACTATTTGTTTTTGTTCCTATTCCCGAAATATAAATAGTGACCCTCGTATTCTAAGCCACTTTAGCGGCATCGAGTCTAGGGGCCCCGTGTAAGAGAGTCATTTTATTTGCATTTTTTTTTCTTCTCCTTAACGTGCCCTCTGGGAGATTCTGTGGGATAATTAGTGGAAGGCCAGGCAGGCACCGTAGGATGTCCTTCTACCAGCCTGGATTAACGTGGGAAGTGGTCGCTTTCAACAGCTGCCGCCGAAACTCGTAAACTGTGGAAGGCACCAAACAACTTTTGCTGGGTAACTAATTTTAGGATGAATATGAAGAAAAGTAAAAACTGTTAATTAAAAATATTATTCCTAAAAAAATATCCAAACAATCTACAAGTTAGAACTGAAAACGTCACTTTTCAACTTCCACGTAATTAATCTCCTTTCAATTTTTCTACCCATGAGAATAAGCACTTTGTCCCAAGTGGCAAAAACAAATACAATTACGATCGTGACCCTTTTCCACAAATTAAATACACTTTTGAGTCATTCAATGTTCCTTAGGTACGGTGCGTTTGTGAGAAAACTCAACAAAACCTGACAATGACAACATTTAAGGTTCGGTCGGTTCCATCAAAAGGTATAAAATTCGACCGGCACGCATTTGGAACGGTGGGGCGGGAACGACAGGAAACGAAAAACATAAAAATGGGATCCGAATTTTTCAGCTCCCCACGGTAAGTCGCTACTGGAAGTGCACGCGCGGCCGTCTTAAGTAAGAGCATCAGTCTGTCGGTCATTGGGCAAGCTAAAAGGGTCTGCCGGTAACTGCCGAAGGCAAGTACGTCAACGTTAATTTGGGCACACCTTCGCAGCCGGTGTCGTCAAATGTTGAAGAGAAAGGTAACGGACAGCAAAATGGTGTACGAATTTGCAACCGACCGGATGACAGAGTGTACACCTTTATCACTTCAAATGCCTCGATAGAGAACTCCATAAATAACAAAAACGACATTTGGCCAGATACTTTCAAGCGTCGTAAACATGTTCGAGTTTAGTAAATAAATAGTAAAGTAAATAAATAAAGCTGCTACTTAAGATAAACATCAAAGATGTAGCACTCGTCATTCATCGGTTTCTCATCTACGTTACTATCCTAAGCAAGGTTATCGATATTACCAGCATTGATTGTAAATTTTTAACTACTCAACGAAGGCTGACCACACAATCGCCAGATTGTATGGGCCAATAAACTCGCCCCGTATGGTACAATGGACCAAAACTTAGCGAAGTGGTGAAGGAAAATCCGGCAAAGCTGGAAGCCACGGCCAAGAATATACCGCCACACGGGGCCAAAGACCCAGTGAGCTATAAAAACAGTAAGGTCCAACTGAGCACCAGCGAAGGCAATTAGAGCCATTAGGACTGGATACTCGACGACTTGCGAGTATCGCGGCCCCTCCACTAAACTTGATAAAAAGCGCAACTTGAGTTAGCGGATCGGAAAGGGGTCCGTAATCTAGACACTCCGGAGTCTGATTAAATATTCTACAATCGCTCAGCTCGTCCGCTGATGGTGCTAAATCTACAGACTGGCAGCAAAAACGCCAAAGCCATGCGATGTGAATTGCATATTTTAAATCATGACCGGTTCCGAGGGTCGAAAATGTCAAGTACAGGCGGAAAAAAATATTCTTCTGCAATCTCGGCATCGGTCGAGTCTCAGGGTTTCCCGTTACGCCTGGTGATAGACGATGTAAAAAAGGTGTGATTTGATGTAAAATAACTTTTGTGGCTCACACAATTACCCGCAAGCATAAAGTCGAATTAGAACAAACAGATACCATCATCGAAGATAAACGATAATGGTGTAAAGTATGAAGCACAATAATTCTTCAAAGGTTCAAACATGTTTTCAACTGCCCTTTGGGGCTAATCTATTCTGCGATGTAATGAGATGCATAACTGGACAACAATGATTGCGTATTCAAGATTGCGCGACACTGCGACCACTCCGAGAGTGTGGTCGGTGTCTAAAATAGCAAAACGGACCGCAGCGATGCCCATTTCTAACACCCGGAATGTCGTTCTGTACTAATGCGCCGCAGGATGATGGGGCTGTAGTGAATTGATTATTAAGCGCCCCAACACAGCTGCCGCCTCGTTGGCAGTTGAAGTGGTAAGAATCGTCATCGAATGACAACGCCCAGCTGGCCGGCGGCCGAAACAGTTGGATTTTCTCATTCGCGTATGCAATAGAGTAACGAGTTAGCGACAATAGTTTCTTCTATTGGCACCAGCAGAAGGTCGCCAGAATGTGAAATAAACCACGAAAACGCCACTTACTTAGCTTAACCTCTTAGCACGGCACTCCATGCATGTTGGCCCCCTGTGGGGGTAGCGATTTCGAAAGGGGTTCCATGCTGCTGCGTCGGCGCAACGCAGCTTATCTTAAGTTGCTTAATTGTTTCCTAATTGAACCTATTCGTGGGTTGCATAAATGACCCCCTCGTCACCGTGCCGCGAAGCCAGAGGGAACAGCACCACTTGAAGAAACAATTTGTGGCTTTGTGTACTGTGCCGTTCCCAGACCGCCGTTCTCGGCGATGAGAATAAAATAGGCAAAAATACCTAACAAAGCTCGCGCCACCGCAAGGTAAGGGCCACACGATGCACGAGTGCTGCACAGCGGCCCAGAGCGGCATCTTGCGGTGCGGTGGTGCAAGATTTCTTTGTACGAATGGCTGCAGACAAAACGCTGCACCCGGACTGCACCGGAACGATCTGGTTTTCCGCACCGCCCGCCGCCCGCTAGCACGACCAAAGATCAGCCCTGGTGATGTGGAGCGGTAGAGGGCACGGGCGGTCGCATCAACGAATCTGTGAGCTCTCGGCAATCGGAAACATGAACCGAGCGGGCCAAAGTGTCGGTAGATGTAGAACTAAGATGGGCGCTGCGCTCGCGAGTTTAGTTGGACAACATAACAATTGACCTCTCCAGGACGTGGCGCATGGAAAAGGTACCAGATGGAGACATTCTGGAAGCTATTTGATTACAAAATCTCTCAATTATAGAGTGTTGTTTAAGAATAGAATTTGTTAGGGGTATTTACATATAGGTTGGTACATTATGATGGTCTAATCGAGGAACGGTGATGTAATTTCCACATTAGTATTCTTCTATGATATATTCTAGGGTTTATAAATATGTAACAAACGGGACAACCAACATACATCGATTCACTCGGTGAAAAACAGTACCTAATGGTCGTAGGGAGCCCGTGGCAAATGCAACTGGTTGTGCTATGATCACCTGTCGATCAATGATACCATCCGCAACAAAAGCTGCCTGACACATGTAGAACGGCAAGCAAATCAGCTTCCAAATTCATCCGTTTTGGAATTGTGTAGAATAGCCAACTAAACAAACGACAAGCCTTGGGCCACCAGAGAACCGGAAAACTCACGGAATGGCTTGCTTCTGCAAAAGTGCAACCTAGAATCCATTGAAAGTATTTCCCTATTGGCGTTGACTGGCCAATGAACCGACGGTTCGCCAATTGTCGGATACCACAGCCTGAAAATGGTTGTTAAAAATGTCGCAAAACTTTGTCGTTCGCTTTGGCAGGACTGAGAACGGATAATGTGCTTCGGTCGATGATTTGGAACAACAGCAAGGACAAACCCCTTCATCCATATACCACGCAACATACGCCAACGCTTAATATCCCGCAGGGATTTACCACTGCTACGAAACATGGAAATTATTTTACTTTTCAACATCAGTTCCCCCTTCATACGGTCCTCCGATCGAAAAATGTCGGCACCAACTAGTCGCAATGCCGTTCCAATCGAAGCAAAAGTGTTGTTGTTGTGAAAATATTTCAACATAAACCACGACGAAGGATTAACCTTCAGCATACCGGGCCTAGCGTCCGATAGCGTCCGGATGTAAAAGGATTTACCTGTGGGCAGCAAAGGTATTTGAGAAGGATATCGTGGGACGGTGATTTTGTTACCTCCCGAAGCATGCTGAGCATTAAAATGGCATGAAAAGGTCAAACTGACTATCAATTAACAAGTAAACCGTTTACGCAAAACTTCGTTACAAGTTCTGGCGGATTCGTTCCTACTCCAGAAAGTCTTACAAATACATAGTACACAGTAATCTGCGCGCGAAAATATTGCGTTATCCTTGCCACTAATAAGCTTGAAGCATTCAAATTCAAACACATAGTTGATCTGATCGGTACACTCTTTAATGCAAACCGATTTGCCACCTGAAGGACTGTCTCTTCAACGGGCGAGGATACGGCAGGTCGTCCGCCTGCGTCCCACACGAAGACGATTGCAGCACACCGCATGGGAAGGCCGGCCAGCTGATGCCACAAAGCTGCTCTTCCGCCGGTTGAATTATTCACGTGTGTTTCGCGCGATCACGCACTTGACATTCCCAGGACCATAAACAATTCCAACAAGCACAAGGACTGTGGACACACTCATTTGTACGACCGACCTCGGTATGCCGTGCCGTGTACCGGGGCAGAATGTGAAATCACCAAATCCATATGTTCCGCCGCGGCCTGCAATGTTTATTCTCCCGAGAGGCTGGTAAATGAAGCACAAACGTTAAGAAAATACACGCGGTATTCGTGTTTCGTCCGTGCTGCCTATCCGCGGCAGTGACTTCTTGCAGCCTTCGCCCGTGTGGGTGGCAAGACAAGAAAACGAAAGTGGTTCAGAAGGTGAAAAATATGGGTCAATCAATATGCTACCGAACGGTGGTGTGTGGGTTCTGGAAAGGAACCGGCTTGTGCCGCCCGGTCAACACGGATGATGGTCAGCCCGATGTGTAGACTTATTTTCCAACAACGGATTCGGCGGTACAATAAGTTGCTGTTTCGTGTGCGGCTGGCCGGGTTCGAGTGCAGAATTTGGGGTGCCACTCCCTTCGAAACATTAATCACATGGGACCCAAGGATTTGCTATTTGCATACACCAACCAGGGCGTAGACCAGAGGCACGAGACTCGATGTTAAGCAACTGAGAAATCAAGCGACCGGAATGGTCGATAAGAAATACCGGCCTCTTCCGGTTTTGTAAACGAGAAAAAGTAAACGAAGTGGCATTAATTGATGAGCATCAGCTTTTTGGCGAGCTTCCTACCGCGTCGAGTCTGCGGTGTGGGCCGCACGGAGTGAAGTTCGGTTTGTAATCCCAAATTGTAAACCCGATAATTTACGCTTATGCCCTCATTTAAAGATGTTTAAAACAACTGAACGTACCCCATCGGCCATGATGAACTTTCCCGGTGTATCCTTGATGAACTTCCCTGCGGAACAAAGAGAAAAAAGAAGGGCAGTGAGAAACGGTCCATCACGGGGTCACAAGTGGATGCATCTAACTACTTCAACCAGGCAAGGGCGGACAATTGTAAGATACTCTTTAAGGTGAAAATACGATGCATAGGTTTTTCACAATCAACGGCGCATGCATGCAATTGGTTCTCCATTGGCATATGTTCTGCGGGAAGTGAAAGAATCTTCGTTTACCATATTCATCCAGCTCCTGGGGCGGATCCTTACTGCTGCTCGTAAACTCGGAATTCTTGGTCGACAGTGCCGACTCGACGTCGATCGTGTCAATGGCGGCCGTGTCCCCGGAAGCCATCGCTCTCTCGTGGTACGGGTGGACCAACCGACCCCCGCTGCTGGTGGTGTGTCTTGCGCTCTGAAGAAAGAAATCCTTTCCGGAACGCTTTTTCCGTTCGCTCTTTTGATGTCAGCTTCAAAGCCGTTTTCACCGGGCGCGGTATGTTTGCAGCGCGCTCCCAGCCGGAAGGAATGTGCCGACTATGTTTTCTACTACTGCCGGGCCAGGATTTTATCCTTGCTTTTTATCTCCGCCGAGAATCACACCAAAGCCCGGGAACACTTACACGGTACGGCGGCAATACCACCACACACAACCGTACCGCAAAACCGGTGCGGAGACAGCTATTTAATGCATCTGCTATTTAACACATCCGAATATAGCACTCCACGGAAGGATCACCTCAATCACGGACCTCGCATGGACTACCATTCCCACACGCGCTTTTCTTCATGACCAATTTCTTCGCCGTCAAATCCGCACCGACACTCCGGCTGGCACTGCACTTAATATTTTAACAATTTCTCCTCCGCTTTGCTCCTTTTCCAGCCACAGCCAACTTTGATGATGCACGATTATGTTTCTGACGTACGGCACTTTACTATTTTCGTTTGGACCAATGGCAAACTGAGGTGCTGAGCCTGGGGCAACTTTGCAAACCGAAATATCGTGGCAATGCAACACTATCAAGCACTCGCTGATTTCCTTGCTGTAAAAAATGGTTTACATTATTACACCATTGTAAACCTCGTTCATCTGCGAGCCCCGCGGTGCAATGTACGAAATCATTTATCCAGGTGGAAAATAATCCCGCAAACGAATCGAAATTGACCATAACTTGGGCTGCGCAAATATGTTTTCAGAGCGCGTCGAAAGTGGGCGTTGTAGCAGAATTTTGCCCTGCAGAAAGAGTTGCTCGTATCGCTTCGAGGGCAGAAAAAAACACTTATCGGATTACGGTCCGTCCCCGTCGCCTACGAGAAAAACTCTATTTTAGGTCCCACGCCTCCCCCGCCACCTTCAAGAAGCGGATGATTTTCTTCCAAGTAAAAAAACCAATACCATGCAACGATGGAATGTCAATAACAAATCACCAATCAAAAAACGTCACCTTTCGCGGCCCGTTGACAGCCGCGGTCGGGGTGAGCCGTGGTGCGCTGAAATGCAGGTGAGTGGCGAGGCGGTGCATCCAGCACAGGACATGAACAGTCAAGGCATTCCGAGACCCTCAAGGGCGATTGAAATGAAAATTTAAATTAAATTGATTCCCACCAGGACTCCGGGTTGCGGTCGGCGCACGGTGCTGCTCATCGTTTCACACCGCCCCACCTGTCGGATCGGTGTGCCTTAAACGTAGTTTCCTCTCGTCCGAGGGTCTCCCGTAAAGGCATCGTATGTTTATCGGATAATGTATCTTCGTTCCGTCCTCGCCCGTACCCATTTCTACCGATTTTCTATTAGCATTTGAGAGCTTTCCTTCCGAATGCCGGACTGCTTCTTTCCCCACCCGGCGGCACCGCTTTTCGCAGCCCTTTTTCACCACCCCCCGGTAGCTCTGTGCCGGCAGCGCGCAACGGTTATTGGTTTTCTTACGTGAATTAGTAAACCGACGATCGGCGGCGGCGGCCAAGCGTACCGGGAGCATTTTCTAAGCTTCTTTCACCGAGGCTCTTTGCCCGTTCGCCACCACACCACAGCGCACCCGGCGCACCGTCTTCGCAGCAAGGTTTGCGAAAAAAAGGGAAATCAATAACTTTTCCGCTCGATATTTTCTTCCTCCGTTACACGCGGGGCGGCGAATAGTTACATGAAACGCCGCGGACTTTAACGTCCGTCGACGGAGACGGGCGACAGTGAGTGGAGATTCGGTTCACACACGCGCGCACACACAGAGGGAGGTGGGTAGCAGGTGTTGTGTGGGGCGGCTTGTAGTACATGGTCACTGGGAGTGTACTGCCGCGGACACACCTAACTTTTCCTTGGAACGGTTTTTCCGCCCAGCCTTTTCAACACAGTTTCTTGCCCACGGTGCTCGGCTTCTGGCTGGCGCCCGCAACCGTGGTTTGACCATCGTCCGGAGGCCGTTGCTTTACTTCTCTATTTATTTATTTATTTTTCCAGCACAGCGCTTCCCGCAGGCCACAAGATCATGTGCACGGCCTGCGGCCAAGAGGGTGACACACAGGTTGCAAATTATGTTGTTGGCCCCGTTTCGACGTTGGCCTTTCCAGCGGTGATTCCTCGGCCGCTCGAATCATTCGTCCCCTTCCTTCGATTCCGCGTCCCGTGATCACAGACACAAGCGCACACACGGTTGAAGTGATTCACGAAATACCGTGACTGGACCACCGGAGAAGAGCACTGCTGCGATCGAGGCCTCCGGGAACACATCCAGTGCTGCTTCACACCGAGTTAGTGGCCAATGTCAGGCGCGGTGATTAGGAGCGGTCAGCAGGGCCATTGATTATCCGCTCCGTCTGACCGAGACATGACATTCGAAGGGGATTTTGCAACTGGCCCGACGCACAGCGACCAGCGCATCTTGGAATTCCTTCATTTTACGCAAAACTTTGACACTTTTTCCATCACATTCAGAGTTACAACAATGCTGCCACACGATTGCCGCTGTGGTTTTGGGATCTCAAACCCTTTGCTAGTTTCACATGGGACTGAACCTGAACCTTCCGCGCGACGGGTTCCGGATTGCTTCGATCCGCTCGCGATTCCGGGTCAGAGCTTTGCAAATAAAAATCCCACAACGATTTTTCGCACTGACGACGGCGCGAACGCGAAAGAAATCAATGTAACACGGAAAACTTGAGAAATGAACAAACTAACCGCAGCAAATTGCTCAGCCAATGAAATCTTTTCTCTTTTATTTGACAGCTGTCATATCACGATGTGCTATAAACAAAGGTGGTTATAAAAGGTGGTCAACGGTCATAATACTTTCTTGCAGTCTTGCATGCAACATGTTGTATGTGTTGAACTTGTGCGTAACGAGTGCTCAAATAATCTAATTATTCGAATTTCAGTCTGAAAAGGGCGAAGAAAATTTTAACAAATTTACTATGATTTCGTGGGTTTTATGATGGAACAATAGGAAAACAAGTAGGAAAACAGTAGACTACTAAACAGAGCGCAGAATAGGTACTTTTAAGGCACTATTTATTATTATTCCATGTGTCGTGCAGAAAACAGGCTAAACGATGCGAATTGGCATAACACTCTCCAACATTATACTCCAGCACCGGACACCGGAGGCTAGGTGTTATCAGCACTACTGTTGGCCTGGATAGGAGAGGAACTACTGGTATGGTGGTGCTGCAATTCTTGCACAGCATAGGGAATGTATGGATACATTGCAAGTGTGCAGCTAAAATTACTTGATAGTACACTCATCGTTGAACTTCTACATAACAGCTACAACAGAGGGTCGCAGTTTTCTAGCTACCATTTCTAGCTTGTTTCATATTCAAATTGCTCTACTTCGCGGGTTCATAAGTTAATATAGTTTGTGGTTGCGCTTTTGGAGCTTCATTGTTGTAGGTTTCGCTTTAAATAGAAGTTTTTCATTTAAAATATCGGTAATTTTTTCCATTCACTACTACACACCGATGCTCACAACAACCGCAATGCGGAGCGGGCGTATTTAACGCTAACCACAGCTAACGCACCAAACATTCTCGAACAGGGATGCGCTAAAATCACAATTTAAACTATTTGCTTATGCTCCGAATTGATTCGCATTCCGAACTGATTGTACAAAACATTCCCTGTAAGCCCTTCTATCATTACGTACAATATCATCTTTTCGAATGCAGCCATGCACGATCATCCGAAATGGCCACCTAGAAATCGACTTCCCTTCATTCGACACATGTCCTGGCACGCGAGACCATTCCCAGTTGCCCTTTTCAACGCGGGCTGGTACTTTACTCGTAAACATTGATTTCGAACCAACGTCTAAGAGGGATTTAGGGAGATACTAAAAGCTAAATAAAGCGTTGTTCTATGTTTTGCTGGGGGTCCTAATGGATTCTTGAGCTTCTGATAGCTCAAAAATGGCTCCAAAGGTTCTCTTTCGGCGGTCATGCCCCGTGCTCTGTACACCAAGAATCGTTCGTGGGTCTATCCCGTTTCGTGTTCGCGAACCGTCGCCAATCGTTTACAACGTCGTCATTTTTGTTGCTGATGGTGGTGATGCTGCTGCTGATGAGGTTGGTGAGGATGATGATGGTTCTGTCGTCGTTTCAGCAACGTTTGGCTCGTACTGGGATCGCTGAGCGAATACGTTTCCGGTTCAAACACCGGCGGATATTCCATGTTCGGGTAGTCGGGCGAGTTACGGGAGGTTCCACCATTCGCACCAAAGTTGGCCGCCGTTAGTACGGCACCGGAGGAAGCGGATGATGTGCTGATGATGGATGCGTTTCCTGCACCGGCCGTCATCGACGTCTCGACGTTGGCTGACTGTGCAGCTGGGGAAGTCTGTTGGTGAGAAGGAATCCAAAAACCGAATTAAATGAATCATTTTCCCTTCGAACAAAATCAATCCTCTCTAACCTTTGTGTAGGAGATCGGTGAAAAAACTTCGTGATCGATGACGGTCGGCTGATGATCGTTCGCGTGATGGTTTTTACCGAAGATTGCCCGATGCAGCCGCGGCGACGCGAGCCACTTTTTCTCTTTCGTCGTTTTCGAGCGTCCAAAGGAAAGGTTCGTGAAGTAGGAAGTGGTGCTTCCGCTGGACCCACCACTGCCACCACCATTGCTGCTGCCCACTGCCGCTGTCGAGGTGCGTTCGGGAGCTGAATTTTTTCGCATATTTTGTAGCTTGCTAGAGTTTTCCTTAAAATCCGACGAACTATTGCACGTGTTGGACTTCTTGATGCCGGCTCCGGTGGAACCAACACCTCCCATCGCCAACCCTTGTTGAAACAGCAACGACGAATGGTGTTCGAGAGCCGCGTGCAGTTCGTTACTGTTCTTTTTCCCTACAACGCCAAAGGGCGTCGTTTGTGGTGATTGGTGTTTCAGATTCAGATTCACCAGAGCCCCGGGCGCACCCGGTTTATCCAGTTGCTTGGTCTTCAACGATTCCTTGTCGTTATTGTTGTTGCTACCGCCGGCGGCACTGCTCGTCTGTTTGAACTGGAACAGCTTCTCACTGCTCGCTTTAATGTTGTCGAGCCGGGCAATGACCGCTTTGTTTTTGCTTCGTTTGAAACTGTCCCGCAGCGAAAGGGAAGTCGACGCCAACGAAGCTCCTCCCGATGCTGTCGACGAGGCGCCACCCGAGGAAGATGATGCGTTCATCGTGTGACCACCGATTCCACTTCCGCTCGCTGTGCCACCATCACCCGCCGAAGTGTCTCCCTTCCGGTCGGAGTTTATCCAGTTGAAAGTTTTCTTCTTAATCGAACCTCCGCCACCGCTGCCTCCGGTTCCGCTGGTGCTGTTCCCATTGGTTCCGAACAAACTGCCACTACTATTCGCGCCACCAACGGAGCCACTTCCGCCGAATGTGCGGTTCGTTCTGTTACGCTGATCGAACGCATCGTCCCCGGAAATCATTTCGTAGCCAAAATCGCGCAACTTTTGACCCTCCTTGCTGCGCGTGTACAGGATGTCTTCGTCATCCAGCTTGAAGCTTTGCGCGTAGTCGGGCGTTATCGGAAGCTGACGCCGTTGAATCTTGTTGACCGCTTCCGGGATGATTGGTGCCGGAGAACCACCTGCCGCCCCTCCCGCAGCCTGTGTGGCTTCTTGTGCCGCAGCCAAGCTTTTCTTTCCGCGTTCATCAAGCTTTTCAACCCCAAGGCAGACCCGCTTATTGTACATATCCTGGGCCTCCTCTGCCTGCTTTTGCAGCATCAGGTCCTTCAGCGTAATCATCGATTGCAGGTTGCTGTGCGAGTGAGTGCTCGTGTCCCACGTGTTGCCGGCGTGTATCTTCGGCACCGAAAAGTCCATTGCTTTCGACGTTTGAAAATCAAACTCCACCAGGTTCGGGTTCGAAGCGTGGATGTAGTTGTGCGGTGAGATGCGTTTCGATTTCTGGGCCCGATTCAACAGCTCCGCCGCCTCACTGATAGTTGCCTTCGGGGTGGCCGGTGGTTCACGGATGACGCAAATCGGCGGTACGTTTAGGCTTGGCTTCGGTGACCCAGGAGTTGTCGGTCGGGGTGGTGGGGCCGGCGGTGGGACCAATTTTTCGCCAACCACTGGCTGCTCCCGCGTACCATTGACCGATGCAAGTGACAGATTGCTCACACTCATGCTACCGTCGAGACCGGCGCCGCTAACCGTGCCACCGAGCAGCGATGGTAACAGGTAACCATCGTTCGATGCTGTTCCGATTTGGAGTCCACTTGCGCCGGGCACTTTGCGGTAGCTTTTAAACTGTGACGTTGGTACAGGCATTTCACTCGAGTTGCTCTTCTCCACGCTGCGATGCGATGAGAAAAAGCCAAAAAACTTGCTTCCCTCGCCGCCGTTACCACTCGACGACGTGGGCGTTGCACCGTTCCCACCGACACCACCGGAGGCATCCGATCCGATTTTGGTAAATTTCTTCAACGAACCAAAGTTCAGATGGTACCGAGTGTCATGCTTGGTGGACGACGTTGGAGTGCCGCCTTCGTGGTGCCCACTAGTCAACGAGTGCGACGATGACAGCTGCGGAGAGGGCGTGCACAGAAGATTCAGTTTCGTTGTACTATCCATCAATCCGAGTTCATCGTCGGAACTATCCGTTTCGGAGAAAAGTTCCCGCACGTTGTGCTCGGTACCGGTCGCACTGCCACCCGTGGCCCCACCAGTGCTACCCTTTAGGGTGGCCTGCTTGATGTACTCCATCCACTGGACGAGCGCTTCCTGCGTTTCGGCCGCAAAGTAGAACGTTTTGTTCGGATGGTAAACCTTGAAGGCGTGTGGCCGCGAATGGACTTCTTTTGCCGGCGATATCGTAAACCCGGCCAGGAAGATCATACTGTTGGCCTTCGGTGCCTCCTTGCTGCGGAACCCGTACAGGGTTGTTTCGATGAGCACGAAATAGTATTTGGCCCAGTACGAAACGCCGCTACGGTCCTTCGTCCGTCGGTACAGGTGGCCCTGAATGTCGCTGACGCACAGCGTCTTCAGCGATACATTGCGACGCTTTGAGAGCAGTGAGTGTTTCTTCTTCAACGTGAGGCTTTTCGTTTTGTTTGGAGTTAGCAGTTCCGAGGAGGACGACGCATCGGTGGCAACGCTCGGTACGGTTGGCGTGGGGGGAGGAATCGATGGCCTAGAGGCCGGTATTGGCGGTGCCGGGTTTGTGGCGGTTGGCGTGCTGGTGTTGCTATTGCGTTCGGCCGGTTTCGGAGGCGTCGCGGACACGATCGTCAACGGTGGTGGCTGTGTTCGGTTCTGCTTTAGGTCGATCACGTTGGCCAGTTTAGATTTGTTCGAATTATCGTCCCGGTTATCGTGCGTATTGCTTAGGGAGGACACAAAGCCGGGTTCCGTCGAAAAGGGTGTAGCTTCCCACGATGTCAGCGTGGTTGGTGGAGGTTTTTCCGGAATTGGCGCACTGAGGGTTTCCAGAGTGCGCTTCGGACGTGGAGGTGGAACCGGGGGTGCCTTTAGGAGATGTTCTTTGCGTGGTTCGATCGCTGGAGGAATGTCTACGAAAGTAAGAAAATAACACGAAAAGTTGAAAAGAATTAAAAGTGAAACATTTGACACACTCCACAACGCTTACCACCGAGCTCATCATCGTACGCCGGCGTACTGTAGCTTTTGTCCAACCGACCTCGCTTCACCATCTCCCGATTAACCACCACCGAGTTGATCGCTTCCGCCAGCGCCTCCGGTTCCTTCGCGAGGTGTCGCTGCATAGGAATCGGTTTCAGAGGCACCACTAACGGCGTTGAGTTAATTGCAGACTGACCGTTAGCGCTGCGAAAGAGAAAAAAGATCAGTTAGATGGTACTATGCACTGGAAGTAACTGAAAATTATTACTACCTTGCTCCGTGGTGACCATTTGTGACAATAGCGGGAGTACCGGTCGAGCGGGTTGCAAACGATTCGAAACGCTTCACGCGCTCGGTTACTGTCGGCCGCGGAGCAGTTACCACCGGCAGATCTTCATCGACGTATGGTATCGGCTCGAACGTTTCGAGCACCGTATTGTCCACCTTGCACGTGTACTTTGTGTCCACATGGCACTGATCGGCTTTCGAACTAGACTCGAACCGAACCACCTTCGAAACGCCCGCTTTATAGGCTTCACTATCGCCACTTCGACGATCGCCAGCTCCTTCGGCACTGCCGGACACCGAAACCTCGTTCGGTGTAGCGTCCTGTCGTGATCGGCCCCCTTCGGTCGGTACAATGTCGGGCAGGGAACTTTGCAGCCCTCCGAAGCTGCTACACTTTGTCGCCACTCCAGCAGCACCAGCACCGTCCACCGTTGCTCCGCCGGCACCGTTTCCGACCAAGCCGAGACAGGTGGTCGAGGGGCGTGGGGCCATCTCCAGACCGAACCCAAAGGAAACGGACTTATCGCGTAAACTTTGCAGCTCGTTCACTAGCGGCCGCTTACCACCAGTGGCCGTCCGTTCGTGCCACGAACCCACACCTACCAGATCTTTGAAGCTTGAGAGCGTGTGCCGTCGCTGGAGGACGGCCCGGGGTTTCGGGAGGTAGAGACGAATCTCCTTCTCCGTTTCCTTGGCATCGGTCGGCGTCAGGATGATGTCGCTACCTTCGGACTCCGTGTCCGACGGGACCTGCTTCTCTGGCACACGCTGAAGGGGTAACGAAAAGTCCTGCAGCGCGAACGTGTCCGTAATGCGCGGGCTCGGCAAACTTTCGCCCCACCGATAGGGGAGCGATCGCTTCTTACTCGGCAAGCGGTACGGTTTGATGTAGATTTGGCCGTAGATTTTCAGGTGTTTTGGCCGCTTCTTTAGCGTCAGTAAAACATCTGCGTAACGAGAGACACACATAGAAGGAGCGGCAAATGTTAGCGCAAAGAAGAATTCAACTCGTAAGGGAAGCAGGAGACGATCATCTGGTAATCAAGTTATGATACGGAGAGAGACCTATCGAAGTCAAAAATTCAAGTTCTCGAACTTCTTTAAGCACAGACGAAACGGACAAAAGGAAGAGAAAAAACAAACTTTATTACAAAATAACCACCAGACCCATGCAACTGAGCGGTGTCCCTGTGTGATGTGGATGGAAACATGTAATAATTGTCCAAGGCTGGGTTGGGCATTGAGATCCTTTTCCTAAATTTTTTTTGTTTCATCCTTCTGCTCCGTCCACATTACTTCCTTTTACGACCGATCATGCGATCGTAACGCCATCGAAACTTCGGCAACACGAAGGGACAATACGAAACCAATCGCCTCAAGGCAACAAACAAAGGCAAACGCTCTCATGGCAGGGAAATCCAACGGTCACGTATTCGGACGAGTCCGAGGCCTACAAACATATCATCGTGCTTACCTGGCGGTGATTCCTGTAGCTGCAGCAGCACCTTTTTGTACTCCCAGCCGACCACGGTCTGGTAGTTGATTTGCACTATTTCGTCACCCTCCTCGACCTTGCCGGAGTTGTGGGCGGGCGAGTTGAACTTTATTTCGGTAATGCTGTGTGCCATCGGTGTTCATGCCGCCATCGAAGAGAAATTGTCGGAAAACCAAAAAGGAATACAGAAAGCGAACGGTATGATTAGGAAAGGTTGATGTTTTCACAGTGTGTTTGAGATAATTGGGGAAAAGGATCGCCGCCGCAGGCTTCTGCTGCTGCTGCTGCTGTTGCAACGGCGGGGTGCCGAGTTCCGGATGATGTCAAAATAAGTCGACAGAGACCGCCGGGCATAGGGAAAACAAAGAGGAAGTTGTTTTTCAAACCCTTCTAATTGCGCGAACGAGAAGGGATTTTAGAAAGAGCCCTGTTCCTAATGAACACACATTTGAAGTTAATTCATTGGAACATTATGAACTCATAGAAAACTGGCCGCACAATGATCACGTATTTTCACTCATCACCAAAGCGTGACTTACCGGTGCACGCCGTGGAAGCTTTGCATGATAAGAAATCCTAGGTCCGATTCGCGTTTCTTGAGCGTCACAAGATCGAGCGATGCTGGCTGCAGGATAATCGGATCGGTGATGTCCTTTATGATGTACTCTCCGATGTCTGCCAGCTTTGATGCATTGTTCTGGATCTATTGAAGCGAGGATCGAAAAGTGTTTTAAGCCGAGGATCGTTCCAGCCTCTCGCTTGCTCTACCTACCGCTTGCACCGGATTAAGGGAAAAACGATCGCGCATTGCCACCGTTGCCATTTCGAGTCCGAAACGCATACATTGTTGGCGGAGCTCGTCGAATTTGTGTAAGCCTACGGTGAATGTTGGTTGAAGTATTAGCCTTTTCACTTGTCCCTTTCTGTAGCCCTCTGCAGGAGAGACGTACCTTTGAACGGTGCTCGATCGAGCCACTCGATCAGCGCCTTAAGGTGGGTGATCGTGCGGGTAATATCTTTCAGCACCGCCGTTTCGAGCTTCTCCTGGTTGGAGTACTTAAGCTGTTTGGTGAGCGAATGGGCCGCGGTCGTCACGTGCAGTGCCAGGAATTGAAGGTTTTCCTTGTCCAGGTTGTAGTTCTGCCTCGGGCAAAAGGGTTAAAAAATCAAGAAAACAATCCTCCATCAGATCGCGGAAACCATTTATGCCGCCTTCGTCTTCGTACGTGCTTCGCATCGATTTCTTTTGCCTCCGTCGCGGTTGCTTTGCGCGGCGCAGAGTAAACAGCGAATCGGAGCGAAACTTGCCTCACTTCCGGTAATGATAAGTTGCTGTTAATCATCATGCTAAAACCGTGTCACGCTGCGCCCGGTTCACACGCCTCGTTCGAAACCGGGCGGCGTCTTCACCACACAGAACGTGCTTGTACCATTCGAAGTGCATAGGAATGTTGTTTTTATCTACAAACATTCGTTACGCAAAACCGACGGAGCACTGCGAGGACGCAGCAGCAGCGACCCATGTGTGTGGCCCTTTCGGGGTCTGCGGATCGTTTCGATCGTTGCGGCAGCATTATGATGCGACCGAGAGAAACGAACGCTGTAACCGCCTCCGGAGATTGTTTGCGACGGGGAAGCAAACCGTAAAATGTGTCCAGCCAGTTGGACAGGATAAAACATGATGCAACGTGCATGCTGAGCGCGCCGGGACGGGATGCATCTCGTGCAGCGGCGATTGAGGAAGAAGCGAAAGGGCCAAAAACAAGAGTAACCGAGTGAGAGTTCCTATGCATGGCGCAAGGAACCAAGCCGAACAGAGAACGGAAACCTTTGGCTATGCTTCCTGCCGAAGGCCCCGAGAGAGGCGGCTGGTGGCGATTTTCGCGTCATGTGGTTTATGTGGATGACACAATTTCATAATTGGTAATGATAACTACAAATGGCTCGCAACCTTCTGAATAGGGTCGTCGGAAAGGGTTCGCTTCGGCCAATATTAATGAGCTTGACGTTGTGACTCATTCGAACCATGGGCGACAGAACCGCTTTTGGTGAATGGAGTCAAACACCATGACTAATGGACCGGCCGCTAAGAATGATGGGCCGAATTTAGTGGAACTAGCACGGATGTTTGGTGACTGTATTGTTTTGAAATATGGAAAGGAATTCAAGGGAAGCGCGATTCTGTTTTAAGGCGTCATGTTGGTGCTCTTTTTGAATCCCTGAGATTTATATCATTTCGGAAAGGGATTGGCGGAGACTTACAAAGTTTTTCAAGTTCTCGACAGCCTCGAGGACGATTTCCTGGTGGCCGATCAGATTCATGCCGAGCTGCTCGAGTTCGTATGGCCGGATGTTTAACAGCTGCTTGCCACCGACCCCGTTGTTGGTGAACGATTGCACATAGTGGTACATGGAGTTGTCCAGGCCTGTTCCGCGAAAAGAAGGGGTAGAAAAACCCGTGAGCATAATTAGAATCGATGGTTGAGAAAAATTGCACCCAGTCCCTGACCCAGTGGAGGATGGAGCGCAAGACGCGACCGTGTGCAGGTTGCCGGCACTCGGTACTCGATCGTTGCGACTGCACTTTGTTGACAATGCAGTTAATTACGCGTCCGGCTTCCGGTTTCCGCTGCGCGTGGCGCACGGAATGTGGTACCCAAGTTTCCGGTCGGTTCCGGCTCATGGCACCTTGCACGGGGAGCTACATATGTTTTGCCGCAGACGCAACGCTCAAGGACCACCAATCGATTGATGGGCCGGGCTCACGGTGTTTCCTCGCGTTTTTTTACGCATTCCGCGAATTGTTGAGCTCGTCATTTTTCGAACGGCGTGTGGGTTTTGCATCGATCGGCACCGATGCGGCCCCACCGTGTCCCGGGCAAGGCCGGATGACGATACGGTGTGTCAGTAACCTTATGGTAGCCGAAAACCCGGGATAGCGATTGCAAAACTGGCCTGTGTTTGTTGTTTTATTTAGTGTTTGTTTGTGCTGAGCCGCACATTAAACAGCGCAGGAATGCGCTGGCCAATGAACCTACCTTTTAGCCAATCCGTCACCATATCGGGACTCCATTCAGCGACGTTGATGTAATAAGCCATCCTCAAGCCTACTCCGATCTCGGCACGGTTGACAAAAGTTGAGGAAGGGGGATGAAATCTAACACTCAGATGGCTATGCTGTGTCCACAACCCGTCGTACGTTCTCGAAATGTATTGCGCGCTGACCACGGGATGCGGTCCCTTTTTCGGTCAATAATAATTTGCTTGCAATCGTCGTAATCACACACGAACCGAGCACGCAGCTTCCAGCCCCGCAGGAATTCACAGGCTACATTCACACACCGAAAACACAACAAAAACACACATACCGCGTAAATACACTAATACGCGCGATCGCGATGGCTTTTCTGCCCCGGCCCGTTCGGAAGTGTGACGAATTGAACCTTCTCTCGCTTCGGAAACTGGATTTTTGGGATGGTGTGACTGCGTACGGAGGAACCGTGCCTAACCACGGCGGATCGTCGCCATT
Source organism: Anopheles bellator (assembly GCF_943735745.2). NCBI lineage: Eukaryota > Metazoa > Arthropoda > Insecta > Diptera > Culicidae > Anopheles > Anopheles bellator. Next base: position 76,261,255 of record NC_071286.1, on the reverse strand, counting down.
TTCCGAACGACTCGAATCGTGGCGTTAGTCGGGGAGCTTGATTCGTTGAATCACAAACATTTTACGGCGGCCAATTATTAATCGGTTCGGATAAACTTTTCTCTGCGTTGCCCGATCTCGGTACGAACTCACTCTTCACATTAGGCGTAACGTAATGTGTTTGACATTACAGATTAATGCGAAACTGCTGCTGTCACAACGTTTACGGGTCGGCCGACCGAGGCGTAAACCCGATCGTGAATACTTTTTGCATACGCTTTGCTTACAAACAGAGGATAATTTAAGTTCTTATTTGCTGGTATAGCAACAAAATCGGAAAAATCAGAAAAAAATATTCAGAAATCAAATATTTTCTCTTCTATTTCTGTTTTCTTGGACCAAAAACACGAACGTAAACACGTTTCACATTTCGTTTTTATATTTTTGCTGCCACAGGAAGTATAAACGGTTTGGCATTACAAATTAATTTTACGCCTCATGTTGCTCCCCAGTAACGCGTAACGAATCTGCGTTCCCGGACCCTGGTTTTTGCCTTCCGGGTCTAACTGTCAGAAAGGCAATCGCAGTATTTTGTTTTCATTTGCTCATTCGTACCAAAAACAAATGTAGGTGAAAATCACAACTTCACGGTTGATATTAATATATTATTATATCGTAGATATTAATAGAACGCAATACGCGGTGCAGGGAAACGGGCTAGCAGTTTTGAAGACGCTTTGGACCCAGAAACAAGCTGCGATCAGCAATGTGAGGCGCCCAGTGTTTAAAAATAGATCTTCCGGCCGAGATTCGACGGACGGGCCAAGCTCTTTCTCTTCCGTCGACGATCAGTGTTTGGAGAAATCAAACGCAAATCTGTGTTGTAGATAAAGGCTGCCGATTGGGAAACTAGTGCCATAGTGACACGAAAATGTTGAAACCATTCGAAGACCCTCCGGCAATTGGAGATTGGCTCCGTGAGAGACGGCTCGGCAACGGTGGGTTCGGTGTCGTTAGCCTCTGGAGGAATAGAAAAACCCAACAAACGGTCGGTAAGTGCGTTCGTCCCTGAAAACTCTCCAGCGAAGGCATTTGAGATGCTTCAATTGTTTCTTTTTCTCCCTTTCCCGGTCGGCCATCTGTAGCGATAAAGAAATTCCACATGCTGCAAGATAAGAGCGAAATTACTGATAAACACTGTGAACGGTGGCGTAACGAGGTACGGCTGATGACCGAAACGGTACGCAATGATAATATTGTCCGCACTGTTGCGGTCAAGCCGGACTCGTTTGTCCAGGAGCTGCTGCGCAGATCCGCCAACGGACTTCCGGTGCTCTGTATGGAATACTGTGAGGGGGGCGACCTGCGGCGGGTGTTGAATCGGGTCGAAAATTGCTCCGGATTACCGGAGCAGGAAGTGCGCGAAGTGTTGCGTTCGCTGCGCAATGCAATCTCTTATTTGCATAGCCTAAAAATAACTCACCGCGACATAAAGCCGGAGAATCTGGTACTTAAGCAGCAGGGTGATCGGTTTGTGTACAAGGTTCGTTTGCTTCTACTTCTCTTTCTCTAATCAGATCGTATAAATAATAAACTGTTCATTTGCGCTTCACAGCTCACCGACCTGGGGTACGCCAAGGCGCTTGATAAGCAAAGTTTAAACGCCAGTCTAGTCGGGACGGTTGAGTACATTGCACCAGATTTGATCTACTGTGATCGCTACAATAACTCGGTGGACTACTGGTCGATGGGAGTGATTGCATTCGAGATTGTCACCGGTGTGCGGCCTTTCATTCCTCACTCGCCGATAACCAAGTGGATGCTGCACGTGCAGCAGAAAAAACCGGCCGACATCGCCATCACGGAGGACAATCGTGAGAACTACACGTATCACAGCGACATTTTCCCCGAAAATCACATCTCCGATGGACTGCGCAAGCAGCTGGAACGTTGGCTTGTGCTGGCACTCGAGTGGAACCCCAAGATGCGAGGTTTCGCACCGGACACGACAACACCGGCGACAACTAAGGTGGTCAAGTTTGCGGAAGATTCGAAAGCTTCCCCTTCGCTGGTGTTGAAGATCTTCTCCCTTCTCGATCAACTTCTGGAGCGAAAGTTTCTGACGCTTTTCTCGCTCTACGATTGCCGGTGGATGAGCGTCGAGGTGACGGAGGATTCGACGATGGCGACGGTTCGCCACGAGGTATACCTTGCGACAGGTATCCCAGCGAACGAGATTGAGTTCATTCTTCCGCTGGAACAGAAACGATCGCGCATTGTAGAAGGGACGCGTCCGGTGGATCTGTGGCTCCCGGGGGTTTACGGCGATGAGCGGCCGATGTTGTTCGTGATTCACGGAGGTAGCGGCGGTGCCATCGTGCAGCGTGACTTGAAGCCACGTATACCAACGAGTATTACGGACGTGTTTCAGAACATCAAAGTGAAGCTGAAGCCTCATATACTGCGGCAGTTTAGCGCCAACGCGTACCACTTTATCGCGCGTGAAGAGCGTCAGTATGTGCTGCTCCTGGATGGCATCCGGAACTATGGGCTTCTGCTGAACGATGGTATCGCGGGGCGGCGCGACGAGATCAACCGGATGAACAAGATCGTATACGGTATTTTGGGTGGAGTCGAATACCATAAGCTAACCATTTCCCACGCGCGTGACTCACCCATTCTGCGAAGGGTACGATAATCGCAAACGATAATCTCTTTGCCGTCGATTTCACTCGATCTCTTTTGTGTTTCCCAACAGCAAATAGCCAGTTCCCAGTTTGATGCGGCCTGTAACGAGTGGGAAGACAATTGTACGCGTCTCGAGTCCAACGTTCGTAAGGTGGCGGAGATGGCCGATAAGATATGCAAGCGGTATGACTCAGTCTTGAAGCGTAGCCGTGATGCTCTCCGGCATCCGTTGTTGGTGCGTGATTCCGATCTACAGCAACAACAACAACCTGATTATTTTGGATTGAAAAATGTGGAAGGCAGGTACGAGCAGACACGGGCTCGCATCATGGAACGGATCACAAACGATAAAACCCACATGGATATGTCGCAGGCTGTGTACGAGTGTTTGAAACGGCGGGACGTTCTTCTGCGCGATCCACCGTTTCTTGAACTGCAGCAGTAAGTGACGGTCTGTTCCAGTAGCAAATTGGGTTACTAGTTTTCAGTCTTGGTCCGTTTGTTTTCCAGACAACTGCTTGATATTCGCCACGAAATGCAGGAGATTGAAAAGGTGCTCCAGAAGATGCCGGAACTGACAGAAAAGTTTAAACGAGATCTGGCTCGCCTTACGTTGCTGCAGCAGGACGGTGTGTGGAAACTGCAAGAGGGAACTTCCAGCAGTGGCCAAAACTCGATCGTCATTCCAAACGGTTGTGTACCGTCCATGGAAACGACGAACTCTGGCAGCTCCGTTCCGGATCTCGATCGAATCCTGCCGAGGACAAGCAATGGGACACCTAAATTTTTACTTGGAGGCCCAATGACACCGCTACATGCGGCCCACGGTAGCGATGCGACACCGATCGATGAGAATCTCTTGTGCTTTGGCGAGGGCCCCAATGTAGATGATTTGATCTCGGCCAATGCGACACTGATTATGACGTGAGTGCGCCCCCTGCATGGCTGTCGCCATGACGGAGTAATTGGCTGACTGTTTTCTAATTGCAGGACCAACGATCTGCTGAGTGATAGTTTTACGATGCTGCAGAAGTGAGACCGACGGTGAAAGTATTGTGAATTCTTCTTCCTTAGAGCATGTGCCTCGAAGCAAGACCGATGGTGCTAGGGCGATCACACAGAAAGCCTGCGGAAGGAGTGCTGGAATTACCAGTGGGATGGTATAGCTTTAAGCCAGTGAATTGTTTATACCTAATGCACGAATAAAAACAGAAGAATATGGTTTGTTATTTTAATCAGCTATGGATTGTATTTACAGACAGCAAACTCTCTTTTTCGATTTAGTAACGAGATAATTAGCCCTCAGAATGTGTTGAGACCTAACTCTCGTCCTTACTGGTGCCCCACGTGGTAAGGTATTGCATGAGATCGGTGAGTCCTTCGAACTCGGTTCGACTTTTCGGTGGATCGTTGCGTGGCACTCGCGGCAGCACTCGGCCAACGGATTCGCGGAATTCTTGCATCTACAAATGTTTAATCGTCATAAAATGCACCACGGTCCGGGCCGTTTTCACTGGTTCATTGATTTACTTACATTTTTAGCTCCACTTAGCTTCCAGATGCCGAAACAGATTGTCCCCGTACCGAGCACCGCGTACAGCGTTCCCCAACCCAGTGCCCGCAGCGCTAGACTTGTTCCGGCTTCGTGCAGCACCAGGCTGGCGTGCAAACCTTTGTCAAAGTACTTTGGGTCGGATTTTTTCGCGGACATGATGGCTTTACTGAAACCGGCTATGCCTGCCGTCGCACCAACCGTTGCCAGAAATGCGCCCGCTGTGAATGAACGAAATTAAGCAGTTTACTATGATGCACGCGTAACGAGTGTTAAGTTACCTCTAAACCGGAACTTTCGTTCCTCTTCGCTTAGCTCCAGCGGCAACCGGCTTTCTGATTCCATCACGGATTTGCGCGAGTTAGTATCTCCGGAACCCTTTTCCTGATTCTGTTTTTATGTAATTCGCGTGTTTTTGTTCGAATCACAAAACCAAAATAAATAAACGTCAAAACATTTGCGTTGCCTTTGAAAAATAGCAGTGAAATATTTCACTCGCTGGACTGCGAAAAGTGTCTTGCACGCAACGTTGCGTTACTGAAAGCAAGAAGCGTAACGTTATTACGTTACGCAAAAAATTCAGTTCAAACTGAAACGAAACGAAACGAAACGAAAACGAAACGAAAAAAGTTTATATGATTTTAAATAATTTAAAACAAACGTTGAAAAACGACGGCAGGTTCTTCCCAAAAACCAAACATGTCCGCCTATTCTGTACAAATTCCCCAAAGTGGAATGGCGCCAATGCCACAGCAATTGAACCACTAACTCTCTCTGTCTCATCAAATTTGTTCAACCGAGCGTCGACCCTCATCATGATCAAGTTGAGCCAACTGGCGAATTGCTGGTTTGCGTTTCACCATCTGGTGCTGTTGGGACAAAAAAGATAAGTGTCGATTGCTTCTTTCGACTGCTTCGAGTACCTCATTACTTGACTTAACCGTAATTGCCATCTTTAGGCTCCCGGACAAATAACCCAGTTCGGTGTCTAAAGTGTTCGAACGCTGCACCTAATTCGGGGGGGTACGCCAGAAGGTTACTCCGGAGTTGCGTCGAGTCAAAAGGTAAATATTTGCACGCGGCACTGTTGCGAACGGATGAACGGCTGACCACAATAACCACAATAACTTTCGAGTTCAAAAAACTCCGATCTTCACTGGGCACCACATTTTCGATTCATGAGCCATGAAATATGAAATAAAAACCGAAGCTATTCGGTTAAGATTAATTTGATTTGCATAATAGCAACGCAAAACTTTTTTTATGGCCGTTGGCTGATAATCAAAACTGCCTCCCGTTGATTTGGAAAGTAATAAGACCGATGCTGTTTTTCCTTCCCTCGACGATCGTAAAGTTTTATTGGCAATAAAAACGGTACAGCACGGCTCCCCCGCTGGCTGAAGCAGTGGGCCACCATTTTCTAAAAACTACACCACCGCGCAGTTAACGATCCGAAATCGAGCATTATGCAGACACCGTTGGCGATGGTTTTCAATTAACCGAACCGGATCGTTGCGATCGGCCACTAATCACTACTACTAATATGAAAAATCACCATTAGGTCCGCTCGTGGTCCGGTGGCGTGCCATGAGCCTATTAATTATGCGATCGTCTTAAGTCGGCGCTAATTTGCCAATCGTCCGTTGTGTGTGGGGAGCCGCCGCGATAGTTAACGATATCGCATCGAAGGGGAATAATAGCTAAAAAGAGAATATTCAGTGATTGGGGCAACCATTTATCTATTGTCCTCTGCCGGATTCGTTGATTGGGCGCGCACTCCTAATTGGACAACGAAACACGTGGGATGAAGGATGATTTCTGCTGTCTAAATCGTGAAATCGTATGAACCAAATGGATAGCTAAGTAACGAACTGCGATGAGGTCAAACATACGATCTACAACGCTCCGGGAACCGATCGTCTCGGCGGACCAATAAATATGGGACCACTCCGCTTATTGGTTGAGGGGCCACAATGACTTCCGATCGTCGATGATCGTGGGACAGTTTCCCAATCGCTAATCAGTTCGATCGGACCGGGTTTGAAAGTGCGTTGATGTCGAAAGAAAATGGCTCCTATTTCGGTGCCCGAAGGGAGGGTTTGTCGTAGCTGCGGGTCGTGAGACCCAAAGTACTCATCATGCTGTGATTAGAGAACGCGCCATCGCCGGCGTTATCTTTCATCTTTTCCGTAGGGCTGGGACACTGAAAATGTAATCCGTTTCCCGTCCCACTTCGAGTCGAGACCTTTACGCTGTGGCCTCCAGCGACCGAACGGAATGTTGGGTGCTACGAACTAGCCCTTTTTCGTAAGGGACCCCGCTTCCCCGATCTCCGTGCCGATCAGACAGCAGTGAAATGGGCACCGTCATTCGGGCGACATTTCCGGTCGGTTGTGATGAAACCACCCTTCCGGTGGTGGACTCGCCTGGAGCCGTCTCGTTAATTGTTGCCCCGAAGGTAACCCTTTTTCGACTCGGAATCTGCTGTTGGATAGGAATTTTATTCGACATAGTATCACACAGCAAACAGTGAAGCGAGCGAAGCAATGACTCCCTTGCCAATATGGCGATGGTCGGTGTAGAACAATCTGCCGGCATTTCGTTATCACGGCGCACGGTGCACACCGGAAAAATGTGTTGTGCTTTTTCTGGAAAGGGTACTCGAAATTATTATCTGCATTCCTGGCCCATGTCCCCTCGCGAGGAGAGAACACGCGCGCGACTTTCACTGCGCCCGCCAAAGGATTCTTCGCTCTTCGTACGAAAACTATTCTCGATCGTCGCCGATCGTCACCGTCGCCATTGATTGAGTTTTCGGATTGGACTCCGCGATAAACGGGCCCATTTGACAGGAATCTGCCATATATCGCCCCGCCTGGCCGCCATCGAACGGGGTGTAGGTTTTTCCTTCCACTCCGCTGACTTCACAACTGGTTGTTCCTTTCCAGGCGCAGAAACGGAAAGTGTCCTGCACTAGGGACTGGGGCAGCCTGCTCGCTTGCTGTCAGCGGCTGAAGCGAATCGAAAGATACGACAGTAAGCGACGAACCCGTCGTCGCTAATTTTTCCCTATCGCTCCGTGCACGGGCGTTTGTTGAAGATGACGGGGCTCCCGTGGTTGACCGATGGCTGACCGTTTTTGGTCAGCTCGTGCTCGTCCGTGGACCGGCCCAGGATAGCGTGGCACAAAAAAGGGGATCGGGACAATTTACAAGCTCCCGATCCCGAGCATTCCATCGCTCGGCGAGCCGGCCATCCTGCGGGTCGGGCGGGCGAGCAATTTTCCATATCGCGAATCGGACGCGTACGGCGCAACCAGTTGATTAATTGAGTCTATCGTGGTGATCGTACCCGATCGGTGGTGGTTTTTGGGCTTTGGCCAGGTTAGCAAAAACACCATAACAACCTAATCACCCGGTCGCTCGGACGGTCTGGGTGACGAAAACGGGAAGCGCGTGCCATTGGAGGTTCGATAAGGAGCTGCACAGCTCCTGTGCGTTCGTACGACTCGGACCATATTGGGAAGCCCACCAGGCACCTTGGCTCGAGCAATGCCACGCATTCGCGTCGTCCATTGCGAATGGTCCACTCTGCCAACAAACCCCCCGCGTGATCGAAGAGTCATTTGATAATGAGCGAGGCGAACACGATAACGATCGTTCGGGCGAAGTGCTCGCGGTGCTTATGGAGGCGATCTTCAACGACGACGATGATGATGATGCTATTTTCGCAAATGATTTTCCATTCGGAAAAGGCGGAATGGCCGCTAGAAGCGAGGGGAAAAAATGTGAAATTTGTAGCATTATTTCGTACCATTACTTCCACATCACTTACGCTGCCATTGCCATACTGATATATTAATTAGGAATTTTATAAGGACGCTCCATTTTTCAGTCTGTAAGGTGGGTGTTTTTTGGAGGTGGTCAAATCTATTGGTCATGGAGTATGGCGTCGTGTGACTAACTTTGATCACTTTCCTCATTCTTTGACTGTAAACGACAGATCAAATTTTATATCAGCTTGAAAAAAAGTACTTGCCACGTTCTGCAATGCATTTGTTTACTTTAAACTTCAAAGCTTTATCGAATCGATACGATCGATCGATATGATGGTTAATTTTAAATTGCCACACTTGGGCAATATTAGTATGTTTCTACGCTTTCGTTCTAATAGTCAAATTTAGCCCCAAACGCTGCTCTTACTTATGCTCAAGAGCTCAAAAGATTTTGCGTTGCGTTCATCAATTGCCGCAGCCAGCAAATGTTGTTGTCCTTCGGCTATCGGCAACATTTTACATTGTCCACACTCGTCCAGTCTCGCGCCCAAGCCCGCCACGGTGCACATTTATTCTCGAACTGCCAACGAACTGGCGGACGCCATTTTAAGAAACCCGATGAACAACTTGTTAACACCGATCGGCCCGACAGCCATTACGAGCATAAGCATAACCACCCCCGGAACGGGCACGGCGCATTTACATTTCCCGTTTTGCGCAACTCGCCGTTTTGCTGGCCGCAAGCTGCTTCGGTGGCTGTTACATACACATGCTGCCACGATGCGATGGGTGATGATGTTATTTAAATTGATTAAAGGGTGCCCCGTGTTTGCGCAAAAATCGAAGCCCAGGGTGCCTCCCCTTGCCGTGGTCAATCAACTCGCATCGGTGACCAAGATTTAATGGAAAACAGGAACGAGAAAGCCAGCAGGGTAAAGTGTCACCGAAATTCGCCGAGAAGGAATTTCGCCAACGCCCTGGAGTGTCCCCGGCCTGATCGGTGGAATGTATGAAAATCGGTGCACGGGCAACACGGCCGGCCACATTCCCAACGCTCGGATCGCTTTCTTTTCGCGGTTGGGTTCGAAACATTTAAATTGAGAATAAATTAAAACAGGGATCGTTGGGCGATCGGTTTTTTGGCACGGTGTCGGCCTCCACGGTTGACGGGCTGTCGTGATGCACTTACGTATGCACGTGCATGCAATTTGGTGCACTGATTAACAAATTAACGAGCCTCGCAAGGTTTACGGGCGCGAGGCGAGAATCGAACCCCGCAACGGAATGCGGGTTCGCCGCGCTTTGCATGCGCCGCGTCCTGCGGCGCGTCCTTCTCGCGTGCGCTGCAATTGCACCGCGGTGCACCAATTCATCATTTGCCCCAGTTCGAGCAGCGAATGGATGGCAAAGCCAGAGCCGGAGCCATCGCGCTCGTCGTTTGCATAATGATCGCCATGTTGGGCGACAGCACTTTATCTAACTTCGCTCCGCTGGCATGTCACGCGCCGTCTTTCGAGGAGTCGCTGTCGCTGCGAGGTCGCCTGCGCATTTGGAGATCCCAATCGTGTGTCTCGTGTCCCCGTGTGGCTCTCGGACTCAATTATGGTGAGTTCGGCAGCGGATGGCATGATGATGAAATGGCAACGCAATTTGCAAACCGACCCCTCCGGTGCCGTGCCCGGCTAACGACGACGGTTCGTGTGCGACATGCGCGGTCACGCGGGTTTCAAGTAGATCATGTCAGTTATGATGGTCCACTTTGCCTCTAGCCGTACCCGTACTTAATCTGATTTCCATTGCAGCCTTTTTGGGGGGGGGCTTCACCGTTCCAGGAGCGATCGGTCCTGCACGAAACGATCGGGCCTTGACGCTAATGAGCGCGGCTGGAGTCCAGCTGTCACGGTCATCGGGACAACTTGCCTCGAAACAATGCCCGCTCACTCGGAAGCCGGCACCGGTTTGATATTTGTTTCGAGGATCTAATAAATCACGATCAATGACAATCCATTTGAGGCGGATTTGAGCGATAGCCTTTTGTAATGGCTCGGCTGAAGTTTGTCAAGGAAAGCCTTCACAAGCGTATCGAAAGCTTAGAAGAAGGCTTTGCCGTGCTTTTTCGCGTGGTCAGTACCATTCAAAAATAGAAGGAGACGGTTTACAGCATTTAAAATAATATATTAAAGTCGCTGAGCATTACAATATTTTTCACCGGCCGTCCGACTGTTTAATTCTGTCTCGTAAAGCGGCGAATTCGGCCATCAATCTTGTACTTGCCCGAGCTGCTTCTTCCGAACTGCACGGTTTTAATTGTTTTTGCCTCATTCGGCTCGAAACGGATAATTTTTACATGCTTTCGCCAACGGGCCAGCAGCGAGCAGCATTCCCGGTGGTGGCCCCCGTGCTCATTACCGGTGGCCCCCGGAGGACCCCGAAAAAGGACAGCACGGCCGTTTGTGGTTGGCTCATCTAAATTGTTTCGCCGCGCGCATAGCGACGCATCCGATTGCAGGGTGCCGGACCGAATAAGGGTTCACGGTCCGGGTCCGTAGATGGGCCGGTGCCCATCTCCTCCACCGGACGATGTTCCATCAATCAGGCGGTGGAATAAAAATCGGCCATCTTTCGCGCATCGCTCGGTAGACGCACCATGAAGAGCATTGTAAATGGTCTCCGTTCGGTCGGTTAATTAAAATGCAAACCTCGACCGGGCGCGCGGTGTTAGGAAAGCATCCGGACAATCCCGAATGGCCCCGTCCCGGCAATTAAATCGATCCGCGTCGACGGGACGCTGACCCGGAGAGCGGCTAATTCGTCCACTCGAATTACGTGACGTTATTCGACTACAAAATGGTCGCGCGGTGCCCTTACTTGAGAAAGTGTGGCGTTTCGTTGGCCAACCTTAACTGGCAGCTACGAGGTGCATCGAGCCAAATCCTCAGCAATTAGGAACTGTCGGAAATGCCAATGACCATTTGCTAGTTTTGAATTTTTTATTTAAATTACTAAAGCCCGGAACAAAGACGCAGACCAGACGAAATTGCATTCGCTCGATTGGCCTGCAAATTGTGGACCTTAAACAAAATTATGTCCTAAATATCGGCAAATAAAATTTAGCTCGTTAACTGTGTGTCCGTGTCCCCGTCAAGATGCACCGCAAAATGGCCAGACCCCCCCTTGTCGCCCCCGTCGGGCGCGCTCCGAGACGTGTTTCCTTTCATGTAAATTGTTGATGAAGTAATTAGCGTAATGGCGTTCGTGGGTCCGCCGTTGGTGAGCGACGCAATCGAAACGCAACCATTCTCGAGCCCTAATCAGGGACCGACCACTTTTCTTGGGCTTGGCTTGAGCAACTCGCCGTTGCGCGCGTCCGCGTTACGCACGTCCGCGACAAAATGGCGACCGCTGGGCGACTCCATTTGCGACGGAAAGCCACTGCCACTCATTATCATAATGAGGCACCGTGGCCAGCAAATTGAATAACCATTGCACCCCCGGTGAGGATAGTCCCCCAATGTTCTGACCTCCCTCACAACAACGGAGCACGGTCGATTGGGTTGCGCCAAAGGGGCCACGCTATCTGCCGATGGCCGAAACAAGGTTGCAGCGGACGCATTTTTCCACAGCATAAATGGGTTGCCCGGGGCCGCAAACGCCCAACCCCCAAGCGAATGGGTGGAAGTTCGAAAATTGACCTCCCCCCACTCCCCGGCCAGGACGGCGGAACGGGCCCTTCCGTTTGTGAAGGAGCACACCGGTGGCGCACCCTCAAGCAGCGAGCGCACAGAGGATGCAATTTGGTCCGTTTCCCAATTGTGATTATTCAATTACCTGCACCGAGCGCCGCCCGCCGGGTTTCCCGGGTGCCCGGGTTGGAAGTATTCTTTCCTCGAGGAACCATTCCTTTCGCGGAGCGGACGCCGTGGTAGATCTATTTATTTATTGTGCTTCAATTTACCGCATAAATTAGCCTTATTTAGCTGTCGGCGCTTTTGGCTCGGAACTGGAGCCCGCCGGGAGTCGCACCGCCCGCCTTTTCCGCGACATCTGTGTTTGGTCCGGCGTGTGCGTGGCTCCTGGCTGGCCGGTTTATGAAAATTTCACCCCATATGCAAAACAATATTATTAGCGAGCTCACGGAGCGGGGCTTGTCGGTGCGCCAGTGGCCCCCGAGAGTTGGAAAATTGTCATCGAGCACATGTTTATGGTAATCATGTCGATCGTCGGGCCTTTGTGCTTCGGTTTCGCTGCGGTTCCCATTCGTTTGGCTAGGCGCGCTCTGGCTAGGTTCGGCTGGCGGATCTTACATGGCGAGAGGTTGGCCATTAATGCATTTGCTGTTTAGGGCTGTTCGGTGTCAGTACGTCGGTAGTGCGTAACGAATTGGCAGCTGAAGTTGTGTTGATTGTCTCGACATGTCACAGTCGATTATGGCGGGGACAGTCACTGGAAGGCCAAGCCACAGATCGCAAGCCATGGGCCGTCTGGAGATACTAATTTAATTTGAAAATCGTTGACACAGTTTAATGATTGTTTCTTTCGATGATAGCCTAAAGTTTCAATGATGTAGAGTGCTTTTCCCGTTGTTTAATATTTTTTTCTCCACATTTAAAAACTGCATAAAAAATTCGCAAACTATTGCTAAATGGAAAACGTGGTTCTTTAGTCATGAATCCAGAACAGTTCGCTCTTATTAGCCCTCAATCGCAAGCTCCATAATGTGAACCGGTATCATTAGGTCGTTGGTCTATGCCCTCCAAGAAAAAAAATCAGAGTTTCCCATGCCTAATGGAAAATTTGCCCTCGGTGACGTGAACCGTCGTTTCCCATTGCCAAATAGTGCCCCGGCGTCGTTTGGTGCAATTTGGGTTCCATTTTTCCCGACCAATGACTGCCATTTTCGGGGAACGGGTTGGCCATCGTTTAGGGGCCGCACTGCTCCGTGCTAGATCCACGCATGGTCACGGATAGCTAAGGCTTGGCCACCTTCCTGCCGATCATTAACGCCCCACGCCGCAAATTAGGCCGTCGGTCATCAGCGCAGGGTGGCCATTACAGTTTCACGCACATCGGCCTTCCACTTTTCCGGGAAAGGAAAATTACCATACATTTCCCAAAAGCAGCACGGCATGATGATGATGACGAAGGTGATGACCGCGACGGATCGCTTCGCGGTTCGCGGTGCTCCGTTTCAATCGCGATGGATGGTGGCCATCGATAAGACAGTTCTATTCTTCCGTTTTTCGGGAGTCCACTCCTCCACGGGCAGGGCAGGAAACTCATCCACCGAGTTTCTTACCCATTTTCTTACCGCGGGGTCTTTGTGTTGGGAAATGGCGAGATTGCCGTGTGGGGTGGCGGCGGTGGCCACACCCGTCGGGGTGGCATGACCAATGGAAATTAATTACGTAAAGCAAACAGATAATGATTACACTCGCGTAGGAACGCGTCACGGTTCCGAGCCGAATGCCGGAAGCGACGCTTCGTTTTTTATGCTGGCCACTGGCCCGGTGTGCATGACACGGTGATGAGCGGCCTTAGTCGGGCTTTGATCTTGATTCGCCGACACCGGGTGGGTCTTTCTCTATTTTCCGTAATGACACCGGGCATTTGTTGGCCCGGTTGCGCCCTTTCTATTCGGAAGTTGGGTCCGAGAACTCTTTTCTTCCCCCCGGTACCCAATCCGTTCTCGAGACGCTATTATACGGGGTTTTCGGGGGCAAGGCTTTGTGGGCTTTGAGTCCGGAAGTGGTTATTTCATCCGACTGCAAGCCATCCGGCCCGATGGACTAATGATGGAAACTGATTCCGGCACTAGGTAGCTGGTTGGGTGGCCCAGTTAGAGCCGTCGGTTTGATTGATTCGTTGCGTGATCGTAATTTAGATACTGGTTTTGTGGGCTCGAAGGAGAAACTACGGTTACAACCACTCCCGTTAAGTTGCCGAGTTGCCTTCCCAACATCCTTTCAGAGGGATCTCCACTCGGGAACGTGAACAACGGAAGCATCATTCATCAGTCAAAAATCATAATGCTTGATGTGGGAGAACAAAACGTAAGAATAATAAATATTTGGATCTTTTCGAACAGCTTCAAGCGGCCGTGCGTGCGTTGCGTGGGCCTTTGTCCGTTTTTTTTTTCCAGGGCAATCAAGTTTATTATTTAAACACATCCAAGATTGGCCCAACAAAAGGCTCGCAGACGGCCTCACTTAATCCGGAGCCGACCTGTAGAAGTTAAGTTCCACGCTCCGCACGGTTTGAGGCTTTTGAGTTTGGCACGTCGCAGTCTGCGCCAGGACCGTCTCAATCCGAGCGGTTCCGGCACGGATACCGGGAAGTAAAGTTTCCCACGATTTGCACGTTCCCCCGGTGCCGGTCCTCGTGGTCGGGATACAATCGGGATGCCCAGCGTGGGACAATTGGACCTTCGAGCCTTCGAGATCCTGTTGATCGCCTGTTGTTTGTTTGTTGAGCTTTCGTTTTTACGGTTTTTTTGCTGTGGCAAACGATCCCGATCACGATCCCGAATATTGCGTGAAAGTGACCACCAAAGATCGTCCATCGGTTCGGTCGGTGTAACCTGTGTTATCGAACCTGTGCAGGGATCGTAGGTCCTTTGGGTTTCCAGCGGGCTCTGTAGCCCTTTGATTTTGTGACAAATGCCGCAAAATTCGACAACAAAACAGGACCTTCGCCCACTGCGCTCAAGCGTTGCCCCGTTGTCAGTGGTCAGTGCCGAGCACCGGTACCCATTCAACAAACAGGATGCGGAGAATGTCCTTCTTTTCCCACTGGGTCTCCTGCGGCGCTAGATCCCCGGGCCAGCGTGGGCCTTGCCAAACCTCAAACGGTCGCCGGAAAGGTGACGTCGACTGAATTGACAAAACATAATAACACTCTGACCGTCGGCCGTTCCGATCGGCGTTTGATGTTCGACGTTTGTGGTCCATGGCCGCAGCGTGGCGGGACATAAATTAATGTCAGCCAATTGAGCATTGTGTTTTCCAGGCCAGGTACAATTGCAGCGGGACAGGTTACTCGCTCGGCGTGCACGGAATGCCTAATCCTTCGGTACTGCGCCCGGGACTACGACGACGAGAGCGGTCCACTTTGATGTCGGGCTTTCGAAGGGTCTTAAGGGTCATAATATAATTGTCACAACAGTTTCCAAATATTTTGATCTCCACACATTCCGAGCGGTGACGGGAGAGGGGAACAAGTCAGGGCCAAGGTTTTGGGCCGTCGACGGCTTGGGTGGTCTCCGGGTTCCGTTACCGGAAAGATTGATTCGAAATGAATGACGGCTGACAAATCGTGGTTGCTGTTGATCAATTAATCATAGCCAACGAGGCTCGGTCGCTGGGGCCGATTGGAAACGCAAGATTATGCTTGCAGGATTCTGTAGCTTTAAGCATTTTATGTATTTTAAAAACCACAATTTTATGGTTCGATTTTAATGGAAATTATAAATTTAGTACCATCTTAGTACCAATTTAGTACCAAAAAGGGATGAATTAATTTGTTTATAGTAACAGTAAACAGAATGAACCATAGCACAACGACAGCAAATTTAGCTCCGTTCAGGACAATTATTTTTATCACACCATCGCGACAACGGCCCAACTAGTGTTAATAATAAATGTTTGCCTGGTTCGACAAATGTATCGCACAAACTACATCGGCCCCACCTCAGGCACCAGCTCACGACCGAGTTACGGCCCGGCTCCGGCAACCATAAAATCAATTAACAACCGTTCGTCAATTTCGTGACCGGCCGCCCACGGCCACGGAGGTTTACCACTCCGGCCCACATCTTCGATCACGCGGCCCATACATCATTATTTGTCGCGACCCCATTTGTCATCCACTGCCGGTGCCGGGCTCCTTGCCCGGACCACACTCATAATAAGCGGTGAATGGCGGTGTAAGTCACCAGCCGCGCCCGGACGCGATCCAACAACTCTACTACGCGCGCCCCCGAGGCTGCGAAGCCACAATCGGCTTCCGGCATGTCTATGATTTATGATTGACAAATTCGTCAACCGAAGCGACGCGGATCAATCTCGAAGGCTGCGTAGCCCCAAAACGGCAACGACCATCGGGGTGCGGGATTTCTCGCACGCAAAGCGTTGATTATTCACCGATCGGACCGGCCGATGGGAGATCGGCGATTGAACGTTGTGTTTGACCTGCGTGACATTTTCTCCACCTAACGGGGTGGTAATTATGGTTATTAGTGCGGTCCCGCTGGTTTCACGGCGCCCGTCAATAACTGTATTTTATTACAAAGTAGCAGCCAGCCTGGACAGCCTTACAGAAGTGACGACAAGCGTGCGGGCCGGGTTTGTGAGTGCACGACAATGTAGCACGGCGTGCACTGGACACAGCTTCACATTAATTATCCTTCGAAGGGCGTCAACAACTATCGGTGGCGATGGTGTTATCAGAGGGTAAATTGGAAAGCCAGCAAGGTCAGCGAGATGAGGACCGAGAAGTAGAGTAGACAAAATAAGGCCTACGAAATGCATGCTCCAAGACCCTGCTATTTCTGAACCTGATAATTTATCAATGAATCTTCAAAAAGTAGAACAGTAAAAATGAGATACAATAGCGTGAATAGATCATGCGTCTCGCTGCTCCGATTAATCGGTTTCTATGCGAAAGATGTCACTTTGAACTCTAAGAGTCAACAAACAAGTTAAGTTACAAAATAAAGAGACTGCTAATAAGTTAAACATTAAACTATTCAACAAAGATAATCGAATTGCGCCATCGACACATCGTTTCCATACGGACCCGTTTGATCGGATTAACTCACCGAATCACCGTCGGGCTTCTCACGCCTCACGGACATGCAAATCATCCGTTTGCGTATCGGGTGGTTGAGGCCACCCAAGGGAAAAGGCTTAAAATGACAGCGTGAATGTGTAGATGGCCATTATTATAGCATTAATAGTGATCAGCAATCAGCGACCGACAGTCGAAGTTGCCGTGCCCGGTAGCCCCAACGGTTAAAACACAGCATCGCGTTACCTAAAAAAAAGGGAAGAAAGATTGCAACAGAGGGAGGGAGAGAGGAGCAGAGAGAGACGAGAGTGAAACAGATTGACAGCTAAATTAATCAATAGCGTCGCCGGGACGGAGAAAACCCTTTGCGTGTGGGGAGCATTCTCGTTTGACGTGGTGAGTTTTTCTCCCATACCTTAATCATTTTAAGCAACAACCAAGGACGATGGAACTATTAAATTGTAGGAACCTCTGATTTTGGACCGACGGCATCATGGCGACGGCGTGTGATTGCCCACGTTCGGATTGCTTTGATTGCAAAGGTTTCATCAAGCGGCTCGAGCGCGACATGACAATTTTGACAGCTCCGCTGGTCAGCGTAAATGTTTCCTGTCGATGGATTAAGCGATTCGGGTGTCTGATTTGAGATAGTTTCAAGTTTTGGTGTTGGTTGGAGGTCATCGTGAAAATAATTACAGGCTGTTTTTGTGTTTAGTTGAAGCATATGAATACGGAACATATATTTTAGGCTGAATTCAAATTGGAGGTTAGTGAATCACGAATATTCAACAATTTAAGTCTCATTGCTGACCCACAGCAATAGCCCTCGTCCTTAAGCAACCTCGTAGCACCCACCGACATGTCTAAGGTAAATGAAAAGCAAATAAGAAAACCACACCAACGGGCCAAAGGACGAAAGACCCGATTCCTAGCAAATCCACTCCCTTGCATCATAATCATCATCATCGTCGTCGTCGTTGCCAGCACGGCGCGGCATGTTTGTTTAGTAACGACGAAGACGATGGGCGCTCGTATGGCCGGTCGCGGTCAAAATGCAAATCGGTTCATTATCTGCAGCGAGCGGAGTTGGCGGGGACCAGCGCGGGGCCAGCCGTCGCCGACGATTGGACCGACGTTGAGTAATATAGTAGTTACGCCGAAAAGTGCACCTCAGTCCGCGCTCCGCGCTATTCAGGGGACCTCTGTCCGGGGTCGGGAATTCGAAATGAAGACCAACCGTCGCTCCTGCCTTTCTGATCCTGTTTCGGAGGATCTCATTCGGGCGCCCCCGGGTATGGACGCCGCGGCGAACCGGTCCGCCGGGCGTTGTGTATGGTCGTAATTATACTTCACGAAAACGGAACCCTTCAAAATTGATGATGGCTGCCTGCCTTGGCCTGGGCCCGTCAGGCCAACATTTTCCAGACGTGCTCCGCTGAAGCGAGGAGTGAAACGGGAGGGCCCCGGCGGGAGGTGGAGTTTGTTCAAAAATTTAAAACCATCAGCCAACCAGCCAACCAACGGGGCCGCCGTTTCGGGCGGACGTCATCGTCATCATCGCCGTCTGCCTGTCGGAGCTAGAAACAATGTCTATTAGGAACTATAATTTAATTTCACCACCAGCACCAAAAGAAGGAAGAGAAGGGATCGGCTCAGAGGGGGAAAGAACAATCATGCACGGAAAACAAATGGCGGCTAGCTCGACCAGGAACGGCGGCCGTAGAGTTGAGGGCTTCAGGTGCGCCAGACAGCCAATCATTTATCATAGAAACTTAATTTTCCAACCGCGCAAACTACGCCCGAACTCGACCCCGAGAGCCTTCGCCCAATTTGTGGCTCTCCAGTCCTGGCTCTAGTTTGGCCGTCACTCTCTTGTTACTGCGGCGCTGCACTGGTTGAGGGGTTTGGGATCTATATTTTCGGCTGCTCTCTGACAGCTCCGCCGAGGGGCCGACAAATATTTTGACTCGAACAGCCTCGAGGTCCTTGGCACGGCGAGCGTCGTGGCGTCGTCGTCGTTACCGTCATCGTATTATCACATCAAACGGCGGGTGGGTCCGAAAGTCTCCAGGGAACCCTGCCAAAGAATGGTGCACTCGAGCTTCGACTCGGGCCCCGGTTTTCGGGGACCTCCATTAATCGAGGTCCGGCGGCGGGTGTCTGTTGTGCAAGTCCCGAAAGGCCCGTGGCCCCGAAAAAAGGTAGTCGACTTTTGGGAGTCGTCCGGCCGCTTTGAGGTCGGACCTTTCGGTAAGCAGCAGCCGCCGGTTAACCGACTTCCGAAAGCCGGCCGGTTCGTCTAAGCCTCGAAGATCGAATCGCCGCGATAGGGTCCTGCGCCTGCGGACCACCGGCGTTGACGGCGTTTCGGATTTCGGGGCCAAGGTTGTGTCGTTGTGGCCACAGCAGGACACCGTCGTCGGGGCGCTGGAAGGTGCGATCCAACACGCGGGCCCATCGGAATTCGGTGCAATTAGGAATGGGAGAACAGCGGTCTTTTCACACCACATTCACCCGCCGTCGGCCGTTAGAGCCTTGCGGGAGGGCGGCCTACGAAGCGAGCGATGCTATCGATTTCAACGGAACGATCCGGCGTTACGGAACAGGGTTCGATGGGATGCATCGTAAACGGTTCATTACAGTCAATTAGCTCGTTTAATTTTGTATCGTAAACCGATCGAAGATTTATTGAAATGAAATGTGAAATGTGTGCTGTAAGTGGATTTTTAAAGAAACCGTATAGAATTTTCAACCATCGCAAGCCACCTCAGCAGTTGAGGAAAAGAATTACAAGCAACGAACCGGCACGAAAGTACGAGGGCACTTTAAACGAGTTTCGATCGAATCCGGCGGGGTTCCTTGAACTGGCCGCATCGCTCCGGGCATTGCGGAAAGAAATTAAATTGCTATATCGGTGAGGGCCAATGTGGCCGCCCCGGGGATGTTAAGATGTCCAGTGCTCCAGAGAGTCCTTCCCTACCTTCCAACGGCATTCCATCGTGTCGCGTCGTCTCGCAGCGCAAAACATCGTGTCAATTTAAGGACCAATTCCGCTTCGCACTGAACGCCGCGGCAGAAACGTTGACCAACTGACAGAGGGTCGCCGACTACCGTCTCCTGGTCCCCTGGACTCCCATTGCGGGACATGTAATTTTGTGGTTTTCGTTTTGGAGGGGTCCGGTTCGGTGCTATAGAGATATTCCGCCGGCCGGCGTCGCAGTTTTACAGCCTCCGGCGGTCGTGAAATTGGGCAGCTCCGAGGGTGACTGTCCCGTGCGCTCCGTCCGCGGGATGTCCTCCGCGAGCGAGGCGAGGTGAAAATTGTGAATCGACCAAACATTAGGAATGTCCCTTGCCGAAAGTCCGAAAAAGCCCGGCCCCGAAGCCCGGCTTGATGCCGTCGATGTGACCGTAAATGGCGACACGGCGATGGATGCCGCTGGGACCTCGGACAACCGCGATAACCGATCGATAACCACTTATTTTGGCCAACGAACCACCGTGGAGCCGCCAGTGGAGAGGTTTGCGCGTTGGCATTTCGTTTTTGGTGTGTCGAATGCGTCCAATCCAGCCGACCAGGACCTCTCTTCACCTCCAGCGGGTGCTTTCTTCGAGTGCGGCGAATCCTGCACCGTTTTGGTGGTTCGTCGAGATGGATCAGC
Source organism: Anopheles bellator (assembly GCF_943735745.2). NCBI lineage: Eukaryota > Metazoa > Arthropoda > Insecta > Diptera > Culicidae > Anopheles > Anopheles bellator. The sequence continues at coordinate 76,240,815 of NC_071286.1, read as the reverse complement.
CCCACAGCCGCAAAAGAAATCCCGTTTCCCTGTCGTAAAATCGCCTCGTCGAAGCTGACGTCGGCAGCCGAAACAATTTACTTTTCACCAGTTGTCTGGGCCTTTCGAAGGGCCTCAGACGGGGTCGCAATTTTCTCATTTTCGAAACATTAAATTACCCGAAATTACTCTTCAGTGCGCGTTCGCTGCGCCAGAGAGAGAGAGGGAGACCCAAGATGGCTGCCGGGCTGCCCGATTCGAATCGATTCCGTCCGGTGGTGAAGGTGAAGCGGGTCCTTTTTTTGGCCGTGCAGGAAAGTGTCAAAATAACGACCTTATTACGGTGTGTGCGTACGCGAAAATTGAGACACGCCGTGATGTGTGTGCGTTTCGCGGACGAAAAACGCGCTGATAATTGTTGATAATGTTGTCTTGCCGGTCGTCGGCGAAAGATCGTTAAGTAACGCCGCCGCCATAGGTTCGCGGTAGCCCACGGGTGCGTTTTTTGGGCTCCTGGATGGGGGTTTCTCCGGAGGAATTCGATGTCGCTGCGGCGTTGCCCCCACCGCCATTATGGATCCGATGCGGTAGATTACACCTGTGTGACACCCGGGCACCCTGCTGGTGCTCCTGGTGGGGTGATAATTTGAGTGGCCGGAAAACGAGGCCAACGGAAACATGCCCGGGCCGAAGGTGATGGTGGCGAATTCTTAATGAACGGTGCGGGCAATCATCGTAGCGGTACTGCGGTTTTTGGGGAGCCTGTGGCGGGCAAGAGTGGCTACTCAATTCGGGGGCTACTAATTACGTGGCCCCGTCGATGGGAGATTAATCTTGAGGAACACGGCACTGTCCTGGGAAAATCGAACTTCGGAGGGCGTCTTGAAAGCCAATTTCGAGAGAAAATAGAGACAAATGGTGGATAATCTGAGACGGAATCGTGAGAAGCAGAAAATAAAACGAATGGAAGACTTCAGTTCGAACCCACAAATATTATGTATTATTAATGGAGAATGGAGAGCAATGAGTCTGAATTAATGAACTCAAAGCAATCAGTTGATGAAAACACGGATCTGGCCTTTCCCACGAATGAATTACAAAATATGACTCTAAAATGAACGGACTGTTCAGGAACTATCTCTCTTACTATGCTTCTTGTATCACAAACGACAAACGCTTAACGACTGGCCCTTGGCTTAGCGTTTCCAATACCTTGCCACCCTAAAGGGCTTTCTATCGTTCACCTATCGTTCACCTCTGATCCCGCCAGGACGCGCGGATCCCGCGCGTTCCGGCGCCTCAAAATGGCGTCTAAACAGTGCCGGAGTGTTGAAAGGTGTGTGTCCACCATAAATCATAGAACGCCAGCGTCTCGCGGCCATCCGTCGCGGAAAGGTCGTTCGGCCGGAGCCCGAACCCGGTGGGATCTATCCTGCGCGAAACATGTTTATCGAATAAATCATCCTCGTCCTGCTCGACACCTTGTGCCGGCTGTGCAATCTCATCCCGGGGCTGACCTCCGGGCCCATCTTGCCCGGGCCCGCAAACTAATGGATCAGCCGCGTGGTAAACGTGACCGAAAAACCCGCGGCTGGCGCAAAAAATCCGCCCACACGATGGAATTAGATAACCTTTCGCAGAGCGGTCCCGCACCCCGCCTAATCTTTTCCATGCTTCACGATTTTATATCGGCCATCGCCGTGTGGCCATTTTAATAACGGTACCCGGTCGGTTGGGCCTTTGGACCGGCCGGAAAGTGAACGGAACCAAACCAAACACCTTCGGAGCGCCCGAAGGACCTCCATCTGGACCGTCCGGTGGACCGCGTTTTCATTTTCGATACGGTTCCTGGGCCGCCACCATTTTGTTTGATTTATCACCACCGCCGACGGTCGAGAGTTTTATTTTCGCGCGCCATACCTTCCCGAATCCGCCTTAGAAAAGCCGGAGCGTATAAACAAGGCTTTCTAATAATGATAACTTCGGCACAGTCTCCGGCGCAGTCCGGCGTCCGTGGGGCCAGAAAATTGCCGACGATGATGACAAACAAACTGAAGGTGGCTGGAAAAAAGCGACGGCCGCGAAAAAGGGTAAGGTTTGCCCGTTCCACCACCGTTCCGGCACCGTTGATAGATTTATGTGTAGCTCGCGAGTAGAATTTATTATAATTACATGTTTACTCAGCGGACCTCGGCGGCACCCCCCCATCCCTGGGCAGCACTTGTTTGGCACTTGGCCACAGGATTTCGCGTCCCGAACAATTTACTTTTACGCAGCGTTTACGGTTTCCTGGTATCTGTTCCCGGTCTGGTCCGTAAACTGGCGACGCGTCGATCGCTTTTCGGCCGAGCTCCTTCACTGAGGCAGGGTGAATTCGGTGCTCGTGTAGCATAACTTACCGCCGCGCGCCGTGCCTCCGCCGTGTGGTCGGCAGCAGAATGTGTATTAAAACATAAAATACCGCAAGCCGCAAAAGTTAACGAAACGAAGGGCTGCGGCACGGACCTTCGACCGGACACCTTCGAAGGATCCGAGCCCCAGCGCTGGGCTGTGTCTTACCGTGTGCCGTAATCGCGAGACCTCGCCGTTGACTTTTTAATGACCGTTCCAGACACCGGACCGGAGCGTACAGAGCGTAGTCATAATTTAAGCACAAAACAAAGTACCTTCAGCGTTTGGGGCGTTATTAATGTTTTTATTTTTAATTTTAATGCCCGGCCACGCGGGCGATGGCGATTATGCTTCGCCCGCGGTGCTTTATCTGCGCCGTTCCGTTGATTTAGGATAATACGGTTTCATCACGAGCAGCCGACCACCAGACGGTTGGTTGTACCGCGCGCTTTCTGTGTCGATTTTCGTCGATCCGGCTACTTGGGCCCGGTGGAACGTGGAAAATTGAAAACCAAAACATTGCCGCCCATTGCCGTTCGATTTGGTAACCCAATCCCGATTCGCGTAAGCGTTGAACATGTTTGTAGCGTAACGATGGCCGATAATTCGTAGTGCTGGAAAAGCGTGGACCGGCTGATCTTTCGGGAATCGCCGGGCAGTTTATTGAATTGTTCTTCACTTATTCGTGTGTGAACTTAAGCCCGCACTAGTCACGTGTTGGAGAAGAAAGTATAAATTATTATTACTGATATTAATCGGTAAATATTTGCTATAGGTTATATGATTAAGTATGTATTTTAAAATTGTTTCTTTATTTACCTGCTGTGATTAGTACGTGCAGAACCGTCTTAAGAACCGGTGTTTTCAACAAGTTTTGGTCGTTGACTTTTAGAATTGTGTTATTGATTGAAGCGTGGTTTTAACGCGATGGGTTATACACAATTCTAGGTTTGAAAGCAAGTTATTTACGATTTATTTATTGTTCAGTGTATAGTTAAAAACTTTGAATGATGATTGATAATATTAAAAAAATACTTCAACTTAAGTTCTTATCTTGTGATGTGAAATATTGCAAATATCATACATTCTGTTAACAAATTTCATTCACATATTAGATATGTAAGTCCACGGTACTCCACGTTACCGATAATGTATGTACTAAAAAATGTCCATCTCGGTTCGGTTCCGAAGAAGAAAACAAAGCGGATGCCTCCCGATTGGAGCCACCCGGACACACGTACCGCTCAGCATTCAATTATTTGCTTTCGCATCATCAATATTAATCAGTAATCATCCGTGCGATCAGGTCGATCGATCGCCCGGGTTCCGCGGGGCGATTGCTAATAATTAATTTATCATCCTTCGGTTCCTTTACGGTTAACAAACAATCACCTTCGCCAGCAGCGGCAGCTAGCGAGCGCCCTCTGTCGGTCGGTCGCCGTGGCCGATGCATTCCAATTACGGCCGATAACTTTACGGCGATGTTCGTTAAGCGAAATTTATACCCCAAAACTGGTGCTGGCTCTGGTGCTAAATAAAGAGCTGATTGCGGATCCGGGGCCCTCGGACCCGGGGCTCCAATCAAAATTCCTTCAACGTCCGATGACGGTGCGGCCCTCCGCGCGAGGTGTGACTTCTGCGTCGGCTAGGGCCCGGACCCGGTCCGCGGCGAATGATCCGTGGCTGCGTGACGGGTTCCATTTCACGTACGCACACCCGGCACGCCACGCCACGGGTTTTCGTTCGCTGTCCGCGTGTTATTAAAACGTACAAGTAACGACTTCAATAAATTTATGACTTTATGCAACTCCATCCCGAGCGCCCGGTTGTGCGGATGGAAATCGGATCGCAGAACCGTGCTACTGCACCTCGGCCGTGGCCATGTGGAAGAAAGAGAGCGCGAGCGAGTGAGAGAGGGAGCGAGAGTGAACCGTGGGCCCGTGAGTGAGATGCTTACAGCCGGCGCATAATGTTGCTCCTCGCGGTGTGGACCTCGCGCAGAAGGTTCAAAGTTGGGGTCCGGGCGCAGGTTTCGCTAAATAAATCATCGCCGGCCTTTCTCGGCCCTCGCTCGGTCTCGCGGGTCAGGGCTGGGGCCAGGGCCCCACCCGGCCGACGGGCTCCTCCTCCCGGGCGAACTTTATATAGTAATCATGTTGGTTGATTGGTAATTTTTACTCGCAGACATTTTGTTCCTTCGGCCGCCTTCGGACCGGACCCCGTCCCGGATTCGTAGCCCGCGGATGGGTGGGGAACGTGTGTAATCAGACACATTCGTATGCGCGAAATTTAACGAGATTGGCGTCAAGTGGGGTGGCCGAAACCGACCCTGGGTGGCTGGCCAAGGGGGTGGCCGGCCCGACCGGCCGATGATAAATTATGGCGAGTGATTGTATGTTGCGAGCGAGCGCGAGATCTGCGCGCGATCTGCGCGCGCGGCTGCTGATGATGATTGTTGACGCCCCGAGCGGCCGGCTCGCGAATGACGGGCGCGCTGGTCACGGGTCCTGGTCCCGCGGATTGGAAGCCATTTCGTATCGCGTTTCGCGGCAGCCGCTTATGATTGATGTCCCCGGTCGCCGTCGACGCCCTGCTCCGATCGCGCGTCAATAATTGGTTAGCGTTGCGTTTGCATAAACATTTGTTATTTCGGGATCCTTCGGCCGGGACCCCTTGGCTGGCTGGCCGGAGGTAATTGAGTGGATTGATCGATCGCTGCGATCGATCGTCCCGCGCTGCTCAATCCTTGCACCCTTCTGTCAGCTGCAATTTATTGAGCTATCGATCGAGGTGGGATTGAGTGCGTGGAGCATTGCCCGGGGGTCGCTTTTCGCTACAAAGTGCTACTTTGCGTTCACATCCAAAGCGGCCCGGGCTCGTTTGGCCATTTGGGCCGATGAATCCTCGGGGATCGCATCTTCCGCCCTCGACAGCCGGCAGAGCAATATGGCGGCATGGAATTCATTTAAAGAGCATTAAACCAATCGTCCGTTTCCGATCACCCGGGAAAGCCACAAAATGGGGAGGGTATTTGAAAATGTGGTTAGCTGGCCGCTTCCATTACCGGGCGGCAATCGATCGTCGCGGTTTTGGGTGGACAGAAAAAAAAGTTGAATAGGGATGGCGATTGGATGGTGATTTTTATTTCAGTTCGAAAAGCAATCAAACTCAAATGGTTCCGCTGGCTGGCTGGCCGGATGTGGTTTGGCCGTCTGGGCCGTCGGCCTGGAATGGATTTATGATTCGCCACAGTAATTGGGTGAGGCCATCATTTGCATACTTATGCTCGGAAATTGATTTACGTTTATAGCTTACTTTCCGACTGGCCACCGATTGGCGATGGGTCGCATTAGAAGTTTATTGATTTCTGTGCCGTTCATTTTATGAACTCGAAATGGTGCCCTCCACACTGATACGTTCTGATTGATTGCTGCCATTTATCGAAAGGAAAGGAGTCCGAATTTGTCGTTATGGTTTCGAGCGGATTTATGAAAAATTTATGCCTACCACGGTATGTCATGTGGGGAGCATTTGCGGATGAAGTTGATGGACATGGAGATGGGACGGAAATGCAGAAACTCAGGCGCGTTGTCTCTCTCGAACCGGGCGCATCGAGTTGCTTCGTTCGAAACTTACGCCAAGCTCCCATCAGCAGATCGTTCCCGTGATGCAACCGACGGTGTTCTTCGGGTGTTCCTCCACTGTCCAGCCGGTCAAAGCTGTCTGGCCATTTTTCATGGTACGCCATTGGTCCACCAGCACCGTGCCCGAAGGACGCCGCGGTTGGTGCTGGTTTCTAATTTACTTTTTATGATTCAGCTTAAAATTCTCGCTCGTTCCGTTCCGGGCCGACGAGGTGCCTTCAGGAACTTGTTTTCCTGACATCGCAACACAACCCGAACCGCCAGCGACTGGCACAAACACAATCGCAGTCCCACAGCCACAGCATCATCATCATCAACGCGAAGGGAAGAGAGTTCGAAAATGAGCGACTCATGAGTGAGTTGATCATTACACCCCGGGCTGCCAGCCATCCAGGCCGGCCAACCATCGGAGCCGCAGCCACGGCTATTAGTTAAGTTATACAAACGTTCGGCAATATGGCTGACACCGTGTATAATTATTAGATTGAAATATTACAAACCGCCCCGGGGGCTGCCGGGCACCGGAGTGGCCTCGGAATCGGGAACCGACCGGGAAGGCAGGCAGACAGGAGGGCATAAAAAGCAGAACAAAACAACAACGGCAACGTCATACGAGAGAGGGGCCCCCGGAGCCAATTCGATGCGCGCCCGGAATGCTCCTCGGAACCATGGAACCGGGTCCGACGAATTTCGAACCGCGCCGCGAAAGAGAAGATGGGCGTTAATCGAGGTTCGAGGGGTTTTCTCGTTCGCCTGCCCTTCTTTGCACCGTTGCCAACATCATGATCATGTTGCGCGGTCCGGCCACACCACTGCCGCCATTCCGTGGCCTGCGCCGAAATTCGCCGGAAGGCCATCGCCATTGCTGCCACGATTCGGTGTTTCGGAGTGTTGAAGTTTTAAGAATTCGAGTTCGTACCCAGGCCTTTGGTGGACTCTCTAGGCTAGCAGTTGGATTTGGATCGACTGGCTTTGGTCTGCGCGGTTCTCTCGCTTCACTGGCAACATCATAATAAATATGCTGCCACAGGCGGACGCGGACCACGGGTCCCCCAGCAGTTTCGGAGCTTAATAAGTTTATCTTCGTTCAATATCTATCGGTTATCGGCTTATGCTACACGATCGTGCTTTGGGCCGTTCGTGCCGTTGTCCGAAAGGAATGATTTGTATCGCGGATCGCAGTGCAGATGTTTGACCGCTGCTGCTATGGCGGCCCATTCGATGAGCCCGATATCGCCCAGATGGTGGTGGTATGCCTGGAGGTTCAAGCGGTTCCCGAACACGATTTCACCGTCCGTTTTTTTCGGCCTGTATCCGATCGAGGATTTGAGCGTGAGTGTGAGTTGAAAACCATCGCTTGATGGCGCATCTATTCTGTGCTTCAGAAAATACAAACATTTTTGTAAAACCATCATCTATTTTCTATGCAGCTTAATGCCGTCGGCTTCATATCGTGAGCAACATTTGATTCGTTGCACCAATTGAAAACAAATGTAACGATTTGAAGTAACGAAGAATTACGTTTAAAAAAACACAAATAATAATTCTGCCATTTAGATAAATAACAACCGATAAATAAAGAAACCGATTCGTTAGATTACAGCATTCGCATAAATGTTGTCCCATGCTCCCAAATGTTGCTCCTCGGTATGGCCCATAAAAAGGCCCTTCAGACGTTTATTAGTCACTCCGTAGGATTTACTTGGACGTTAGTCAAACTATTCAAACTATTAGCCAGTCTCGCTGCCAAAGGTCCTGCTTCGGCTCTGTTGGCCATAAATCTAAAATCAACGGCGGCGCGATGGTTGTGCAATCAACAATATTAACTACAGAACCCCAAACGGTTCGAGTTCCGCACAGTTGTCCAATTTTCCCCTCCGATCAGCGAAAAACCCACGGCAAAAACAAGGGAACAAAATAATGCATTCATAAAGATGTTAATTTGCACTTTCTTCGGCCCGGGACACTTTCGCAGATGACGACTCGGTAAACTTCTGTCTCCGTTGCTGCCGTCGCCATCTAGCCGTTCGTTGAATTATCGATAGCTTCAGTTCCGGTTCGGTCTGGACTGGCTTGGGCTGTGATTGTTTTTTGTGTTATGGTGGCAGCAGTCCCAATCTCTGCTCAGCGCGACGCGTGAAAAGCGTGAAGCGTTCGAAGACATGATCATTTCATTTATCACCCTAACGGGAAAACCCTTGGAGGGTTTCTGCGAGGCGAGCCACAGGATGCCACATCAACATCCCTTCGGTCGCAGAGTTTCACGGTGAGCGAAAATGTAATACAATCCCCCCCTTCGGTAACCGGGCGCCCCGAAAATGGTGTAATAATGAACACGTATTCAATTTGTGAGTAGCACTGAAATGCGTGGAACATGGCAAATGCAGCATAAAAAGCCCTCGGTTCCCCGGTTTTCGGGGCGAAGGGAGAGACCGAACATGGGGGAAGCGACAGTCACTTTGTTTTGCGCAACAAAAAAGAATCGTCAGGACACACCCAAGGATTTTCCGCTCCTCCGGCTAGGGGCTGTGTGTGTCCCGGACTGGATCGATTTCGGTGGTCGCCGGGTGATGGGGTGAAAATTCAATCAACACTGCCGGGCTGGGCCAGGGGTCCGTTCGAACCGAGCCCGGGCGGTAGCGCCCGATGACGACGTGCAAATGGCGCACGACGACAGCGAAGGGATCGCCATCATGCCGTTGCGTGTGCCGGGGACTTAAGAAACCCCGGGTGGGTTCGGGTGCGAGGTGCACCTCGGCTCCCTCCCCGTTGTTGGTCCGTGTTTACCGTTTTTTTTCCCCTGGGCTTCACCCTACCGAAAGGCGGCCAGCATAATGTTGGGTAAGGCAGCGCAGCGAGCAGCGAGTAATGATGGCCGCGTGCGCGCTTCTTCGCCGCGCGTAATGGCGTCGGTGAAAATGAGTTGCAAATTTGTTTGTTGAAGCCCGCACCTTCGGGCCGGCCCGGCCGAGTTGAGGTTGAGGTTGAAATGATGTTGTACTCTCCGTGGGCGAGATGGGCCCCCGGAACCGGGAGGCCAGAGATGCTCAAAGTAGCGTTAAAATGTGCGATGAAAAGTGAAACGGAGCGGTCGGTTGGTTTGAAATGGAACTTAAGTTCTTTAAGTAAGGCGGCATGTTTTGATCATAAGTTCAAGATAAAGATTATATAAAATTTTTGCTTTATACAATCATTATTATAGTCATAGCTTTAGTTATATAGTTACATTTTATTTGAAAATTTCATAACCTCAAACATCCTCTCGAAGCGAACTCGAACCGAATGATGAACGATCGCATTAAATAATTACATAACTTTCTTGCCTTGCTATGCGTTTTGGTGATAAATTCAACAGTTTTCGAGTCCAACTACAGACAGAAGGGACATTAATTTTTCCATTGATTCAAACAGCGAACAACCACCGAGAAAACAAGGAACAACATGCTCTATCGTGCGTTGAAAAATGGGCCACCGCCGAAAACACCGATCCCACGCAGGGCCACCACCGAAAATCGATCCTTTCAATCACCGGCGGCTGTCGGTCGACCGCTCGGTGGACATTTATTTCCTCGACTTAGTCTTATCGGCTCCGGCTCCGGCTTCCAGAACCTGTCCGGGAACCTATCGGTCGGAGTACCGTATGGGTCCAGGCCGGTATGGGCCGTGTGTGTCGCGACGGTCCGAACCGAAAGGATGCGCAACCGCTGCGCGCGCGCGCGCCATTCAGTAACACGATTTATCTCTTCGGTGGCTCAAATTAATGGTGGGCCCCGTTGGTAAAATAATCTTCACCCAACGGGACGACGACTAACCGCGGCATCGGGACCTCGGGCTGCGACGGCAGTAATGTGTCACATCATTTATTCTATCTGAAACCGTTGACGCATTCGGTGCTTCCTCGGATGCACCCGACAAACCGGGCGGCTGCAGTTGCCCGCTGCACACTCCCGGACCCCCCGGCGGACTGCTCTTATCTCGGACAGCTGTCCACTCGCGACCCAAACGGTCATTTATTTCCCGCGCGGCCCCTAATGGATGCGGCGTTTGGAGCCGCGCGCGACTTAAACCCTGGCCGCGCAGGACGAGGCAGGCTCTGATTATTGGTGCGTGGTGCGCGTTTGACGATCGTTTAACCTTTTCCCTCCATCCCTTGCGGCGCTGGCCCGCCTGTCGTTACTGGACCGGACGGGCCGAAGTGGACGTTTTCGTTGGTGACAAACGCCCAAAGTGTCGGGACCCCGACCGACCGGGATCGTTAAGTGTGTGACTACACAATGTTGCTATTAGAGGCGTGATTAGAGGGACACGATCGATATCCTGTGGGCCAGCCTTCGCCGCTTTACACGTCTGACGAAGAAGCTTTCGGGAGGATTAGATGGCGGCATGGTACAGAGTCGGGCTCGGCCTTTGGTGGCGGTCACCCAACATTAAACCTTTATTTGATGAAATTTTCTACATGAAATGAATGAGAACGTGTTACTCTAATGTTAAGGTTATGCAACAATTCAAACTATGCCGTGCTCAAAGATGATCTTTTTTCGGTTACAGTATTGTAAATCTAAAATCGTAGCAAATTTTTCATTATTTGATTAGTGTTAAAATTATTCTCTTTTAATTTTAGTGAATTTATTGTCGTAACAAATATTTATGTTTTTGAATGGAAAAGGCGTCTACAGAAATTAAAGATGAGTTGGATAAAGATGAAACATTTAAAATCAACAATTATAGATATTATCAAATAGAGCTAAAAACTGACTATGTAAAATAAGAATAAACCAAAAAAAAATGTGTTGTCTTGTATCATTGTTATTTCGGAAACACTACAGACAATCCTCGTATGTTTCTGGTATTGCGGAGAACACCGAAACCCTTGAAAGAACTCCTTATGACACTTGGTTTTAAAGTGGTCCACAATAAACATTCATTTACGGCGCTTCCCAATTTATCGCCCCACACGTGGTTCGTGCGTACAAATAATTGTTTTAATTCGATCCAATCCCCGGCCTCGGGTGGCGCTGGTCGCGTGTCGCACACATGAATATTCATCCCAACGACTTCCATCGGCGCAGATCGGCGCTCCCCGGGCCGGCAGGCCCCTTCTCGGCAAATCCTTCGGCCGACCAATCAAAACCACTTACAGCTAATCACTACCACACGCCACGGCCATCGTGTTGGCTCTTCTCTCGAGTGCACGTTAAATATTTAATTTATTGCTCGACTTCGTCCCACGGAGCCCACCAAACGGCGGAATCAAAGCTCAGCAGCGGAAGGCGGCCGAGGAGTCGAGGAAAATCGCACCCCAAAATCCCGACCCGGTGTCGAACACCCACATACCCCGGTTTTCCCACCCAATGGGAATGGGACGCCGGGTTGCTTGCGCCTCGGGAAAGTGGATTAGAAGTGCTCTCGCGTCCGAGAGGGCCCTCGCCGGTGATAGATTGAAATTTATGGCCGACTTCATTTGGGCCGAGCGGGGCTAAAAACCGAGCCCTCGCCGGGAGGCGGTGTGGGCGGACGAAAACCGTATCGAATCGGGTGGGAAAACGGAGCCCTCGGAGTCTGGGGCTCGCCGACGCCAATCCGTTCACCGTTTGCGACGCGCGCGTGCGTTCCGGCCGACGAAACCGGCACAAATCTCGGCCCCGAGCCGTTTATAATTTTAATGGATTTTTCATGAGAATTTCGCCGTTTTTGGGATTTTCTTGCAAGACCGCCGACGACACTGTTTACCATGCTGAGCCCAAGGCCCATCCCGTCCCGGTTCGCAGGGATTAGGTACGCCACTTGGCAAGGGTGCTGGTGTTGCGTGGTTTGTCACCTCGTAAGGGATTTCCATCCCCCGCGGAAAAGGGGGCTGTTTGGCCTCAAGGGCGGGTGGTTCATTATTTCGAGCCCTTCGCTCGGGGAGTTTGTGGTATTCAATTTTTGCATTTTAGCTGATCCATCAGCAGCGTAATGAAAAAGGCGTCAAAGATACAGTCCCCGAGCAGTTCATTGTTCGCCCGTGCCCTTATCGACAGGCCCAGACAGGGCCCCGTTTCGTGGTTTCGGTGTCGAAGAGCGTGGAAAACGTCGGTCGTTTGTTATGATAAATGCACCAAAGTATGGTAATTTGGCCCGGTCACCGAAGGACTCTGAGGGGGGGAAGCAATAAAAAATAATAATAATAACGAGTATAAAGAAATTACCCGCGAGTTCCAGCGGGAAAATGCTGATTGAGACGATGGGAGCAACGGTTTTTGGGGGGAAATTTCACGGGAAAGTTGGTGAAAGTATTTTTATGTCGAGAAGTGGTACGAGAAAGAAAATTTCAATCATTTTTCTAATGGGGAAACTCTTTGTCATATCCAAGGAAAGGGCCGAAGAGATAAATATTCAATTTGGAATGCTTTCCTAATAATTACCAGGCTGCTTAATAGGTTTCGCGGTTCCACAAGAAAAGCAAAACTATTTTATGATTTGAAATACACTTTATTATTCAGTATAGCCTTTCTGGCAATCTGAAAGGGCTGAAAAATACGCTTCCACAATTGTTATGGCCCTATCCATTCATGAAACGCTTTCCACGCATGGATTGTTTGAGGTCGGAAAACAAATGGAAGTCGCCTGGGGACCAAATCTGGTGAATACGATGGATGTTCCAACAATTGGAATTTTAATTCAAGGATTTTTGTTGAAAAAAAGGATTGTTTTCTTCTGCAACTCTGGTGTTTTTTAACGATTTTTTTCTTTCATTCGTTATATACATTCAACATTCCTTTAACAATTTCCTTTGCTTTTAAACATTCCTAAAGTAACAATTCCATTACTGCACGATACCGCATTTTTTCCATTGTAAAAAATACTGTGACTTGCCGATACTAATTGTAAAAACGAATTAAGTGACCGATTGAAATGAAACTCATATATGCAGAGTGTACCAATATAACAAAGCAAATTTAGTAGTTGCGCTTATTGACAAAACTTATTGAACAAAGCCGTAATTGATTTAAATTACCATTGAACATAATTAATCAACTGATAGGCAATGCATCTACGTGATCGTGTGACTTTCCTAAAGTGGCAGCAGCACTCGCAGCAAACACGTCCTGGCCAGGATCCCGAGTCCACCGTGTGTGGTCCGATCGAGGCGGCCGATTGTGGCCCATTAAATCCGGAGGCGGCATCCTGGCAAGGATACAAGCGCACCCCGGGAGATGCAGCACGATACGCCCGCCAGCGACCTGGCCCAGCCCCGGACCGGGACCGGGGTCCTCCTTCCTCGGGAACACCTTTCGGAGGCACACGCGCTCCGTTTGATGTTTTGTGTGCATAGGCCACTTTCCACTCCCCGCCCCGTTCCGGACCGGAAAACGTGTCACGTTGTCTAACAGGCCTTGCCTTGTCGTCGTGGGCCCAGTGCCACGGCCTGGTGTCCTTTTGCTGACGATTTTTTATATCCACTTTTTTCTCCCTCGGGCCGATAATTTTTCACCTTATCGAAAGACTAATTGTGGCCCTCATGATGCCCCCGGGCGGGGCCCGGCTGGCGAACGGCCGGGCCGGGTGATGCGGTTTATGGGCTGTTCGTGTCATTTGTGTCGGCTCTCGGGATACGATTCCTGCGCTGCGCAGGCCACCGAAAGGCCACCGGGCCACCATTGTGTATCGCTCTCGCCGCTCTTCTGCCGCTGCGTGGTGCTGGACAAACATGTCAAAACATTAAGATTTATGCTCCGCTTACGATTATGCTCGGGCCGGCAGGGCTTGGACAGAGCCCGGTTGCAGGTTGCCGGCCGATAGTCTATCTTATTACCTGCACGCCGGAATTGATTAATGAAAGCGGCATGAGATATCGAATATTGCTTCTCGTGCGGTTGTAGTTCGAGCTACAAACAACAAGGATGAGACTTTGAGACCTATCGGCGAAACAATGCGTTCGGCTTCGAGAAGAATTTTAAAATGTTTGAAAACAATTTTAGGACGCCTAACGATAGGCCGTCTTCTCGAATGTCCTTAAACTAATATTTTACCACCGATCGAAGGAAGGGCCCACCGCTGGTTTATGCTAAGTTATGTTGTCACTGGTGGCACAATAAGGAGCACACCAGCTCAGCTCAGAACAGGGACGGACCCGGAAAAGTCCAGACTCTGCGTCCAGAATCGCCGTGGGCAGTTGTCACGAGAGATTGCATCAGTTCCCGTCAGCAGTGCCATTGTCGGGCGGCAGATGAATTAATCCTCAAAGTCGGTGCCTTGCTCCTTCGCCGATCCGGACAGTCAATAACATTAATGCTTTCAGCGGTGACAACGCCATCAAAACCACGTAATAATCCCGCTTTATGTGCCCTCGTTCGGAGCGTTTCTGGGATGTTTTGCCTCACAGGCCCAGAACATTGGATTTGGTGAAATTGGCAAAGGCAACCACCACCACAAGTTGGGTCCACATAAAAAGGATCCCATTCGGACAAGGATGCAGCAGGACAGCATAAGAGGATTCGGGGCCCCGACGCAGTGATTGTAGGTTTTGTTTGATGCTTTGTTTGTGGTCGACGCGAACGATTAGCTGCCATACACAACAACCAACCAACCAGCGGCTGAGGATGGTCAAACAAATGCACCCTGGCCGAGGACACAACAAACCACGGAGGGGTGCAGCAAAAGTCACAATATTATGTGCAACCCCTGCCGGGACGGCCAGCCAGCCAGCAATGGACCGACGGCCGGCCGTAATGGAGTCCGATCCGGGGCGGTGTTTGTGAAATCGATTTTTCATATTTCTTTCGGTTTTTTTTTCTGCCGTCCATGTCCATTTTGTGCCTCCGGGTTGTGCATGCCGACGGTTGCGGTGCTCTCGGTGGCGGTGCACGGAACAATGACGTAGCAAATGGAGCGGCAAAATACACCGGGAACATAAATTATGCTTCTGCACCCGAGCAGTGTGGGCAGCGAAGGGAGAAATTGGCACATTTTTTTCTCGATTTTTGGGATTGTTCAATAACTTATTTGGATGTGACACGCAATCGACCGGGCTCTAGGTTTACTTCTGGATTCTGGTGTCAGAATTTGGATCGGCTTTGATAGCGGGAAGTTATTTTCGATTGAACGTATTTAATACCTGCAAAGAAGCATAAAAAATCATATTTGAATTGAAGTTGAGCTGATTAAGTTCATGAAGTCGAAAATCGATTGAGGCATCTGATAAAAATATTCAAAGTACCAACAGGCTGATTACACCAACCGATTTTGAGTTCCTTTCTCTCTAACATTTACTTTAACATTGCATTTGATTCAACTATATGCAATTGTGTTTGGCAAAGTCATTAAATTCTGTTACAGAAACACAATTCAGTCTTGTTTCAGGGGTCCCTAATCTTTGAAGATGACACCGCCTGTGACCTCAAGCTGCTTCCAAGGACACTCGCTCGCTACGGGCCGGTGAGCGTCTTATGGCCCCCTGGAAGCCTTGCAAGAGAAGCTCCGAGCCACCAGACCGGAGGTCAGGACCTTAATTGGGCTTACGGGCTTAACTTCAGTTCACTTTGCCGCCAAAGCCGGCAAAGCGGAGAAAAGTTATTGAGAATCTGCAAAATGAATTTTCCCGTCGGCAAACGCCGTCGGGAACGGCGAACTGCGTCTTTCGAGAGGTCTTTTGATAGTTAATTAGTTTTTAGTGCCAGCACTCGGCTCGGCTGCAGCAGCAAAACAAAACGAGACGAGAAACTGGCCAAGCGAAGACTCGGTGACAAAGGCGGGCGTTATCCCGGGACACGGGACAGGACACCGGCAGCCGGCAGCCGGCTTCAGGGTTGAGCCTATTAAACTCTTTAAATTCATGTCATCCCGGGCTGACTTTTCGCCCGCTTTCCGCCCGGTGGCAAGAAGTGTCTGCAGTGCAGCAGCTGCTCGGGGCCAAGGCCCAAGATTGGACGGGCTTTATGGACCGTAAGGTTCGGGATGCGCTTTTTTGTGTGTCGTCGTCGTGCGTGGCCCGGCTTCATGAGGCTTAGGCGATGATGTGGCCCGCCAACCGCCCGACCGCCCGAATCTGCATTCAATTAGGATGACACCGGATTATACAATGCCGCGGCAACGGGCTGTGTCGCAACGGGGCTGGTGGAAGGTGCTGCCGCTTGGGGGGCTTTATGTTTTCCCAGTTTTTGACAACACTTTCTGTGGCTGCGCTGTTCCTTCGTCGTTGCGCCTTTTTGCGTCCTGAGCCACAATTTTATGTTGCCCTCGAGGCGAACGATGGCAGATGACGCTTGACGGTTCGGTTTAGGGCCCGCTTCCTGGCGGAAAGTGTCGGGCCACACCTTCGAAAGTGGAGCCCAAACGATCGGAGGGATCAATCGGTCACTCAATCAGTCGGGGCCCCGTTCGAACAATGTTATGCGGGGTTTGCATGTTTTCGCCATAAATTGTGATCTTCGGGCTGAGGAGCAGAAAACACGACCACCCTGCACGATCCACTGCACACTAACGATCCCTTTCTGGAGTTTTGATTTATCGATTAAAAATACTGAGCGACCTCTACGACGGCTGCTGCTGCCTTCGGACAGAAGTAAATTAGCAATCATTGAGACGTTTAAAATAATGTACCGAGCCCGGCCAACTGCAGTGAATGGGTCAATCCGGCCGATCGCATCATGGGCCCTTCCCGACCGTGAAGACCGTCCGCTCATAATGATATGATCGCTCACGTTTTCGCTTTATTTCTGCTTAATAATACAATGAAAGAACGGCACAAAAACGGCCCGGCAGAACTGTCCGGAGTAGCCCGTAACTGGCCCGCAGTCCTTGTTGTTGTCGGCGATCACGACGACCGCCGGGTCGCGAGAGTTTAAATCGCGCAAAATGGAGCCCAAAGTCCTGCGGCGGCGGCTGTCGATCGGCCATCGGATGGTAGCGTTTCCGGGCCCAGCACCAACACCGAGATCCGGCTTTATTATGTTATTATTGTTCCCCGTTGCAGCAAGGGCTTAAAAACCGGGGACTCGATGGCCCGAAGGAACGACCGGGGTGTGAAGGAAATCGAACAGGATCGTGCAGATCACTTCTATGCTGCGCCGAGAGTCACCGCACCATCAGCACACAATGGGGCTGATGGGGGGCTCAGAGCTGCAGAGTGGCGGGTGGAGCAAATGAAGAAACAATTCCCCTGAAAAGCATATCATGCTTTACAATTGTGAAACATAAATTCGTACAAATAAATGTCGAACGTCGGGCGGGCGTGTATACTTTATATACACCCATCGTGGCCGCAACAAAACCTGGCCGGCCGAGTGTTTACTCTGCTCTGCTCTGCCTGCCTCCCGGGAACGAGGACAATGCTGCCGCGGCCGGCTGCTGGTGCGGGGCCACCGGAGCGCGGATGATGATGTTCGACCGGCACCGGTGTCCTGCGCTGGCTGACGCTTAATTCTTCTCCGATCGCTTTCGGGCCGCCATTCGTGTGTCGTTAGTCGCGGGTCCGGCCCATTCGCGCCCGGCACAGCGCTTTTTAGCGCGAACCGCGCGATTGTTCCCGTCCTTCGGTTGCGCCGGGTTGCCATGTTGTGTTTACAAAAATTATGTGTTTATGTGTAGCCGGGACATGGCGGGGGGGTCGAGAAGAAGCGGAACTGAACTGTCGTGCCGCGCGGAGATCGTGCTGCGGTGCACTGCGGCTGACACTTGGGAACCCTTTGGGCACGTTTCGGGGTGGCATCGCTAAATCGTTGAGCTTCGGTTCGGTTCTAGAACACAAACTACTATCATTTCGCGCGAAATCGTTTGCATAATTTAATTTGGGTTTCTATGTTGGAACATCAACTATCGACGATGCGACATTGCGAAAGGAAGCTGGAAAAGTTGACTAGAAAATGCACTCGGCCATTTTCGAAACGCGTGCACCGAGTCGCTGAGCGGTGTGTTCTATTCACAGAAAATTGTAAGAATAATAACCAAACACAACACAATGACGTTGGGAGTATGGATACCAATATCGAATATCGAATGGCCGATGAACAAATAGCATAAAAATCACATAATTTTTTAATTCAAAAATCAACATTTTGTAGCGCATTTTCGCAATATTTTAACAGGACTTTGGAATATTTCCTTCACGTAACGAGTCGTACGTAGCTCTGAAAGAATATTATCACCAGCTAAACTCATAATCGTTGTTTTAGTATATTTTCTTGGCGAAATACATAAGTAGCCATTTCAATGTTTTGTAATTATAAGGCTGGCACTTTATCGTTTTCGAATATATCTGCCAACCAGAATCAAATTTTTAGTTGAATGGTTGCTATTTTAGAAAATAAATCGTTTAATAATAGAACACCCTGTTAAAATTATTAAAACTTATTACAAAAGTGGGGAATCGAAAACCCTAATGTTTCAAGCAGAATTCTACTCAAGGACGAGGTGAATTGATTGAAGAGAGGCCGTTAAATCCAGACTCTATGGGTTGACGGCGTCATAGGCCCCTATGTTTGTTGAAAACGACGAAGAGAGGACCATTAAATTTTATCAACAAACACAATTCTTCATGTGTTATTTTAAAGTTCTGTTTTGAAACTAGGAAATAAATAACCTTGTAGTATGTATCAAACTATTAGTAAAGATGATAGAAGACTTGAATCTCTTGACTCCGTGAATGTGCTCAATGCTGCTTTGTTGCGGGTCTCTTGACTCTACAAGACCTCTAGGGTCTACTAGACTAGGCCAGGTCCACCCGATTAATGTCATGTAGCATAGATCAAGAGTATGAATATTAAGAAAATTGAGCCGCACGCTACGGTTATTTTGTCTCTGTATTCATTTGTTTGAATTTGTATTACATTCATTTACATTATTTAGCTTGTATATGAATGCGATCTTAGTCAACTAAGCGAAGCGACCAATAGAATAAATAACAAAATAAATAAAGAAATCCCATTGTCAACTGCTGACGCAACTTGACACAGATCTAATACAGAACTTATATTTCAAAAGTGTTTGATCATTTAAAATTGAACGAAAACTGTGGTCCAAAATTAGGATCACAAAACTGTAGACCCTCCCTAACCCTCCAGCAAAGTAAATAAAAAATGTCTATCCGAACACAGAATATTTCCCATACGTCGCATTCGTTACATCCCCGAATCCTCGATTTGTAGTCCGCTCGCAACTGCTGATGGCAACAAAACTCAAAATGGCATCACTTGGCAAACGAAGGGATCAGGGAATTCGGCTACACAGACACACACAGAGAAAACCTTCCCAAGAAGACCCTTCCTGGCGACGATAAAAACCGACGAACACGGCCAAGTACTTTACAACATCTGCCGCATTCTCACACACAGATTTTCTAATAATGTAATAATGTTATTGGATTAAATTGAATTATGGCTCACGTACCGCCGAGGGTTGGCCGAACGAGAAGGAAGAAAAATCCGCACATCCAAACGCACAGCAAATCCCTGAAGGAGGGCCGCGACGGTCGTGCCTCGTGAGTTCGCAGCATAGAACGGGAAAACTTTCGTTATGTAAACAGACCGGAGCGGCCACGAAACCCTCCCGCCAAAACCGACCGCAGATTATGGTTTCATGTTCACACCATTATGGCACCGGATGGCGATGGCCGACACTCCCCCCCCCCCCCCAAGGGGTTCGTCCACCCCGCCTTGGACCACCTTCTCCCTTGATTGATCAATGTTTGATCTGTAATTGATTGGCACATTTCTGCCCGCCCGAGGGCAGGACACCCGCCCATGCTGTGCCATGCTGGCTGGAACCGGAACCGTTTCGCGGGATGTGGCCAACTTTTTGCACCGCTTTCGGCGCCATTTGTCTTGTTTAATATTAAGTTTTTCGAGCGAACCCGAACCGTTGAAGACGGGCAAAGACAAAAATAGACAACGATTCCGGGGACCATAACGGCCAACTGTGTCCCTTGCCGCTCCCGAGCGCAACATTCTGGGCGCATCAGCGCGGGCCCGAGCTTTATTAGGACGCTAACACGCTAGTGATTACGCAACATAAATCTTATCATTGTCAGCTATCATGTTCAATAATCCCCTCCCGGGGGGGATCGACCGGGGACTCGAATGGCGGCTTGATTTATGACGCCGACCGCTTGGAGTGAGCAGCTAACCGCGCCTCGGGCTAACGAACGCCAAGCCGGGTGATCTAGTTTCTAGCCTCGGGCCTCATCAAGGGGTTGCGACCGGTTTTGCCGGGGTTGCAGGGTTTTGGATTCCGAATGATGTTTTAATGAAACTGAATTACGAGTCCTAATTGAGCGTCTGGTGGTTTGAAGATTTGTAATTCATGGCGGCGGCGGCGGATTTTTCTAGTAAAAGGGTTCGTGGTCCATTCTGCCACCTCTTCCGGCTAATGTAAAGCGCGCTCAGTTTTGAAACATTGTTGCGTCGAGTCCCGAGAGTGACTTCAGGCCGTCGAACGGTGTTTTAGCTTTTCAGCAAAATTCCACGATCGTCGTGCACAATTATTGCTTCTTTATTTATACAATTTTGGTGTTCGCGCGGCTTGTTGTTAAATATTAATTTCCCACCCGAAAAGATGGTTACGCTTTGTTCCGTTAAGGCTCGCCCGGCGCTGCTTCTCAAGCGGCGCACAATTTATTGATTACGAGTTTATTTCGGCTGGAAAATGGCCATCATAAATCCGCTCGTGGGTCTATTATTAAGCAAAACAATATGGCGTTTTTCCATTGGTGGGTAAAAATGTAACTCTTTTCTCTACTTCTTTTCTCGCAATTGCATGTCGGTGTGGCCCGAAAACGGGCTGCCGGAATTCACGGGCCGCAATTTCCATTCAACGCCATTTTTTTGTTTTGTTTTATTCATGAATTTATGTGTTATCATTGTGGCAGAGGGTGCTGCTCTAATTTATTCCCCTGGGTGGCACAATGGCGAGCATAAAGCGAGCCGAGCTTCTCTTAATTTGGTGAATGTTTCCGGTCTTGCCACCTTTTTTGTCGGCACCCGCCATCGGCCGTTCGTGCGGGAAACGGTGCCAAATGGTGTGATATTTATGTTGCCACACTTCCGGACCCCCATCGGCCCGTCGTCGAGGAGCAGCATAAATTGTGCTCATTATTTCGTGCGCATCGCCCCATCGTCTTCTTATCTCTTGTGCGCGAGTGGCATAACCCGGGGGTTGGTGCCCGGCTACCGAACGACCGAGGACACCCCCGAACGGGCCGTGATCGAAACGGCCCGTCGACGATTAGTTCCGGCAGCGTGATTGCGTTAATTAAAGGAGCATCCATGTTTGATTAAGTTTAACATCGCCCACCCGGGCCCGGGTGCAAGCATTCGATTGTGAGCCGTGCTCCAGCTAATTTATACAACGCCCCAACGCGGTCCCCCCACCGACCGGAATCGGTCGACCGGAAAATGGCAACCGAGCCGCCGGGTGGTGCGCCGGGTTTGCGAAAATAATTAAATGATGAAAGGTTTTGTAGTTCGCACCTTCAAGCGTGCTTCAACTCAAGGCGATCAGGCGGTGAGTGAGAAAAGAGCATAAATCGGCCACCCCCGAATGGAAGGTCTGTTGTGGCTCGGCTCGGCGTAGTTAGTGGCGCCCCATTGTTGCGCCATTTTTTCGCAACTGCTTCGAGTGTGCGCTTTCAGGGGGGTTAAGAGCTTGCTGCAGGCGGGCAACTCTTTTCATGGGCGCTTGAAGCCTCTTCAGTCAACATAAAACGGTTCACTAAACCCCGAGCGCCAGGGGCGTCGACGCAATGGAGCGTCTAAGTGGTGGCTCGATCGCCTCGTGTTCGAGCTTTATTTACAGTAATTAGCAAAGCGAAGGGCCATTTCTGTTTATTTAATTAAAATCCAACATTGTTTACTTATGTTGAGTTCAAAAATCCGTCGGCAAGAGATACGCCGATCCCTCAAGCGCCTCGTCGTCGCAGAAGGTCCTGTGGCGTGGTGTACCTTCCCGGTAATGCTACCGTCGACCATTGCCTAATCTTTCGTGGTGCCAGTTGCTCGGTTGTATCGTTGGAGTATGTCCGACGGTTCACACAAAGCATACCAAAAATCATGGACAACCCCAACCGCGTGACACGTGTTTTGTGGCACATCCTGGTTGGTGGCCAGGCCCAACTGTGTGCCACAAAGCGAACGGTCCGCTTGGACAAAGGACGGGCTACAGAAGTCCTGCGCGCTGAAAAGAAGTCCAGGGTCCTGCTGGCAGGAAGAATGTCTGTCGTTCGGCCAGCTGCCACCGCAGGGTTGGACTTTTGGAGGATGGTAATGAATCCCGTTGGCACTGGTTGTCCCTTTGGCCGATGTTTGTCCTGACTGACGGAATGGGCTTTTATGTGTCAAATCAGGGCACGGTGGCAGATGTTCCAATGTTGTAGCTAACGAGCCACCATTTTTGACCGGCCACAAGGTGGTGTAATATATGTGATGGTGGCCTGTGTCGAGCAGAAAGGAAATGGACGCTACCGACGCTGGCGACTCGAGAATGGTTTGGCCATAGACACAAATATGGTATAGCCATAGCATTCATTCACCGGTTGTTCCATTGCTGTCACTACGTTATCCCTAGATCCTTAAAATTTGTGTTATAATGTGTACTCACGTGCTTAAGTTATTTTAAAACAGCCTCGATGCGTTCTGATTGCGCCAGAATAAGTTGTGATTGCTGAAATGGTGATCTAAATATTTTTAATTAACTTCAATCGTATCAGAGATAGCTTTATGTCAAACGCGGGTTCGAGAGGATATCAAGTAACATCCAGGCCTACTCTGCAACGACTGCTGTCACGTTATTGAAAGACCTTCCTTCCAATGACAACTTGATCATCGGCGTTCGCGAATTGTCAACCGTCGACGAAGCCATCACAAGCCCAGCCCAGGCCCGAGGACTTTCTGTAAGTTGACTTGTCACCGTTACTGCCGATGTGTTGTTTCTTAATTTAATTAAATAAATTTGTTCCCCGAGTATGTTAGCACGCCGTTCCGTTCCGTGTGCAGATCGCTCGCACCTGATAACGCGCCCAGAGAGTTGATCACATCGCGAACCGATCGCTGCTGGTTGCGGGAAATGCGCCTTGCGCCGAAGGCAGTTCGGCACAAGCTTCACTTACCACCAGACAGAGGCCAATTACCGTTAAGATTATGTTACATCGATCGGATGTCCTGTGGCGCGCTGTGATGACGTTGGCCGAGCGTAATTAAATAATTACTGGTCTTAACTCGGCTCATTATTGGTGGGGCCTGTTTTTATAGCATTATTTGTGTCCCGTGTGACGAAGCCCCGCCGTGCCTCACCGGGGCCATGGCGGGGAAGAACGAAAATTGTGTTGTCACCGGTCACCGGCCGCCAGGTTTGATGTCTTTAGAAAGTTGTCACTTAGTAGTTGAGACATTCGTTAGGTAACTGGCCATAACCGCCAACAGGCATTGCAACGCTGGCCCCGCTGGCAGGAGACAGACGGCTAGCGGCCCGTTGGCCATTTCAAAACGTTCGGATCGACTTTACTCGCTAATGAGCACCTAGAAGCTGGTGACGCTCGCAGTTGTTTAGCACTATAACCTGCGGTTCGATCCTATCGGCCCACCATTTTGTTGATGAACTTTACTAAAATGGCCGAAAACGACTGAAAGTGAGAGAGAGAGAGAGGGAGAAAGGAACGCAGCAAACCCTCAAAAGAGCCGCGCTGGAGAGTCAACTTTCTTGATGAATCATACCGTTAATTGGTTTAATTTTCTCCCCGCTGCAAGCGGAGCCGAGATCCCTGCCGGGAAGAAGCGGGTCCCTCGGAGGACTTCCTTTTGTGTTTACGTTTTAATTGGAAACTTTCTCGTTCCGTCGCTCTCGTCCATTTCGTTCTGCTTGATTGCAGGTTGTGCAGGTCGGATCGGCGGCGCAAAATGGAAGTGTGGCCGGAAGACCCCAAGCCAAGTTGCGGGCCAATCAAAAAGCCGGCGCGGCCGAGGACTCCGACAGTGCGCACATAAAGGAACACATTACTCCGGTGGTCCTCCGGTTCGCCGAGGAAAGTAATTGAAAAATCAATCAAAATGGCACCCAAGGTGCCGCGGCGCTGATGACCGCGTGCTCGCTGGCTGAAAGGATGGCTGGCCGGCTTTAAAGTGGAGCGTCATCCCGCGCGCGGAAGAACCACCGTCACGGCGGATTAGCTGGCGGTTCGATTCGCTTGAACCGAGTGTACCGATTCTATTAGGCCGGCCGATACTGCCGCTTTGCCTATCGCCCGCGGGTGGGGTCTCCGAGGTGGGGCTGGAAAACGGAGCAAGTTCAGAGCAACTTCAGAGCAACTTTATTGCCATCAAAACATTTCGCGTGGAACGGAGTGACGCAAAGCTGAGCCTGCCGATTGGAACGAGGTGATAATTTATCATTTTTCGCAAACGGTGATCTGTTTGCGCTGCCCGAGTTCATTGCTGAATCGCGTGTGGCCGGTTCAATGTTTTGTTGCGATCCGGTTCCAGTGTTTCTTTTCCCATCCGTAAACTCAGTTCGGAGTAAATGTGTTTTGGGATGGTTTTCACATTGAAGGAAATAAAATAAGTTTGGTGAAAAGGAGTTGACCTGTTTTTCATTATTACAGCAAAATATATTTACTACTGTGCCCAAAACATACCGGGAAGCTTCAGTTTCAGCTTCAACTTCCTCGTGATGTTTTTTCATCTCCTTTTCTTGATCATTCCTTGACCATGTGACCATGTGGATACCGTTTTACTGGGGTGTTCAATAAGTTCGTAGCCTCAATAACTCAGAGCGTTGCTACGAGTCTAACTTTTTTTTTGTTATAATGGTACACTTTTAATATGAAAGTATGTCAAGTTCCTTTCAATCGGTCACTTATTTTTTTTTCTGCAAGCCATTTAGTATCGACGCTTCATATTTTTTACAACGAAAAATCAAGTATCGTGCAGTGATTGACTTTTTACTTTTAGAAGGTTTACAAACAAAGGAAAATCTTGAAAGAATATTCAAAGTATATAAGGACGCTTCGCCTTCAATTAGGGGGTTAAAAGGGGGGTTTCAGAGTTAAAACGTGGTCGTACTTGCCTTCAAGAGTATCCATGTCAAAAACGTCAAAAAACAGACACAACACCTGAAATCCTAAAACAGATTTGGCTCTTAACGATTTCCATCTGTTTTCAGACCCAAAAAAATGATGCGTTGAAAGTGTTTTTCATCAAATGATGACGTCATAACAACTGGGAACAGCTTACTTTGAAGCTCTTTCTCACTTAAGGGATGGAATGCATAAAAAGGAGTCTCGTTGAATCATGTGTATTGATGTTCAGGGAGACCGTACTGAATAATAAAGTGTCTAATAAAGTGTCTTTTAAACCATTTAAATTTATTTCTCACATCGAGGCTCCAAACTTATTGAGCAGCCTAGTAGAACCGATGGTTGAAATAGGAGTCGAAACGAAAAATGTGTTCCGAAGGCTATTTTCAAAAAAGAATCGAAAATTGAAACAAAATCATACATCTTCATGTAACTATTTTCAGTTCTAAATCTACCTTTTTCTGTCCAATAATTAAGACGTCAAGGTAATGGATTTTAACTTCACCGGCACGCTAACCCCGCTTGCGACACACACCAACAAGCGTGCGGCATGTTCCAAATCTAATCTTCCGGAGCCGCTGTCCAGCCCCAAAAGCCCCACAGAACCTCCGACTCGCTAATTCCGCGCTAAGCATCGTTGCCGAAAACATTAACTATGCCACGACTACAGCCTCAAATCGATAGCGGCGCGGCGCGATGCCACAACCACAGCACACGCAAGACGCAATACGCAGTGGCAAATCTAATAACAGGGAAAAAATTGGCCCCATCAACACATCGCGGTCAGTATCCAACGTAATCGCTCGCGGTGCTAACGCAACTCGCCGCGCGATGCTAAATATAACCCTCGGCGCGCCTCGGCCGCGACCTTGCGTAGCGCCAGCAGTCGGTGGCCAGTGGTGGCGGTGGCGTAGCACCCAGCCACAGGTGGCCGCTGCCGGGGAGGGGCAGCTTAGTGACCGGGATCCGGAGTGGGACAACGCACGGCCATTCGATGAACTTCCGTCACCGTCGCTGTTTGGCTTCCTGAAGGAATTCGGACCGTTCGGTAAGGGTGGCTAGCGTATTTTAATGCCACGGCCAGTTACTTAAGCCCTGTTTGACACTGTTTTAGGTAAATACAAAGATGGGACACTGTACGACATCAACTGTCGTATGCGCGAGCTGTACGGACCCATCATGCGGTTTCGGGGCGCATTCGGTCGGGAGGACATCGTGATGTCCTTCGTCCCGGAGGATTTTGAGAAAGTGTTCCGGACGGAGGGTGCTTGGCCCCGGCGTACCGGAATGGATGCGTTCGTGTACTACCGCAAGCAGCAGCGCCCGGAGTGGTTCAAGGGCTACGGAGGTCTGCTGGCGGAGTAAGTTACCTAGGTTAAGGGCCCGGAATGCCGTACCAATCCGATCATCGGTTCTGTTCCAGGCAGGGTGAATCGTGGCATAATATGCGCACAATCGTCAATCCCATCATGCTGCAGCCGAAGATCATCAAACTGTACATCGACAAGGTGGACGAAGTGGCCCGCGAGTTCATTGGCATGTAAGTGGATGGGACGGACGGATGGGGGGAAACGCAAAGGTTTAGTAACTAAAATGGCCCGACTGTTAGTGTGAGCGAGTTACGCGATCAAAAGGACGAGCTGCCGGCCAACTTCAACGAGTGGATTAACCGGTGGGCCCTCGAAACCATGGGTGTGCTGGTGCTGGACGCACGGCTCGGTGTGCTGAACAGGGATCAATCGCCGGAAGTCAGCAAGCTGATCACCGTAAGTATATAGAAAGTACCGTAGTTTAGGGGTCCTAACGCTGCCTTCCCCACAGCTCACGAAGGACGCAGTGGATCTGTTCTTCCAGCTAGACATTATGCCCTCGATGTGGAGGAAGATCAAAACCCCGGGCTTTTATCGGCTGATGCGTACCCTCGATCAGCTGTACTAGTAAGTGACCGACAGTGGCCACCAAGGCGCAAGCCATCTAACGAAAGGTTCCGTCCGTCTAGTGTGATTGCCTCCAAAATCGACGAAGCCGTCGAGCGGATGGAAAAGAATCCGAGCGCCAGTTCCGACACGCTCAGCATCTTGGAGAAACTCCTGAAGGTGGATCGTAACGCGGCCTTCATCATGTCCTTGGACAGTCTGTTCGCCGGGGTAGACACGGTAAGCTAAAGGGGGTTCCCTTCTACTCTATTCCATTACACGGTTTTCGCACGCTCCCCTTAGACTTCATCCGGATCGACCGGTGTCCTGTACTGCCTGGCGCACAATCCCGAGAAGCAGGACAAACTGAGGGCCGAGTTGCGCCAAATTCTGCCCGACAAAACGTCGCATCTGACGCCGGAGAACATGAAGAACATGCCGTATCTGAGGGCCTGCATTAAGGAAGGGCTTCGACTGTACCCTCCGACGTCGGGCAATGGTCGGTGCGCCGGCAAAGATCTTGTCCTGCAGGGATACCAAATCCCGAAAGGGGTAAGCCACAGGGAATCGGGATTTCTAGATCGGTTGGACTAACGGAAGCTTTCCCCTTTCAGACGCTGGTAGGGATGGGTCAGCTGGTCCTGCAGCGCCAGGAAGGACAGTTCACCCGCCCTAGTGAGTTTCTTCCCGAACGTTGGCTGACCGGTCCGACCGCATCCGGGTGTCCGAGCGCAAAGGAGGCGCACCCGTTCGTGTACATGCCGTTCGGGTTCGGGGCTAGGACCTGCATCGGGCGTCGGCTGGCCATGATGGAGATGGAGATACTGGTGTCCCGCCTCATCCGTCAGTACCACGTCCGGTGGAACTACGGTGAGCTGAAGTTCAAGGCCAGCATAGTGAACGTGCCGGCGACGGACCTGAAGTTTGAGCTGAAGGATGTCAAAGATTGATCGCAATAAACTCGATTCGATTTATTCGATTTCTGATCCAAATTCAATCGGTTCCTGGCCGGCGGTCTGACTGAAGCTATGCTATTGTCATATTGCGACGCTTTCAAAGTGAGATTGCGTTAAATCGGGTATTGGTATGATAAGGCAAACAGATAGCAGCGCTGGGCAGCTGAGTGCAAGCTGCAGCAGCGCGGAATCGCAGCGTCATGCCTTTAGCTCGACCTTGCCGGTCGGGAGGCGATTTATCGCAACGACACGTATGAACCCTTCAGCAGATAGTGCCGCTCGGCCTTACACATACACGACGATGCCTTCAGCTACGCGTAGCGAGGCCTAATAGACCGAAATTATGCCCCGCCGTGCCAAATCAAGGTCACCGAACACACTGGCCGGTTCGGGTGATGCTCCGTCGGGTTGATTGTAAACAGCCGGCACACTCACATGCAAGTAGCGAAAACAACAAAAAATTACCCGTTAGATTATTATGCCGGGTGGGGGCCACTCGGGGGGCCAGATCCACTCGCGGTCAGTGTCGCGGTGGAGTTGACGTGAATCGATTGTGATCCGCGCGGGTTCGGTCTCGGAGTGTTAAAATGTTGTCTTCCCCCGGTACCGTTATGTGGCGCCGTTCTGCGGCGTTGGCATCGCTACGGTGGCGCAGTGTGCAGGCTCAGCCCGCTGCCGTGTCCTCCGAGGAATCGCTGGCCGATCACGAATGGGCCTCGGCCAAGCCGTACGAAAGTCTGCCCGGTCCGAGTCTGTGGCAGATATTTCAAGGTTTCAAGAAAGGAGGTAAGCCGCCGCGAGCTGATTCGATGACGTCATGCGGCACGCGGCGCGTAGATTGATCATGTCACGCACACTCGCGCCGCTTGACAGCTGTTGGCATCGATCGTTTGTTTACACGCGCAAGCGCGATCGTTCCGGTGATGATCGTTCGCGGTTTGACCACCATCGGATCGGAGCTGCTGTTCGGATTATGATATTTCGATTTGAAAACCCGTTTCGCTTCAGGTCGCTACTCGGATCTGAGCATAGTGGATCTGCACAGCCGCATGCGGGATGATTTCGGACCCATCCTACGGATGCCTGGCATATTGGGCCGCAACGACATCGTGTTGTCCTTCAATCCGGATGACTACGAGAAGGTGTTCCGCACCGAGGGGCCTTGGCCCGTCCGGCGCGGCCTCGACTCGATGGCGTACTATCGGCAGAAGGTGCGCCCGGAAGTGTTTGGCGTGATGGGCGGTTTGGTGACCGAGTAAGTGATCGAGGCGACGACGGAGAGCGGACCGTATTTAACCGGTGAGTGTTCTGGGCAGGCAGGGCGAAAGCTGGCAAAAGATGCGCACGATCGTGAACCCGGTGATGATGCAGCCCAAAACGATCAAGCTGTACATCGATCAGGTGGACGAGGTGGCGAGAGAGTTCTTGGAGATGTAAGATCAACTGGCGGTGACTGGAAGACTGGCTTGTCACAGTGTCTTTTCTCTCTAGTGTGACGAAGCTACGCGACGCAAAACAGGAGTTGCCTTCTGATTTCGACCAGTGGCTGAACCGATGGGCGCTGGAGACGATGGGTGTGCTGGCGCTGGACACGCGGCTCGGTGTGCTGCAGACGGAGCAAACCGAAGAGGCAAAGAAGATTCTGGCGGTAAGTGGAACGCTTTCCGCTCTCGATCCGCTAACCTGTTGATAATTATTTTCTCAGTTGGTAAGGAACGTCTTCGATTTAAGCTATCTGGTGGACGTTCTGCCTTCGCTATGGAAGTACTACAAAACACCGACCTTCAAGAAGCTAATGAACACTTTCGATGAATTCACAGAGTAAGTCGTACGTTAAACTGTATCTACAAGTTCTACTCTACTCTGTATCTACTTTGGTTTCGGTTCGTTCAAGTATCATCATGGTCAAGGTGGAACAGGCAGTGAAACGATTCGAGAAGCACCCGACGTCCGAAGCGAACCAGAGTGTCCTGGAGAAGCTGCTGAAGATCGACAAGCACGTGGCCATGATTATGGCTTTGGACATGCTGATGGCCGGGATTGACACGACGTCCTCGGGCGCGATGGGTATCATGTACTGTCTGGCGAAGAACCCCGATAAGCAGGCGAAACTTCGCGAGGAACTTCGCACGGTGCTGCCGACCAAGGATTCACCGCTGACGGCCGAAAATATGCGCAACTTGCCGTACTTGAGGGCGTGCATCAAGGAGGGGTTGCGTTTGTATCCACCGGTTGCCGGGAATTTCCGTGCCACGGGACAGAAAATTGTCCTGCAGGGCTACCGTATCCCGAAGGATGTAAGCATTTCCATGGGCCCATTTCTGCAAAGTTGAATATATTTTCGGGAATTGTCCCCCAAAATCTAGACGGACGTAGCGATGGGAACGTTGGTCTTGCAGCACGATGAACGATTCTTCACTCGGGCCAAGGACTACCTGCCGGAGCGGTGGCTCAGCGAACGGGAAGCGGGCATCCCGAGCGGTAAGGATACGAACCCGTTCATCTTCCTGCCGTTCGGTTTCGGTTCGAGAAGCTGCATCGGGAAGCGGCTGGCCATGATGGAGATGGAGATCATCACCGCGCGGCTTATTCGCAAGTACGAGGCCCGGTGGAACTACGAAGACTTTAAGATCCGGGCCACGTTGGTGAATATCCCGGCAAACCCGCTGCGTTTCGAGCTGAAGGAAGTGGACGCGTAAATCGAAACTCCCCTGCCGGCCTTAATTTTAATTTTACGTCAAGTGACTCTATCTCAGATAAAGAAATAAACATTTTACACAGCGACACATTTGACTATCAGTTGGGGTATTGTCCTGGGAATCGAGATGCTGAGTGATTACTCTGAGGCATGACCTAGCTTCTTTCAACCGTGTCGATGGCCGAGATAAGATAGATGTCGTCGTCGTCTTTCGATTGTCCAAAAAAATTAATATCCCAGTCCGCTGCAGAGGTCGTATCAATTGCTTCGTTTACGGTACGGTTGCCTGGTGTTTGGACAAATTCCTGTTTATTTTTGGCTGACACTGTTTACGAACCAAACAATAAACAAACCCCATCGCCGTCGGACACAAACTACCACTTGTAAAGGATCCACACTTGCAAAGCCAGTGTCCGGCGAAGTAAGTGTATTTTAAAACAAAATCAAACACTCGCGTGTGGCTTACAACTAACACACTGTCCGCAAGGCACTGTCGCTTCAACTCGGCAGTAATGTGTGAGTCTCGGCAAATTATGATCATTGAATGTAACGGGTTGATTGGGGGACTCTGGGTCTCCTGCTAGTAGTCGCGCTAGGCCGCTAATCTGTGAAACATCGCGCCAGATCGTTACGCGCTGTTTCTAAATTTAACAGTCAGCTCTTGAAAACAACTTCACAATGGCACTCCGTTACGTTGCCGGACGTTCGTGTCACGACACGATACGGACTGTGTCGAAACAGTGTCCAAAACGGTGCCTCAGTGCGCAACCCGCCAGAGAGGTGATCGATCCGGAATGGCAGTCGGCCCGACCCTACGAGAGTATCCCCGGTCCGTCGATGATGACCCTGATCCAGGGCTTCAGACCGCAAGGTATACCACCTGGATTCGGGGCTTCAGTGGTCTGTTGGTACAGCTAAAATCCATTCCACTTTTCCCGAACAGACAGCAAAAGCAATTTCCCATTAATCGATATGATGCAACGCTTTCGGGATGACTACGGAGACCTGATCCGTATGCGGGGTATGCTGGGGCAGCCGGATTTCGTTGTGAGCTTCAAACCGGAGGACTACGAGAAGGTTTTCCGCACCGAAGGGGTTTGGCCGGTGCGCCGCAGTTTGGACACGTTTAATTACTATCGGCAAAAAATCCGACCAGAAATTTACGGAGAATCAGGTGGATTGGCCAACGAGTAAGTCGGTGGTCCGTGAGGGTCGCTTCGAGACTAGCGAATGGAATGTTTTACCCTCTGTCCCACAGACAAGGCGAAAAGTGGCAGAAGATGCGTACGATCACCAACCCCGTAATGATGAACCCGAAAACCGTCGCGCTGTATGTGGAGCAGATGGATGAGATCGCTCGCGAGTTTATGCCAATGCAAGTACCGTTTGTCCGGACCTCAGCAGGACCTCATAATCATCGGCGTATCGTTTTGTTTCGCGCAGAGTAGCGTCATTGCGTGACGCAAAGGGCGAGTTGCCAGAGAACTTCGACCAGTGGCTAAACCGCTGGGCCCTGGAGTCGATAGGCTTGTTGGCGCTAGACACCCGGTTCGGTGTGCTGAAAGCGGATCAATCGGAACAGGCCAAAACGGTCATTGCGGTATGTTCGAGGGCCAATGGCGGACTGGACGCATAGTAACACGCACTCGTTCTAGCTCGTGAAAGATATTTTCGAGCTAACTTTCCGCCTGGACTTTGAGCCGTCGATCTGGAAGTACTACAAAACGGCCACCTTCAAACGGCTAATGCGGGTGTTCGATGATCTAACAAAGTGAGTACAAGGGAAGTTGATGCGATCCATTGCATGGTGTAATCAATTTCTTGTGTTTTGTAGTCTCATAATGGCCAAGATCGATGATGCCGTAGAGCGGATCGAGAAGCATCCCAAATCGGAGGGCAACCTAAGCGTGCTCGAGAAGCTGCTGAAGGTCAACAAGAACGCGGCGGTGGTGATGTCTTTCGACATGATAATGGCCGGCATCGACACGGTTGGCAAAGGGGTTATCGTCGGTCATTACGCTCTTGGCTAACGTAAGCAATCCTCTTCCCACAGACCTCATCTGGCACGGTCGGAGTGTTGTACTGTTTGGCCAAGAACCCGGACAAGCAAGCGAAGCTTCGTGACGAACTGCGCACGATCCTGCCGTCAAAGGATTCGCCACTGACCACGGAAAACATGCGAAATCTGCCGTACCTGAGGGCCTGCATTAAGGAAGGTTTGCGACTGTACGCTCCAACTTTTGGCAACTTCCGAGCCACGGGACAGGATCTGGTGCTGCAGGGATATCGCATTCCCAAAGGGGTACGTAGAGAACGGTCGGTGGCGACACGTGGCCATCATTCTATAACCATTCCCCCGCCCCCGAATGGTACAGACCGACATCTCGATGGTTTCAACCGTTTTGCAACGGCAAGATGCGTACTTCCACCGAGCCAAACAGTACATCCCGGAACGGTGGCTTGCTGATCGTCCCGATCACATCCCGAGCGGTAAGGATGCGAATCCGTTCATCTTCCTCCCGTTTGGGTTCGGGGCCCGAAGCTGTGTCGGGAAGCGGCTGGCCATGATGGAGATGGAGATCATCGTTTCGAGGTTCGTGCGGAACTACGAGATCCGCTGGAATTATCCTGACATGAAAGTGAAGGCCAATCTCATTAACCTTCCGGCTAGTCCGCTGAAGTTTGAACTGAAGGAGGTGGCCTGATGTCTTGTAACGGTTTTTTTTCTGTACCCATTATGCTAATCAAATAAATTTGAGTTTTGATTGAATCGATCGTCGCTTTGAAACTGTTCGCATACACAGGCACAACGTTCCGTTCACTTATCTAAAATGGTCTATTTGGCGGACAGATAACACACCGAGTAAGGAGCCGCGATAGCATGATTCGTCGTATGGTTACTGAACGCGATGGTCACTGACATACTCACACAAAAAGATTGAATGAGACATACACATTCGCGTATCACAAGTGGTCTGTCCAAAACTGTTCGCGATATTTGAAATTCGAAGTTCGGTTATTTTGAGTAATCAGTCCGTTTTAGACAGCAGTTTAGCTTGGACGTGTTTTGACTCATCGTCGATTTTTGTCTATTCCAAAAAAATGGATGGTAAAGAATCTGTACAAAGAGCCGACAAGATATGAACGACGAAGAGACAAGTTTTGTCGAATATGAAGGTTTTGCTTACAGGTTTCTTCGACTGCGGGTTCGTGGTGCATCATGAGTTGTTGCCAAAGGGTCGAACGGTCAATAAGGAATATTACCTACAAGTTAAACCCGAAAGGATGAATCGACGACGTTACGTTTGAGGAAATACGGTATCAACGAAGGAGCTGAGCAAGATCACAAAAAATGATTTGGTTAAGTGCTTCGAAGATTTTAAAAATAAAATGCTGGCAAAAGTGTATAATTTAATATTTGATGCGAATTACTCTCGAGGGAAAAAAAACAAAAATTCATCAATAAACCAATATTTTCGGAACCCAAAATTCGCGATTTTTTTTAACAGACCACGTACACATATAAGAAAAAAACGTAAAGCATTAGACAAGCTGATTGTTGGCATTGAAATTTAGTACCGATTGTGAGTGTCGCGCGTCAGTAAGAATAAAGTGTTCCGAAGATGGCGTTCCGGGCAAGTTTTCGATGCCTCAACGTGAAACCGATTCCAGGTGGGGCTATTCGTACGCGTCAACATCAAACGGCCACCGTGGCCAGCGTGAAAGAAGTCACCGATCCAGAGTGGGAGTCGGCCAAGCCGTTCAAAAGCATCCCCACCCTAACGCTGATGCACATGTACCGAGGCTTCAAAGAAGGGGGTCGGTATGGGGATCAGGACTAATTTCGCCAGCCACTTAATTCGCTCGTCTCGATAGGTCGCTACGCTGGGCTTCCCGTGATTGAGTTTCATCAGCGACTGCGGGAAGACTTTGGCGATCTGGTCCGTATCCCGGGCCTGTTGGGAAAACCGGATGTGGTGCTGAGCTACAAGCCGGCCGACTATGAGAAGGTCTTTCGCACCGAGGGCATTTGGCCTGTGCGGCGGACGCTGGATACGTTTACCTACTACCGGACGAAGGTGCGCCCGGAAATCTTTGGCGAAACGGGAGGATTGGCCAACGAGTAGGTAACGGGCGAAAGGGCGATGGGTGTGGTGGTCACTACAATCCGTACCGTTTTCCCAGACAAGGAGAAAAGTGGCAAAAGACGCGCACGATTACCAATCCGGTGTTGATGCAACCGAAAACCGTGGGACTGTACGTGGATCAGGTTGATGAAATTGCACGCGAATTTATGACCATGTGAGTCTCGACAGTCGTTACACCATTGTTTTGGGGCAGACCGATTGTATCCCGGAATCGTTCGCAGTATCGGTGGACTACGGGATGCCAAGAATGAATTGCCGGTCGATTTCGACCAGTGGCTAAACCGGTGGGCCCTGGAGACCATCGGAGTGTTGGCGCTCGACACCAGGTTTGGTGTGCTGCATGCGGATCCACTAGGACATGCGAAAACTATCATAATGGTGAGTTGAAGATTGTTAGCAATGGAATTATCTAACCGCAACATTTCTCGGCTGGTAGTTGGTGAGAGACTCGCTAGATTTAACCTATCGTTTGGATATTGAACCATCGATCTGGAAGTACTACAAAACACCGACGTTTAAGCGGCTTATGAAAACGTTGGACGATTTGACCAAGTGAGTACCCATATTTCAAATTCGGATAAGGGCATGGTAATTAGCATTCATTTGCAGCCTCATAATGTCGAAAATTGATGAAGCAATACTGAAAATCGAACAAAACCCACCGTCCGATGGCAATCAGAGCGTCCTGCAGAAGTTGCTGAAGGTCAACAAAAACGTAGCGGTGGTGATGTCCATGGACATGATAAGTGCCGGCGTAGATACGGTAAGTTGGTAGCGTGGGGGATATAGTAGCCACCAAATATTAATCTTTGTCGGACCCTTCAGACTTCGTCCAGCACGATCGGGGTGCTGTATTCCTTGGCCAAAAATCCCGACAAACAATCGAGACTTCGGGACGAGCTACGGGCCGTACTGCCGACGAAGGACTCTCCGTTGACAACGGATAACATGCGGAACCTTCCGTACTTGAGGGCGTGCATCAAGGAGGGCATGAGACTGTACCAGCCCACGATTGGCAACATGCGATGCGTCGGTCGAGATATAGTGCTGCAAGGGTACCGCATTCCGAAAGGTGTAAGTGCACTGCACTATGAAGAGCTGGAGCAGCATATGATTTCTTCCGATTGAATTTTTGTAGAGTGATCTGGCGATGCTTACGTCGGTGTTGCAGCGTGACGATCAGTTCTTCCATCGGGCCAGTCAATTTCTGCCGGAACGGTGGCTTAGCGAACGTCCCGAGGGTATGCCCAGTGCGAAGGACACGAATCCGTTCATTTTTCTGCCCTTCGGATTCGGGGCGAGGAGTTGCATCGGCCGGCGGCTCGCCTTGATGGAGATGGAGATCATTATTTCGCGCTTCGTGCGAAGCTACGAACTTCGCTGGAATTATGACGATTTAAAGTTTAAAACAAACGTTATCAACACTCCAGCCAATCCGCTTCAGTTCCAGTTGCAGGATGTAACGAATTAAAAACCGAAATTCCTTACTTACTTATTCACCCAAAAAAAAAATGGAAAAGGTAATTTTTTTAACTGATTATGGAAAAGAATATGATACGAAACATTGTTTCGATGGCCTTTAATAAATTAGAATGTATTTATGGCACACCTTGTCGTTGATAAGGCCCATCAGATAACTGAAGCCCAGCCACCTCGGGGTCCACGGGAGCATGAGCAATTTCGAAATTAAACAAACCACGCCAAGCCTGTAAGTGAATCAAAAACAGTAGCCGGACGAATAAAATATTCGCCATCCACACGCGCTAAAAATGCAATGCACAAAATTAGCATCCTGCTGCCACGCCGCTGAGGTGTTATTTATCTAGGAAAATGATGGCGAACTTGATAACATAATTTACTGCTTACGGCCGGGTGTCTTATCGCATCGGCCACTGCATCTCCGCAGTACATTGTTGCCCCGTACGGCCGCCGAATGGTGAGTAATTACTGAACAAATTCATTTAAATTGTGCATAATTTCTCAATTATTAAGCCCTCGACACCGAGGTATGGAAATGAGCCGAGCCGGGGCAAGAAAGAAGCGTGCAGCCAGTGCATAAATTGCTCGGCCAAAGGTGGTTCGTTTCTTGCAGGCCTTTGCGTGGAACGGTTTCGGTGCAAACCAAAATGCATCGGCCAGCCCAGCCAGCCAGACCTCCGTCGTCAACACATTAGTATGCAAATGAAGGGCGGGGGTGCTCCCCGCTGCCCGGTCGGTCGGGTTTGCTGGTGATTAATTTTTCGAAAAAATGGCCGGCCAGACGTTCGTAGAACCAGCGCCCGGAGCACATGAGAGCTTTTTCATGCTCCACCGACGGCCGTGCATAAGGCCGTGTTGCTGTTTATGAGTTTAATGTTTTCGCTGTTTTTCTTTTCTGCTGCGGTCCGATTAGTATCCGAGGACGGCTAAATCCTTACGCCGGCCGTGCCGGCTTAATGTCCATTATTTTCACAATTTCATTAGCATCATTAATGGGCAAACTGCTGCTGCCAGCGCGGTGGCTTCTTCTGAAGCCGTACACTCTAATTGGAGCCGCTCGCAATGGCAATCTGCGCACTCGAATGCAATTCGAACGGGTGGCGGGAAGGTGTGCGAAATGGCACACCTCAAACCGTGAACGTGCCTCGTGACATTCCGCTTGACGATCTGCAATTGCAGCGCAATGCCCTTTGCACTCATTAAAAGGTAAACATTGCCGGGTCGATTGCCGGGTCGTGCGTGCGAAATAAAATCACCACGCCACACCGCGAATAGTAATGATGCACATGAGTTAGCCGGTCCCCGGACCCGGCACATAAAGTGTCCCATAAAGCACCCGAACCCGTGACGGCCGTGCGATGGGCCGTGACGATTGTTACGGGCGTAATGTTGGGCTATTTTAATGGCTCGTTAGGCTGCAATCGGCAGCCACTGTTTATCTCACGGCTCGCAGCTCGCAACTACAGATAACGCGATGAATAAATCGAGCATGAACCGTGTGCTGGCTGATGATGAGAGCCGTTCCCAGCCCGGGCACGGTCAATCAATTTGGTGTCGGAATCACGAGCATTACGGTGAGTTATAGAAATGGTACGATAACGCTGCACTTCATACCGCCGGCCAATGTAATTGGCTGCAACAAACGATACGATTGCCAATTAGTTTGAGATAGATACACATGAATTTAAAGCACTTGCATGAGTGCATAAAATAAATGAAGCTTAATGAGCCGGCTGAAGACCAAAACGGCCGGTGCTTTGAATAACTCACAACCTCCAGGAGTTGGAGTAATCTAATACAAAATTAAAAAGTCATTTAACTGAACGAGCCAGGAATTTGTTTATGAACGTTCCTGGTTGGAAAAGGTGGTTTTATCGCCGATGGAAACCGATACACTGAGCCAATGCCGGATAATAACACTTCTTTCTTCTATTTCATTAATCGTTCGCCTATGGGCGACCCGGGCCGTCAGAGCTTCAGAGCCATTGGTCAGCACCATCTGTCCGTCCAAAAGTTAAACAAAATATAACCAGAAACCAATAATAGCCTTGCGCTTGGCCGCGGCTCCGAAGGCACCGAAAATGATGCTTCATTTCGTATGTTTCTTTCGTATTTCGTCTTCTATCCGACAGCGCGAGCCACATGAAGCTGTTTCGCTGTGGCCTTTGCTTTGAGGCCTTAGCTTTTGATTGGAAGCGATCCTCGGGTCGCCCCGTCCCACCCTCCCCTCGGGGGTCCCTCGTGTTCTGGCGGCTGAAAAACATGTTAAGTGTAACTAACTCATTATGTGAAGCAATCTTCGGGGGGGCAAGGAGAAATCTAGTTTTTTCTCTTCCTCTTCTGCGGATCGTCGTTATTTCTGTTTTGCTTTGTTTTGCTCGTTCCCGGGCCCGATCTTCTTCGAAACACGATCCCGGGTCTAAGTCGTCGTCGCGGGGATGATAATCAACATTTCTCGAGTCCTCCATCTTTTGCGCCCGGGGAGGCGTTCGCGCGCGCGCTCGCGCTTGCGCACGGCCACTCGAGGACCTGCCTGGCTGCCGGCGTTGGGGCCAAGCCGGGGGGGTCCAGAAGAAAAATGAACCCCCGGTCGGAGACGAAAAAATGCCCAAACCAAGATAAAATACGGCCCGAAATCGGACGCACTGTCTCTCGGGCTCCGGCAGAGATCCCGTGGTGTGGCCGGCCCGGGCCACAGGGAGTTAATTTGGAAACTTTAAATTATCTCATTATGGATGATTTTCGGTTTTCTTCGAACGAACCGAGTAGGGCCCGCCGGGCCGCCATTGCAGTCGGGGAGGAGTCGCTTCGAGGTTAGAAGAAGAGGATCGCGTAAATGGCGGTGGACGTTCCGTACGTTGATCGTTTCGGGGTTTTGTGGATGCGTTTGCGCGAACCGGGCAGTAAATTGACACATTACGCAGTATTACGCGGGGCCAATCGTCGAATTTGCGAAGCGATTTGAACAGTGTCACGAAGATGCCATTTAAGCGACGATCGTGCGTGGTGCGTGATGGGACGGATCAATTTGCCCTCACACGAATGGCGGCTGATGGAACGAAACGCGGGTTCGAAGGTTGAAAGGTAACGTGCCGGGGCCGTGGCCCTTCCTGACTCAGCGTGGAAAAATGTGGAAAGTTTTCTCACGCGCAAAATTAGTGCGCCGCATAATGCAGAGTACGAAATATGAAACCCCGAGCCCACATTCCCGGTTCGATCCCGGAGCCTTACGAAATTCGATCGCACGACGATCGCCGACACTTTGCACCACACTTTATTTCGCCCGAACTCAATCGGTAGCCTCGGGCGGCTCGAATTGCGTTAATTTAAAATTCAAAACTTCAACGGCCTGTGGGGCCGGTGGCCGGCGGGCTTCCGTTTTCGAGCAGTTACGCGGCCTGGCTGGGCTGGCCGAGGGAAGCATCAATGATTAACCGTCACGTTGACGTGAGCGAAACAATGCTGGCGGAATGGAAAGTCCACCACGGGGTCCATTGTGGGGGCCCGGTAATGGGGAAAATGCATCCTTTCGCCGTCATCTTCATCACGCCACGAGCTGGAGCTGGCCCAAAAGTCGTGATAAATGATTCGTTGCTCTGTCTCTCACACACTCCGGTCCGGGCTCCGGTGGCTGATTATCAAAAATAACACATTAGTTCCCGTTTTTATTTCAATTTAGCGTGGCTGCATCATCATCATCATCGGCAGCGTGCCTGTCTGGGCCCTGGGCACGCCCGGGCCCCCGAGAGGCCATAATTCGGTTCGCATGTCCTCCGTCGCTGGTGGAGATATAAATATTTCATGGATTATGGAGATTTAAAACGCTTTTCAAACGAACGGCCGTTCGGGGTTCTTATCGTCGAGGCCGGCCGAAAAAAAAAAAACAATAAAGAAGCCCGATCCCAAAAACGTGAAACGGAATACCATTGGGCGACGGGGCCGTCCGGCCGAAAACAGCAAGAACGGCCAAACATAATAAAACGAAACACAATCCCAAATCACAATCGTGAGCCAGCAGCATCAAACGCGAAAGCGCGCGAATGGAGAAATCAGGACAACGGAGAGCGCATCGGAGGGCGAAGAACGAAACTTCGCTGCCACCGAATTGCCTCCGATTTTGGTCCGTGCGCGCGCGAATTTCGCGAAGAACCGGCGGCCAAAAGAACCCAAATTCCCCCACTTCAATCCTGGGAGAGAAAAAAAAACCGAAAAACAACGCGAAACATAAATGTAGCGGCCACGGACGGCAGCGCGCCTGTCACGCCGTTGAAATTGGCGGCCATTTTTATTCCACCATCGGTGCCCATCGGGAACGGGTTTTTTGGTGGGGCCCGGGAAGTCCATCCATTTCTCGACACCCCCAGCGGCTGGCGTGGCGAAGCGGGAAACTTGGGGAATACTATGTTTATTTATGCTGCGCACCGCACGCGGTCGGTTCGGCAGACGGATTCAGACACCGGGGTTGGACGACATAATTTTTAATGTCGATATTTTCCAGCGCGCAAAAGAACACACTGGAGCCTCGTCCTTGGAGCCCGGGAGCTCCAAGTGGGGCGAGGGTTCCAAGGAATATTTTATTAATTTTTTGTCCCGCTTCTCCAGCGCCCTTTTTTTCTGCCTCCGTTCGCGTTCGGATTTGGTGCGCGATTTTAACAAACTTTTTCGTTATTATCCGTCGTTCATTTTTCCGTTTTTGCTTCTGCTTGAGCCCGGCTGGTCTTTTTTATGACACGCTCAATCCGGCGGTGGGCTGTGTATTCCATCAAAAGCCCGTCACGGCGCTTGATTGAACTTCCTAACTTTTGATTTAGGAAACGTTCCGTCAACCCATTCCCCGGGATGGGGTAATAAATTTAACGACCCCCAAAGTTGATCGGGTATCGCTCGGGTCATAAAGCTGCCTCGTGAAAAGCGAACTGCGAACGAAAGCAAAAGCTGCACACCCAATAATGGCAATTTATTGGACCGGCTTTCGTCCTCGGAAAGGTTGACGTGCGAGAAGAACAAGAGAAAAAAAACCCGGATTGTGCCCAGAGAGAGACACGCTAGCCCCCCCGAGTGACACCCGAACCCATAACTCATAAACGGGAGCACCGGGGCTTGGGTGGCAACATCATGCTGGCCGGTGCGGGGAGACAGGTTCTAATCGAGAGGCAGCAACGGGCAGGAGACCCCCCAAACCCGGCAACGAAATTGAATTTTTCGGTCGTTCGGTCCGGAAATTAACATGTTTCGGTGTTCGTGCGACCACATTTTAAGTGTACGCCGCGCGCAGTGAGTCCTTTTCGTCTTCGATTTCGGTTCGGTTGGCAATTGGCAATAAAATTATGAAACCCCCCACCCGAAATGCCGCCACGATTTTATTGGCCCTGCCGGTGGGTCTGGAGACGCTCCGACGTTCGGAAGACGCTCCAACTGCTAATGGGTTTTTGGGGTTTTGTGCTGATCGTCGATGCCGATACGGGACGGGCCATAAAATGGGCCCGGGCCGGGTTCTTCGGTGGATCAGCATTGTTTTAAGTAGTCCTTCGGTTGCGGCAGGAGCTTTTCGTGGTGTTGTATTTTTTGCAGAAACAAATATTAGTCAGCAGGGGTCTGAATGACTGTAGGATTCCATTACACTGGTTGTACCGAGCATCGGCTGTGATTGCCTGTAATGTCTTAACGTCGGAGAGAGTGCACAGTGTTGGCATTAATTGTGCTGTTGATTACCTTGCAATTGAAACGATTGCTTGCGGCCCGACTAAATGCGAGCCACTTCAATACTCAATGATCCATTCAACACCCAAAGCAAGGCGCGTTCTTTATCATGCTCAATAAAACCCCCAGAGAGCCCCCCGAAACTGGTTTTCGGTGGTCGTGGTGGATGGGAATTAAATCAAAATAGAAAAGAGACTCATCATTCTACCCAGCGGGACGCCTCGATTGATGCATAGCGAAAGCATATCCCGCCGATCGAACCGAACCGAACCATTCCCGAACTTGGTTCGCCTACGCCGACGGAGACAAATTGATATCGAATCGATCGATTCTCTAATTACCTCATTTGGTGAAATACGCTCCTTTATGTGCCTTGCGCACGGCATAATTTATGTAGTGAAAGTCAGCGGGATGAGTTTTCGGTTCTCCGTCCGTCCGTCCGTCCGTGATCTGCGCCCGAGAACGTTGACCGTCCACCGGACGGTCTGATCGGTTGATGGATCGTCGGTAATTTAATTGATTTATTAGCCGTCGACCCGGGGAGCCGTTGTTAACGGAGCCCAACCCAAGCCCACTGGCTCAAACCAAAAAATCATGGCCCGGTGCCGAAATAATAGGAATAGGCACCGGCGGGAGAAAAGGAGTCTCCACACGAAAC
This sequence comes from Anopheles bellator, assembly GCF_943735745.2. Taxonomy (NCBI): domain Eukaryota; kingdom Metazoa; phylum Arthropoda; class Insecta; order Diptera; family Culicidae; genus Anopheles; species Anopheles bellator. Next base: position 76,198,207 of record NC_071286.1, on the reverse strand, counting down.
CGCAATTACGTTGTTAATAACTGGATGGATAATTTATAAAAACAACTACATCATTTCTTAATTTCGCGGCCGTCCATTGAGGTCCGGCCGGGGCCATTGCGATCGCTCGCGATTGGGTAGCTCGCTGGCTGGCTGGCTGTCTGGCTGGCTGGTGATCCTTGCCGACTGTGGACGAAGGGATGGAACGGCCACGGGCCATGCACGTCCCGCGTGTTGGAAGACCGCAGCTTCCAGCCTCGTGGAAGGTGTGTGATTAATGATCGCGAAATTATACGTTTAACTGTGGCCACGATCGACATTGGGGTTGGGCTGGCCCAAATCACCCGAAAGGTGCACTTCGAGCTCGGTGCGAATGATCTGTAGTTGGAAGAAGGCAGTCAAAAGCTGGCCGGGACCGAGTCGAGAAGTAGAGAATCTTCAATTTAAAATATTCTAACAAAGTTTTGTGAAAAACTTTTTCGAATCAACCAGTAAGAACCGTCAAGGAATATTCTCATTATTAAAAGATTATTAAGCGAAACAAAAAGTTAGTTGTTCTTACTTCTTCAGCCTAATCTCATTATTTTCTCCATTTTTGATGGCACGCATTTTGGACCCTGACCATGATTCTTATGCTCCACCTATTTCACTTCTCTCTCTTTCTACCTCTTTCTATTATATTTCTCGTCTGTCCGATAGCATAACCTCGTGGATGGCCGATCGGAAATTGAATACGAAAGTAAAGTGGGACCCGTAACCATGTTTATAAATTTGGGGTAATAATGATATTTCCATTCATTATTAAATCTACCAAACCCCTTTCTACCTTCCACGACTGGGCGGGTTGTTTATGTAGTGTCTCGCGTCTCGCTTCGTCGTACGGCTTCGTTCAACCCTCATCCATTATCACGAACACCCCGCCGGCCTGTGCATGCTGAAGTCGTTTCCATGTTGGGTTTGGGTTAACTTTCTTCCCCACGAACCACGGACGATCACGGAGGGAAACATTTTTCATTACTTGTCGATGGCCCCGGGGGTTGCAGGCCCCGGCCCCGATATCGTGCTCGAGATCGACAACATCGCGTCATCGGCGGTGAACCGGGTCGAATGATCGTGCATAATCTGTTCACCATATTTTGTTCCATCGATCCGGCTCGGCCGCTGATGCTGATAACGAGTGCGCCACGCCACGCCACGACGACGACGATGTTGCACCATGCTGGGTGCTGGGTGCGCAGCATAGATCGCCACGGCGGGCGATCGTGAAGTTATAGTTTTGCTGAATTAATTCGATTTTCTCGATCGAGAGGCCCGGCGCGATTCGGGACGAAGATTTGGTGCATCCAGAAGAAGGAGGGTGCCGTAAATGGGTCCTGCCACATTATCGCTGTCTCGGGCGGCTGGTGGCTCCGATCGCAGGGCATCGCCGCATCGAAACATGGCCCGATTCGATAGGAAATTTATTTTCCGCGAAGAGCGCGCGCGATAGGGGGCCTCGGCGTCGGGGGCCCGTGGACAAATCGCGGCCCATCGCGGCGAGGAGTCCGTGCACATGCAATCGATGCGATTAAGGCTGGGTTCGATTAATGAATTCATTACAACACCCGCTGCGTGTTGCGGGACCAATAATGACCTCGCGTGGACCGTGGAGCACCCGGAGCATAAGGTGCGCCAATCAGCAACCTATCAGCAGCACTAAATTATGGGAGATTTCATACGTGCGTTCCGTGGTTCCGTGTTTTTTTTTGCCTGCGTGCCCTGCGTATCGATGAGAGCCGCACATCGACATGTTTTGAGGCTGATAAGTGGCTTCCTAGAAGTTTCGCTATCGCTTTGCAGATGGCTTTTTAATAAGATGCTGGCCCAAGATACTCGGGAAAGTGGGCCTGCGAGGCGGTAACTGAGGACTGAATAACCTAATAAATCCCCTCACTATAAAATTAACCAAGAAAACGAATAATGTACCTTTCACGGGACAACCATTTTTTAAATAATTCCAACAAAACAATTAATAACATTTCACCAAAATAAAGTCCTACTGGGCCGGTTTTGGAGCCCACACAAACCACGATTCGATTGCTTTACCGAGGACAATCTCCAAATCAATGCACCACTTAATCAGGATTAACCCATTCATCGGCCGTCCATTCGTGGGGGCTTCGGCATTTATTTGAACTTGCCACCCAGTAGCATGGCCAGAACGGGCAGCCAGCCTAATGAAGTTAAGCCTTGAGGGACGCTGAAAACTTCGCGGCCATTGCTGTCGCCGTCCCCAAAAAAGGAACCTTAAGTTTCATCAATTTTTTGGATAATTTTATTAAATGTCCTCTGCGAGGAGCACGGGCGCAGGCTCATTCGTATGCAAAAGTCATTCAACCGCACAACAGGTAGCTGGCTATTTGTTATGTTTCTCGAATTTCCGCGCCCGGACAGATTTCTGGGGGCCCTCCGCCGTCGCCCCGGGCGGCCTCTATTGAATCCTCCATTTTGAATACAATCAGCCTCTCGCTCCGCATACAGGCGGGGGGCTTTTGAAGGGGTGGTGGTGCTCCAACCCCCGTTTTTGGGCACGATAAATCCGGTTCCGGACCCCCTTCGTAGGGGGGGCTCCGATCCGAGGAAGGCTACGATATAGCTGTCCGGGAATTAAGACCATTAAGCCGAAATTTATATTAATATCATCCCATCGCGGCTAATTAATGGTCGACGATCGGACCGGTCGACTGGCCGGCCAGCCGACCGGCACGGTGCGTTTCGGGACCTCCTGCCAGCTGCCAGCTTGCCAAGTCACATTTTTTCCGCCTCATTTTTATGCCCTTTTGGCGAATGTGTTTCACTTCGGGTCTGTCCACGGGCAGCGGGCCCGTGAGCGAGAATGGATTTTTCGGATAGGTGCCCGGTGTTCCGGGAAGCTCTGCGGAACGGGGTGGCGTGGCGGTCGAAGTGGTGACCCGTGCCCGTTAAAGCGCACTACAAACGCACCGAACGAAATAATCAAAGTGAGTTAAATGGCCCCAACGCAGGCCCTCGCAGGACCTTGGCTGGCGCGACACGATGCGTTTTACTTTTTTATTATGCTCGCAACATTATGTTCTTGACGGGGCCGCCACTGGGGGTTTTGGGGGACAAGTATTGTGCCTGAGGTATTTTTGGAGTTGACGGACATCGTGAGTTCGGGCTAATTCATTTGAAGAGTTTGAACATTTCTATATCGAAGGGCTAACTTTGAAAAATCCCAACAATACTAAAGTATGAATTGAATAAACACTAATCAAATAAATCTGTACATTGGGGTTATTTGAAATCCAAGATATAGGACAATAAGCCACAGTCCTTTCGTTGCCCCAAAAACAATATTCGCCTTGGACCTTGGAAAATAAAGCATCTTTCAAATGAGTTACAAAATATTTTAATGAATTTTTTAAAGAAACAAATGCTTCCAATGGCCAAATAAGGTGTTTTAAGATGTTTTGGAACAAGTTAATGTTTTTTAAAATAAAATTTCCTTCATATTGTTTTTATTAGTTGAATTGATTCAATGTTCGAAATATTTTCCTTAAGTCATTTAAAAGTTTCGTTCGCAATCTTTAGGAGGATTGATTGTGCTCTTAATTGTTGGTTCATTAAGACCCATAATGAGTCGTTTCGTTCTGGACATCATCTGCTTCAGTGGAAAGGATAAAATCATGACCATGCGATGCATTAACCGCAGCCGAAAGCGCATCGCTTCTTTAGGAGGACTCCCTAAACCTTCTTCAGCCCATTCTGGAATCCATTCGATACGCACTCGCGGGCTCCCAAGCTAACGACAGAGCCTCCAAAGCTTCCATTCGCTTTCTCCGCGATAAAAATGGCGGCGATCCCGAAAATAAATTCCCGATTATCGTCTTTCGATTGGTCCCTTTTCGGTCCCGGGGATCGAGCAGGTTCAAGACCATCCAAAAGCGCGGGGGGTGGTCCAGTGGAGAGCTTTTCGTAAAAATGCACTTTAATGATTCCATCCTGGCCCTGACCCTCGTTGGATGCGCCGTCGGAACCCCCTGCCGGGGACACTTTCCCCATTCCCGGAGCCCGAAAACGGATCGGAATGGAAATTTGAATTTATAATTTCGAGCCACCCCAGGCTCGAGGGTCGCGCTGCGCGGTGATGTTCTCGAGGTGCTCGTGACCAGGGACCGGGCCCTGGGCCGCCGGGCGTTGCGTTATCTAAAACGAGAATGAAAATAAATTTGATAATTTATGAAAATACATTAAGACCTTCGCCGACGCCGAAGACCCTGGGGCCTCCAATCGCCGGCCGCTGGCGAAGAATAAGAAGCGAGTGGTCCAACGGTTTACGGTCCATTTGTCGCGATGGCGAACGACGGGACCCGGGACCCGGGCTGTCGGTCTGATATAAACTCTTTATTTTACAGCGAACAGCCGGCCACGGGTGTGCTGGAAATGAAGCTACCAATCTTTCGGTGGGGCATCAGGCTGCCGCCGCCATCTTGCCCGGTCCGGCGATTGTCGTCGCCGTGTGGTGTAGATAATTTAACGTGCCTTTTTACTGGCTAGATTTCGGCCCGGCCGGGATCAGGGCCAGTAACGACGCGGCAATAAAAGCAGCTCGGGGCTCGCTGGAGCCGGTTGAGCATTAAGCATAGTCTCACGCACATAAATTGAAAGCGACGGACGAGAGTGTTCTGGGATCTACCACCCGATGGCCAATAGGAGCCAGCGTTTGGACAACATCTTCGTCGAGGCCCCCTAAACATGGCGGTCAGAGGCACGATGCTTAGCCTAATCCCGTGTAGCACCATCTCGGCGGAAGGTTTTGTGGGTTGGCTGCCCAGCATGCCGTGAGGTCCGTGGGATTCCAAGTTGCGTCCAAAGTTTACGATCTCATTAGTGGCCGGCAGAAGATCCGTGGCGAAGATTTGAGACCTAGAACCCGGCGGATGGCGATGCAGGGCGAAAGCCATCGTAAAGCGGGTGAAACTGGAGAACGCGCGCAGTACGTTAAGACTAAAAACCCGCTGCCCGAGGATAAAATATCGAGTTTCCGGAAACAATTTAATCACTCCGTAGGGCGAATTGAAAAATCTTCCCTAATTAGATAGGGAATAAATTAGGCAAGGCAAGGTTTTCGTTTGGGGTTCTGGGACTCGCGGATGGCTTGGAACTATGCGATAGTTCCTTAAGCACGACGGGTGTCCAACATTTGTTTTGGGGCTTTGGTCAAACCGCACCAGGATGAAGCTAAATACGCTCAAGGCATAACCTAAAGACGGCGACTATTCACAATTACTTATATAAAAACCTAAAACTTACCTATAAAAACCTTAATACCTTATAAACTTATTGAAGCTAAGAACTTTCCTAAAAAAAACATTCTCAAAAATTTCCTTCTAAAATATAGGTGATTCAACTGTTTGGACTATAAACTACTAACCGACATGGCTTTTAAAACGTAAAACGTCATTCTGAAAATTGTTTAAAATGTAGTAAAAACTTTGAAACTTTCGAAATAAATAGGGCGCTTTGTGTCTGCAGAAAATTGGGAAATACTTAAAACTTACTTCCAAAATGGTGAGTATTCAGCTTAAACTGTACGAAATTTGAAAAGCTCCCTTCATTAAAGGTCATTTCCACGTCGGTGGTTATGTTAATAAAAAGAATTGTCATATGTAGAGCTTCGAAAAACCCACAAGTCACGTGCAAGAGAAGCCAATGCACCCACAATGAGTGGCTGTTTGGTGCGGATTTCGGATTTTGGTTTGAAGCTGAAAACTTGGACGACATTTGGTTTCAACAGGACGGTGCTACGTGCCGTAAGGTGACAGCCACAATCGATATTTTGCGCCCCATCTTCGGAATCCAAACAATAGATGGACCACTCTATACTTCTTAAGAAGCATCAGAGTGTCTTGCAAAGCATTAAAAAGAAACTTGAAGCGAATCCTACTCCTACGTGATGAGCATTAATCTACATTGAACAACATCATTCGAAGCTATATGGTGAACTAGCTATTAGCAACGTGTTCTTATAAAGCAAATATTCGATTTATGTCTCTATTAAACAACTCTATCGCACTCTTGTACAATATAACCTGTTCCCCGAATCTCTTTTGTACTATAATTCTCGTTCTTCTTTTACTATACAAAATTTATGTTGAAGATGCCTTAGTTTTTCAACGGCCCTCCAACAGACAACAGGCACGACAGACTGGGCCAGGGGCATGCCAAATCTCAATCACTATCATCCGCACCTATCCCGGGATGAGCAAATTATAATGTTGCTTCCAACGTTCGCTGTCGACATCGGCGTCGTGCGTTTACCTTTCGTGTTCGTTTCGTTACGTTACGTTTTCCCGTCCCAACCCGATTTCCCAGTTGTCTCGGGCTTCAGCGTTCGGGCCGGTTCCGGCGAGCGAGCTTGCGCTTTTAGTGGCCCCAAAATTTCGGCCATTATTTGCGGTTCCGTTTAATGGGGGGGCCTCCAGCCAGCTTTAGGCCAGCGGGTTTTGATGTTTCCATTGCCGCCATTGACGCAGCGGAGACCCATGTTCGTTTGCGTGCTCGCGGGGTTCCGTCTTTTTTGCGTTTGTCCGCCACAGACGCAGCCACACCACTCTATTCCGGTTCGCGCAAAAACATTCTGCGCCGTACGTGAACGGAATCGGCGGTGATGGGAGGGATGTTCACCAAATGGCTTGCGTGCCGAGCGCAGCGAGAATGGCCGAGAATCGAACAACTTTGGCGATCTTTGGTTGATGAAGATTGAATTTAAATTAAGCTCTTAAGCGCTCGCAGACGTTGCAGGCGTTTGAAGGATGCGTTGCCCCGGGGCACGTGGTACTCGTGGCGCTGGTGGATGTGTTACTTCCAGGACTTTCTTTTAAAACGGTCACCACATGCTCTATAGTTTGTTGCGTGTTCGGTAAGGATACTCATTGACCTTGTGGGAAGTAACATCACAGTTGTAGTCGGCGAATTGCCTGAAACTTCTGATAGGGTGAGCTAACAATAATGAGACTTGAGTGAGACTTGAATACTGGTGGGGTTGTGACGTGTTGTTAACAGTGTATTGAGTCACGTTTTGACATTGACGAATCGAAAATTAATAATTAATTTAATAACGACCAATTATGCCCATTAGCAACAACTATTATGTTTCGGGCTGATTAACATATGTTCTATGCTCCTCTGGTAGTAAGAGTCACTTATTTCGGATGACGTTACATTATTTCCATGCGGGCTTACGGGCATAGTTTTATGAAAATAGTATGCTGGGCGAGATGTGTTGGCACAAAGTTTCTGTCCATCGTCCATCGGGTTTGGGGGACTTTTCACATATCCTTTCCTCACCGCGCATACTCCTCGCTGGGGCCACATACTGACACATACTCCACCGAAATACGCACCCACATGCACAAGGGGCGAGATTCGGGCGTGCGCACACGCGATCGGTCCAGCATCGGCGAGGGAAGCATATGCGCATAGCAGCATAGCAGCATAGCAGCATAGCAGCATAGCATCATGGCGGCCTCGATGCGCAATCGGTAGAAGCCAACGAAGCGACGAAGAGGAAAAGACGATGATGATGGCTTTGTTTCTATGCGCGATGGCGCGTTTGCCGAAGGAAAAGAAGAGACCGAAGAACATAAAACCGCGGGCGGAGCTTCTCGATTTCGTGGGTTCTCTCCGCGCTTTTTGGACATCATTTTTTCCCACATCGCATCCACCTCTGGACGGGGTTTCCACGCATTTTGGTTTTCGATTTTTCTCTAATCTTTCGACCGGAGGGACCGGGTAGCTCTGGAACCGGTGGCGGGGTGAACTGAAAATGAAGCTTTTATGGTCGAAAATTTATCCCCGCGCCCGGCGGACCTCCGGCCGGTTTGATTGGGTTTATGAGTTTTGAGAAAACCATCCGGCCCGGGCTGGCTAATGACAGCTTGTTTACGTCACCGCTTGTTTTTTCGGTTGCCGGCTTGGATTGGAAAGCTTGGGAAATTCAGAACCGTGGGATGAACCCGCCCCCGGGGCAGGGGACAGGAAATAGACTTCCTGCGCCCTAGAGCGCCGCCGTTCCTAAAAGGGGCTTTTGTATTTTTATTTCACCTTAAAACGGACATTTTTGTCTAATGTTTCCTCCCTTTTTCTTCTATTGCGGCGGCGGCCGGCGGCGTTACTGGCGCCGTAATCGGCAATAACTAATCCGAAGGCCTTCGGATCTTCGGACGTCGATCGAGGGAACTCGATTCGACTTATTCGCTTCTCCAGCGGATCTCCGTGGTGCACATCTGGGCTTCGTGGCTGAAAGCCTGGGAGAGCAAGAAATGCATGGGAATGTTAGATCGAGCCGTGTGTTTTACGATAAATCGTTAGTTTGGAAACATTTTTACCTATTGGTATGCCTTAGGCCTCGGTGGTTCGGAGGTCATACATCAAACCGCCGGCCGGAGTCCATAAACAAAACGGGGTCGAACGGAATGAAACTTTACCGAACCCTCGCTCGGTTTTACTGGGGTCCTGTCACGATGCTTCAATTCTCCCTTCACAGCGGGCAACCGGGCCTGCTGGAGTAATTTATGCGTTTACAGTTCTATTAACATGCGGCGCATTTGCAAAGTTCCGGCCGGCGTCCGCGGGGAGTCCGCGTGTTTCAAAAGTAGCACATTCTCTCTACGGTGCTTTCTGGAGGTGCTGCTTACTTCCGAAAAGGGTTGATTGACAAGTGAAGTCGTCAGTTGGAAGCCGGCAGCGGTAGCCTTGCTCCCCTATTTATTATGTTGTCACGGGATCGCTGGTTCATAATGGCCTTTTTTGTGCGGGAGTTTGACTAACTAGCAAAATGGTCACAACCTGCTTCTTGGGTGGTTGTTAATTGCTCCTGGATCCGAGGTGTGTCCTGGATGTTTATAGATGAAGATTGTTCATTGATCTTTTTTTAAATTGGAATTTTTGAGAGGGAAATAAACCGATAACTCCACGTCGTTCTGAGGATCATTTTCCGTGTTTGCCTAGCTCTAGATAATATCACTAAAGCAGTTATGTTAATGTTTAATATTACTAAAGCAATTGTATCAATTTCGAGCATATTTTATACGGGAGACCTGTATGGGTATTCTGTTCCAATCAAAATAATCTTCTTCTAAACTTAAACTTGATCTAATGTTGAACGCCTTGATGCCTTGAAATGAAGGCTAAATGCTGAGCTGTAGTTGAAGAGCTGTAGAGAGTAGAGTTGACTATACCGACCGATATGACCGATTCTATGCGAAAAAGACGATTATCTGAGTGCTTAGTGACCAATCTTTCACAACGGACGCGAAGACTATCCGCTCCGCCGGCGGCCGTGCAAAACCGCGCCCTGAGCCCGAGTGTTTATTGGGCAGTAAGAAAGGAAATCCCAACAAAGCTCCCATCTGCGCTCTACTTTGTAGTAAAATGCGAGTTGGTGGTGCTGCCAGTAGCCAGGAGTAGAAGTAGCGAAAAACGAACGACCGCGCGGCACTCCATTAGCGAACGGGGCAACATTATTAATTCATCCAAACCAATCCCATCGGGCGGCGTGGCGAACCGGGTGCCGTGGGGAACCGGAATGGCGCGACCTGACAGATGATGGATTGACCGTTTCAGTGTGCAGTAGCCGTTTCGAACGGCGAACTAGCGGCGAATTCGAGTAAAAAGCAGTACACACTCCTAATTCCTCTCGCGGAGCGGCCCACCAGTCAAGCGGAACGAAAATGGGGAACATAAATCAGCCCACCCGACCCGGCCCGCTCCACGAGGCCAGGACTGCCACGCCTGATTATGTTGGCTGCCTACCCGGGTCCGGACCGCGGCTCGGGACTCGGAATTGAAGTTTCGCCTCATTAAGTGCACCATTATCGCAATCGATGAATCGCGGTCACGTCGCTCGCTGGCCGTTGCGTTGCCATAAAGCCGTGCTATAAACCGCCGATTGCCGGGATAATAGGGTCCCGCGGGTCACCTCGTTCGCCGCGCCACCCCGAAGCGTATGTTTATTTAGAAAACTTGTCAATCGCCCAGCGCCGCGGAACGGAACGGGCGTATCGAGAGATTGGTCATTAAAATCGACTGGATCGATGAGCCACGGCCAGCCCGGGCTGGCGCAGGTCGTAAAAGCGAAATTGAACTTTCCAACGGTTGGGGGCGACCTCCAAAATGGCGGTCCGAACGACCGAGCGAGCCTGAGCCACCCACAAATGGCGAATGGGGCGATTTTATGACTTTCGGATAGATTTTTACTGCCCTGCCCGGGGAGAGATATTTTAACTGCTGTTTAAATAATGTTCTCCCCGCGGTCCGGCATCGGAGCACACGGGTCCTGGGATGCCTCCCCCCCGGTTCGCGTGGCAGCCTCACATTAGACCACAATGCCGTGGGGAAATTTTCTTCGCGCCCGGTGCTGATGGGACCGAAAGATGATGGCCAAAGTTGAGTCCATTTTATGGCTTCATTTTTGTAATACCTATTTGATGGCGCAATATACACGCGGCCAGTGGGTGGGTGGGTCCGCCGGTCCTTTCCGTAAATCGTGCCGATTGCATTAGAGAAAATTGCTTTCCGAACTCTAGGTTGACCTCGGGTACGGCCCCCTGTTGAAAGGTACGGCTTCGAAGAATTGTTTTATGTTCGTTTTATGGTAATTACGAATCGATGGTGCTGGTGCTCAAATTATGAACCGGGCCCGGCTCCGGCCCGGTTCGAGTTTTGGGGCAAATAAAATCCCAAAACCCCCCCCCACGAGGTCCATAAATTTTGCTACGAAAGCTAATTATGCGGCTTTACGGTTGATTGAATTGTAGATTATTCGATGCTTCTTCCGATCGGTACCGAGGGTCCTTTTGGGCCGTGCGATAAGAGATGTGCTTTTAGATTAAATAGGGTCCAAACTAGGCCACGGTTGGGCTATGAATAATGTATGGCAAGTAGATTTATCTTTCACAAAAAAACCCGAAAGAACTATTCCTAACGCTCGATGCCCGATGCGAGCTTGCGGAACATCCGCCATCCGCCACACTTGATGGTTGAGGTTCTTTCAAAAAGGGATGGCCCAAAAAAGACTCCGGGTCCGTGTGGCTAATTACCGACGCGAAGATGAGGGATTCGAAAATAATTACTACAGACCCCGAGCGGCGAGCGAACTATAATAAAACGGACCGCCGGAAATCGATGACACTTCCGTTCTGCGGGCCGTTTGCCGAAAAGAAGCCACCGGATACGCTTCCGGTGCCCGGCGGCCTTTCATTTCGCCTTAACCCTACCCATAATTTATCGTTTTATTACCCCAAAGCATTGATTACTCACGGTTAATAGTTAGCATTTGAAGCGAACCGCCAGCACCCAGATGTCACTCGCCGCGAATGAACCCGGAATTGTAACAGAACCGACGACATTCGATTGGCCGTCCTGCGGGCGACATATGTTTTCACACAATGTGGCGCTTTGCAGTCAGTTCGCCAACGCTACAACGCTGCGGCTCCGAAGGCCCCCAAAGGCGTCCCCATTAAGCATTAGCTCCTTGGGCGCCGCGAGCGACAATTATGGCTATCGACTCTCCTGTGGGGCCCGCGGCCTCAAGCCGGTGCGAGAGAAGGGCTATGGAAAATTGTTTAATTAAGTTACCTCAAAACGGCCGAGCCCGAGCCGAGCGTCGAGGTGAGCGAGTCCTTGGCGAGCGAGTTGCGAGAAGTTTTTTCCCCTGGTTTCGATGTTCTTTTTTTACTGAATCCCGCGGTCACCGGTCGGCTCGTTACTGCTCACCGTTTGGGCAGCGCTGCTTAGGTGGTTAAAGTTTTATGTAATAATTACAACGGCACCGCCACCGGCCGCCACCGGACAACAGCAGGTCCCACACCGGTGCCGGTGGTGCAGCCAATTAAGGGAGCCGCGCTAATAGAACCGTCTCCCGTTCCGTCGGAGGGCAAACGGCAAAAAAACACTGGCCAACAAATTAGACCGAGGGCAAGACCGGGGTTGCACGAAGCCGTTTCGGTACAGCATGTTACAGATAATTGGTTTTTATACAACGAACCTGTGGAACTTTGAAAACAGGTTGAGTTTGATGAAATGCTAATAAAATTAAAATAAAATGCTCGGAGTTCGGAGCACTCATTTGCCTATCAAGCAATCTCTCTCCGGTCCGTCTCTGGGTAATTAAATCTTTTGGATGAAAATCTTTCTCAACTACCTTTCGACTACCGAATCTTGACTTGGCCAATCGCGGAGAAGCACACTCAAAGCAGGGCTCTTTTGCGGCCCCTCTTTTGTCACCAATTATCTGTCCGAAAGCACACTGCGGGGCATCATCACTGGCCGTTCTGGTTCAGGTCCAACTACCCCAACAGACCACAAGTCTCGGAGTGGTCTCGGTCGAATTTCCTCCCCGTGGCAAGTGCCCGTCCATTAGTCAGTTGTCAGCTGTGGGTTGGGTAACGGAAAGCTGCGCAAACGGGCGAGGATCACCAGAGCAATGTCGTCTGTGTCGCTCGAACCGCAAACCGATCATTATCACGACGACGACGACGACGACGAGTTTCGTTCCAGTGGCCAAGCTCGCTGGGCCGAGATATTAATGAGTTCGTCGGCCGCAACAGTAGCCACCGGGGGCCCCGGTCCTGGTGCAGCATAATAATCGCTCAAGGTTACGTCAGGCAGTGAGAGGTTATCTCGCAGCGGAACAGCGGGACAGCAGGACCGCGGGGCATTAACATGATCAGTGGCCACAGATTAAGCCATTCTCACGACTGTCCTGCCCAGAGGGGGCAGATTGATCCTCCCTGGCGAGTGCTGCTTAAACCCGTGGCGCAGCAAATTGACTCGCTAAACACCCGGTCGGACCGAGCTCTTGTAGCTGGGAATGCCGGAACTAGGATCGCCGTAAGATGATCGCGTTTCGGCGTCACGGCGAAACGCGCCATACGGCACCCGGGCCCGGAGTCTCGGGACCGATAAACTCCGAAACGTGACACGCGGCTGAGGCCGGAGCCTTTCACGGAGCCGAGCGAGAAATCGAGCCCCGGCCCGAATCGAGGGTCTCATCGTGGAGCATTTGCGATCACCGTTCCACGCCGACGGCCAGGCTGGCCTTTAATTTGAATCGCACTTCGGGGCGAACAACGGAGCGCGGAAATAACTGTATTACTTTCACGAATTTAATTTAAAAATGATGATCCTAGCCCTGGATTAAAGACCGCACCGCAAAAAAAACACAAAACTTAATTTATGGTACGTGCTTCGGTTGGGATCGGGCGGGCCAAAAGAACTCATCACTGTCACACGAACCTCCGTCAGAGTGGTTCGAGATCGTAGCGCTCAGATTAGGACTGGTACCTTCCCCAAAATAGCCAGCCTTCGTACCTTCCACCCTGGGCAGACGTCAAACCGGGTGTTGTTAATATACCCATAAATCCGACATCAATCACGCGCTTCGTCCGTGATTCTCGACCGTGGGGTCCAACTCAAGAACCCGGGTTTCAGGATCTGATTGAATTCAGCCGACCCCGCCGCGCACACAAGAAAGGGAATAATCAGAAAATTATGATCAATTAGGCAAACCCTAGACGCCTTTCCATTATCGCCCGTCACCAGTGATCGATCGCACCGATGCCGATGCGTTCCGCGGCCAAGAACGCCACCCAAAAAGGCCCCCGGGGGGGTTTCAATTTTTCATCCCCAACACTTTCCGCCCCTGATCTCTGAACCGGAGAGAGACAGAGAGAGAGAGAGAGCCCTACTCGTCAGAGATCAAAGCCGGGACCACAATGGCACTCGGTGATAGTTTCTTCACGAAAAAAGGTACTCGAGCACGATTCTTCCCCGACTTGTTGCCAACTCATTGTGGTCTGAAGCTATATCCCACATTTTGGTCTGGGTCTGGGTTTATGGCCTCAGCCATCAACCCAAACCCCAAATGAGTTCGTGAAATGAGGAAATCTCGTCGATTGAACCCCAACAACGAAAAGAAGGAAATTTGAGGCCAGGTGCCAGGTGTTGGTGTACAAACCCCGGCGGCCGAATCAATAGAAGATCGTCGGTCGGATGGGGGGAAAGAAAGTGGTGAAAAATGGCCCCTCTTTAAGGGGTAATCTTTCAGCCGGCTTCCTTTAGCGGGCTTCCTTTCCTTAAAGGCGGCGACCATTTGCTTTGTTGAAACGAAGATTACCGGGTGCCTACCAGGTTTACCCGGTGCCATTGTCCGGCCGGTTGTTACCGATACCGTTGTGGCCACCGGCACAAAAGTCCCCTTTCCCGGAGCCGATCTATCGGATTAAGCAAATCTTAAAACCCACGCGCCACGCCGCGGATCCGTGGATGCAGAACTGCAGACCCGAATGCAGAAGCTGGCCCGGTGTCCGCGGGATTGTAAAGACCCGTTTATGAATTGTAATGAATTGAGTGAGGATTATACAAATTGGTGCAGCCCACAACGAACGGAGCCCCTTCAATCTGCCAACGGTTCGTTGCATCGTTCCAGTGGGAGTATCTTAGGTTCCCATCGACCCCAAGAAGCTGAGTGGCAGCGGCGTGTTCGGTTAATAATCCCCGCGGAATGGACACGGGCTGAGGTTTTTGGCAAATTGGCACTCCATTCGTTCAGGAGAAGCCAATGTTGATGCATTTTAGTGAAAATGATGCCTTTTGACTCTTTAAAGGGGTCAGTGAAGCGCTCGACGATCCGGTGGAGATCATCCTGTTAGCTTTCTTTACGATTTCTTGCAGCAGCAGTGGCTCCCGATAATCCGTTTCATGTTAATTTTTGTCTTGTCTTCTTTCTTCCGCTAAAACGATAAATATTAAATCACTTGAAACAAGTATTCAAAGCTAGTGTTAGCATAAGTAACATAAGAAACTTTAATATATGATCAACCTTTCCAAACAATCTTTTTAGTTCGCTTTGGTATTTACTAGTGTTATATTATGTATTTTTTAATTCAGGTCCCTCTCTTTACGTAGCATTTGAATATTTGATAAATAATTGAATGAACGCTTCTGATTGTTACTCAACTTTGCCTTATTGTGCCAGCTTAATGATGATCAGTCGTCGACGCAGTCAGTATTCTTTTTATTGTACACCCTGGACTTATTCGTCCAAACAAAACAACATTTCTCCTCCACTTATCCTGCCACTGCGCAAAACTTTACGCAAGAAAGCTATCGAAAGACCGAAAATGACACAAAAAACAAACCCGT
The DNA here is from genome assembly GCF_943735745.2 of Anopheles bellator. Taxonomy (NCBI): domain Eukaryota; kingdom Metazoa; phylum Arthropoda; class Insecta; order Diptera; family Culicidae; genus Anopheles; species Anopheles bellator. Next base: position 76,183,021 of record NC_071286.1, on the reverse strand, counting down.
CGCGCAACGCGAAGCCAGATTGCGATCCGACCCGAGCTCGTGGGTCGTGTTACCGGGGATTTTGGCGAATATTTATGACTTTTCATTTATGATAGGCTACCACATAAGCGACGCATCGCACGGACTTTTATTTTGCTTCTCCCCGGCCGAGCCGTTTAGTTAAATCTCCTGCACCGTGACAGGTCGCTACCATCGCCATCCGCCATCGGGCCCCAAACGCAATGTTTTGTACGACAAACAATCCCGCATCTGGCTGCAACTGGGACTCGGGCGCATCGAAGATTAATGCACCCGCGCGTACCGAACTTTCAGCGGTTTGTTGACGGATAACTATGTGATAATTTATGTGCCGATCGCGTCACATCTTGCTTTAACCGCCTTGCTGGCCTTGCCAAAGGATACACTTGTCACGGGATGGATTTTTGCGTACCACGATTCGGACGAGTCCGAGAGTTGCTTAATTATATTTTGCTGTGATTAATTTTGCATCAAAACGTCCACCGGTTCTCTGGGCGCTTTTATGCCATTCGGCTGGGTCGCGAGCGTCCTACGAGAGGGTTCTACAGATAATAACAGCATCGGCCGCGTCAGGCACTCTGACACTCGGCGCTGTCTTGTTACGATGATTGATGGGTAAATGGGTCGGAATGGGTGATAAAAGCCTCGAGAAGCCGCCGCGGAACGGAACGGCACAACGCTGGGCGTGGGTTTTTCGGTCTTTAATGGAGGACCGTTCCATTGACCCGTCCTGTGGGAAGAAGCTTTTTGTGTACTTTTTGGTGTGTAGCAAACGAAAATTGGGGGTTTCCGTTACAATCAGGTCTGAGTGACTCACGTAGTTTGCTATTTCCGGATCCGGGGCCTTTTTTTCGATCAACTCTCCGGAGGGCGAAAGTATGGAACATAACTCATCTTTTTCGCAACAACACGCTGGCCGAAGGAGAATTTAGTTCGTGGTAACGAAACCATCCCCTGTGGATAGTGGGTTATGAGCTTGAGCTTAAAGCATTTTAATTTTGGAAAAAAATAATTAAATTGTTTGCAGAACATTAGAAGCTCGTTCAAGTTATTCAAGGACACTGTAAATGTTTAATAAATAATAAAGTAAATCCTTCTTTAAACTGAAAATTGTGTCGCTCACTGCTCCTACTGTGAAGCATCCGAACGAAAGTTTCCAGACCGGGCATCACAGCCAAGGGCTTACCTGTGCGCTTTCCAACCCGTTGCTCCCGTTCCTTTCCCCGCATTCATCGGCCGACGAACGGCAGACCGAGTGGCGAGCGTCAGCGACTTTCGCATTCCGCCCGGGCATCTTCTGCCAAGCCGTTCTACCGAGAACCCTTGGCGATGCTCCGAAGCGCATTAAACTGAACCGAGGCCCCGAGAACGCTGCTCCATCGCTAAACGGCCGACGGGGTGGAAAGGACCCACCAAGGACCGCGGCCGGGCCGGGAAGCCGTTCGCGTGGAATGCGCCGTTGCGTAGCCGTTTCGTGGCGACCACAGAAGCAGGACAAAAACTGAGCCCCTCCGAAGAACGATCTCTTCCTCGCTCCGTGGCACCGGGGAGGGCGGTGGTGGTGGCCGCGAATGGCGTGAGAAGAACGTGCGCGTTTTACTCTTCTTTTGCGGTTCGCTTAATGACGGTGGCTGCTGTTGCTGTTGCTGCTGCTGTTGTTGGTGGCTGCTGCTGCGAACGAATTGGACCACCCAAGTTGAGAAATTTTTCGTTTCTTCCTGGCACGTTCCCCACCGGCACCGTTTCAGCCCCGTTCCCCGCCGCTGCCGCCATCCGCGAGCCGCTGGTTAGCATTTCTGTAGCAGCTTCTTGGGCGCTTGCTTGCTTGGGCTTCTTCAGGTTCAGGAAGTTCGGCCAGAAGATCGGTTTGGCCGCTCGACGGAGCGAGCGTGGAATGTACCCGAAACCGTTGGAGCGCCCTTTATTTTGTTGTTTTAATATTTTCTCCTCACTTTCTGCGGTGCACTTGGGGCGCTCTGCCTTTCCCGAGCCGTGGGGCAATCAATGCAAATGCAGCGGCCTCCGCGATGGGACAGGGTCTCGTTCTGCGTTTGTGACCGGCCGAAAAGGATGTTGCTAATCGAACTTTCAGCAGTGAGATGCTCAACCACTCCATAACGAGAGCGAGAGAGAGCGAGAAAGGGAGCCCGGGAATGCGTTCCACGGAACTTAATCGGCATGAAATCTGCAGAACAAAAAATGAGAAACGATTCACGATGCTCCGTGATGCGTCGATGCGATAAAGTTATGCTCGGGTTCATTCCTAACCCGACTCACCCAGTGTCCGGCAGTGTCTAATCAGTCTACGGGCGGCCAGCATATTGGTGTGTTTGCGGTGCAAAAATGGGGCTCATTCTGGTCCTGCGTGCATCGGAGCGATCCACGGCCAGCAGGGCGCTTTTGTGGGTCAGTAGTGGCAAACTGTTTGAGGGAACCAACTCGGTTGGGTTCGTCGGACGGTGCTCAGTTGGATGGCGTCAATCGTGGCATTAGTGTGTTAAATTAGATAAAGTGTAATACTATCTACTACCGTGAATTAGAACACTCAAACTTAATTGGGCAGTGAGATATGTGTTGGTTTATAATTATATGTAGGCATATGATGTTGTAATACAATATTGCCTTACAAAGATATTATTTGATTGCCAAAGTGTCGTTGAGAGGTGTTACAAGTGCATTAGTTGAGTTTATTTTGTAATTGAATCCAAGAACTAAGGATTAGATGAAAATAATATGAAGGTTAATTCTATGTATGCGATTTTGTAAGATTTTTGTTGGCACTACAAAATTAGTTAAAAATACAGAGAACGGATTGTGTCTTCAATTTTAGTATTCGTAGCGAACGACAGACGTAAATAAATAAAATGATGTTGTATGTAACTTCATAGGAGGAATTTCTAATCCATAAAAAGTACCGTATTTTATCTTTTAGAAATCACTTCTCTATATCACCGTAATAAGTCGTTTCTTTATTTTCAATCAATGTTTGTAAAAAATGTTTAAAACACAGACTAAATTTGTAACATGCTCTGGACTTGTTATCAATCGTAGCGGTCCTGGAACTACTCAACAGATAACAACAGATGACTGATGACTGTTCCACTGATAGCGACCCTTCTCCTTCTTCATGTTGGTGTCAAATGTTGACTTGCAGTTGTAATCTACTCACTTCTCTCTTCTCGAGCTCTGTCTGCTTGAACGACTCGTTGATGTTTCCACATCAACAGTATTTCGAAAGATTTCGAAATTTATTGTACTTATGTGTAAAATTAAAACATTGTTACCATTTATATTTTAGTGTTTCAAACGATAGGTAAAAACCGGAGAGTTTCATTAAAACTAGTCTACTTCTAATTCAAGAAATATTTACTATGCTTGTATGAATCGTGGGGTCCAAATTTTCATCCCGAAAGAAAGTTTTTTTTTCTTTTGTATTATAGAGACTTTGAGCTGTAATCGCCTAACATTCGTCTCTCAAATCCCGAAAGAAAGCGAAAAATGTGTGACTAATAAAGGATAAACCACGGTCATGCTGTCATTGGAAAAAGAAATATTGAAAACTATTTTTTATAGTAATCATTAAGGCTTTGAGAATAAAAATACTTCCAATCTTTCAAAAAGTGTATGAATTTTTCTATGAACAGCACACAAGAGAGACCCCATAAATATCACACTCTGGTCTGCCTATTTCTTCGAACCCGAAGCCGTTGCACCGTTCTAGACCCCGCACCAGCCTAGCCTATCACAAGTCACAGGTTATCGGTGACCCTGTCCATTCGTGGCTCGACGTTCTTTCTTTTGGTGATTTCTTATGCGTGTACCACACAGCGAAAGGCCTCTCACGGGTGCCAAAGGCCACCTAACTAATCATTTGGCACCATCATCAGAGCCACCCAGCAGCACCATCGGTTGTGACCATCATCGGCAGCAGCTCCTGGGGCTCCACGGGCCCGATTGCCCTCCGTTGTGAGTCAACCGAGTCACCGAGCTTAACACGCTCCGATGCCACCGGCCACATCAGGGTTGTCCCGGGCCAGCCCGACCAGCCATTGTTACCCACCGGGGGCTAATGCTTCTTCTGGGGCCTAGGCCTTTTGCAAAAGATGGTGCTACAACAAGCCCCAAGTACACAATTCAAAACAATCCATGAATAAATTTTGCACCACCAGCGGGCCACGGGCGAGAAGGTATTTCACGCCACGGGCCGCGCGAAAGATATTTTGTCGCCTTGGCTGTGGTGCCACGGTCCGAGGACCTCTGTGGAACCTCTTGAAGCATAATGCTCACCGGAGCATAGTGAGCGCGCGGTCGGTCGGTCGGCCGGGGTCGATGAATAATAAACGTGCGCCCCGAGCCGTGTACCGCATTCCGGCGGTCCTGAGAGCCCTTCCGATCCGTTTTCAGCACCCTGATACGGGCGGCAAACCCGTGACTGGGGCCCGCTGGAAAATGGGCCCCTTATCGATAATCCCTGGCCCGAGGCCGGGGGCCCTGGGTGTCCCGGCAGTGCTAAAGGCTTTTCTCCCCACCACCGGCGAGGTGTCCACACGATCGCGCCGAGCTGCAAATTGAATAAAAAGCCATTAAACAGAAATTATCTCGCTGGAAAACATTCCTTTTATGGTATTTATGCTGCCCTCCCGCTAATGGATTGCCATTGTACGCGGGTCCCGGCCCGATGGCGGTTGGTGGGGTCAGGTCGGGCAGCGGGGTGCTGCATCTGCCGACCTCGGACAGTGTGCGGTGCATTTTTATTCTGGAGCACGGAAATCGGAAACTCCACACTCCGAAGTGTCAACTATGTTGCTCCGCGGTCCGCGAGAGAGAGAGAGAGAGGCCAGGCCCCTTAAGACAGAGCGCTTAATTGTAACGTGCAACGCCCCGGAGCACGACACAGGAAAATCAACAAACAACAGAGCACGCCCGGCCAGCCCCGGTCTAGCAACTGATTAAATTGGCCGCGACCCGATGGTGTTTGTGGGGCCCTTTTTTTGTTGCAGTTTGCAGTAAATAAATTGCAATCGTCAATTCAATTAGTTTTTTGCATGCCCGCCGGGTGTTAGACGGCGGGGCTCGACAGGCACCGGAGCCACGGGAGACTACCCCCGCCCCGGGGGGGTCACGGGAACCGAACCGGCGGTCCTATTACTCATCTCCGTGGCCGTGTTGCCGCTGTTGTTGGGGCCGTTGTTTGCCGTAATTACCGAATCGTGAGCCGCATAGAACCACGCTCCTTATTATTACAGATGGCTGCCAAAGCTGTGTCTGCTCATTAGCTGTGTTTGTTTAATTTGTTTATTTTTTTCTGTTCTCTTCGTGCCCGATTCATTTGTTTGTTTAATTTATGGAGCTGTTTACAATCAATTATTGTGCAAGCCGGGCGAGACAGGATAGTGTCTGTTGCAAACTGTTGAAAGTTTTTAGCCCTTTTGTGGGTCCGAACTTAACCTAACGAAGAAGTAATATTTGACTTTTTTAAGTAAAAGCACGTTAATCATTAGGGCATCCGCTCAAAAGGTTTCAAATAAAGCCGAAAAGAAACTCTCCAAACGACCGGGCGTCTCCATTATCGTTTTATTTCTGTTCTTAAATTATTGTATGGTAAGTTTCCTGGACAGTTAGTATTAAGCATAGTACGAGTTCGTGAAAGGCTTTGTTTCTAAATATTTCCCTCTTTGTAGCATTAAACAACAAACATCAAATAGGAACCGAATAAAACTAGAAGGAAGCAGACAGGATATTTGCTCTTGCTCGAGTACATCGTAAACAGAGCCTTAAACGGAATGGCAACACCGACCACCAATCCTGCCGATAATCCTGCCGACCGTGTGACGCACTGAACCGATTTTATGTTTCCTAACAAGTCCATTTTGATGGCGTGGCCACACACACCGAGCCGAGCCGAGTCCATCGTTCCCTTCTTCATTGGCCATTTTGTTTCCGGCTTGGCTTTATTTCCCTTTTTCTCGTTTCGTTGGCTTCTTGCTCCAACCAAAATGTCCTCATAATGTCCTGGTAGTCTGACCGGCCGGCGAGTGACGTCGTAAAAATCCGTGAACAATCACATAAAAGCTTCATAATCTAATCCACTTTCGGGGAGTGCCGGTGTGGGTCGCGTGTCACGGTCTCCGGATGTCCTCCTTCCGGCGTCCTCGGCTTTGGTGGGTTTTGTTTTTAGAAACCCCCCCCCGGTCGGTGTGTGCGACAATGGTCGTTGCGATAAGGCACGTCCTGGCGATGGCCGCACCCCGACAACGTTCGCTTGGAATTGGGAGTCTCATTTACATACCCTCTCGTCTCTCTCTCTCTCTGTCGCTTGGAGTGTCCTGGCCCAGGGGCCGAATGACACATACACAATTTATGGTGTCGCCGATGTCCTGGCCGGGCTCCGGTCGGCCCGTGACTGTTTGTTCATTTGCCACCACCATTTATGTATGAGTATATCTCGTCGGCACGGCCAGCCCTTTTCCCGGTCGATAGCCGTGAGATTTTCCCGTCCAATTATCCGCCACTTGGTGTGGGTCTCTCTCTCTCTCTCTCTCTCTGTTTCGTTCACTCTAATCGAGGGCCATTTATTCAAGCAGGCACACTTTATTAGGCACGCAATAGGCTGGCGTGGGGTCCACTCTTCTGCGGATTGGTTTCGGTTTTTATGGCGGCACCGACTGTAAAGTGTTTTCGCGAAAATCCGTCGACGGGTGGCATATGCACGGATGTTTGATTTGTTACCCACACACGATGTTATGCTGTGATAAACACATTTCATAGGCCAGGCCGGCGTATTTGCTTGGCGAGTCGTTTGCCACAACAGCTCTTTAGTTTAGTGTTAATTTGTTTGACTTGAGTTCAACCGGTTCCGGAGCGTTCGAACAATGAAACCGTTGGTTGAAATGCTTTTCGAGAAATATGGTATTAATAAACTGTGTTGAATTCATGTCGTCAAAATCAGTTGTTTGAATAATAATTTCAATTGAAAATTTGTGTACACACCAAACGGAAGAACTAAAAATATTGTACGCCAAGCAGCACTTCAATAAAACATTCATATTGGAAAGAACAAGAACAAAATTTCAAATTATAATTATATTAACAAAATTCTACCAGGCACAGTAGGGTGAAAACATATTTGGAGTATCATGGGAGCAATATGGGAGACTGCCTCTGCCTTTAGGACTTCAACAAATTTTTATCTTATTGCGAGTTTCAGTTTTGATGGTCAATTTAATCGGGAAAGAGGTTTGACGACGTTTCAAATAAAATCATATTTAAATGTAACTTACACAATATGAAGTTTAGGATTGGAATGTGAGGCAAGTATAGACGATAGCGCGTAACACTGTATCTTGAAAAGGAAATTGGTTTCATTTACGGAACTATGTTTCGGCCCAGGATTAGGCATGGGTATTGTATGTGGTTTTTGCTACAAACTCATCATTCGTTCGGCCTTGTCCCTGCCAATGTGTTCATATTGTGCTCGATTCGTTCGCTGAGCTTCCTGATGATGTATCGATTGTTCTAATCCACCCGAACTTGCCCGCCTGGCGATTGAATCGTATGTAGACGGTGGCGAAATATTTCATTTTCTCACCTCACCTCAGGACATGCGGCGTCATGTTCGTGTTATTAGTTCATCACTCTTTGTTACATAATTCAGTTCGCTGGTGCTCGGCCTTCGCTTCACGGAACCCATCGCCGGGGTGGGCCAAATTCGGAAAAGCACAATGTCCTAACCAAACAATCAATTCGGCCGCCCGGGTTGCCGATTGAATTTTCCCGCTCTCCTTACCTCCGTTGCCCGCGCCATGGGCAGGATTGCGGCAGGATTCAATTTGCTCGCTCCACAAAATGTGATCGCCCACGTAATGGCGCTGCTTTCAGTGCGCCAGTCTCGCAAAGTCATGCAATGTCATCGTACCGTGCGCAGGCACCGAACCTAGCACCCGCCGGGAGGGTTGGCTAATAGAACGCGAGATTTCGTTCCCTGGGCGCCGCCTTCGAGGGAGGAACCGCCATCTTGGCCGCTTCGCTCAGGTGGGTTGTTTGATGTAGAAGATTTATTGTGTGGCGAGCAGAGTGATGATAAGGGAGTTTTCCACGGACCACAATGTGGCCCGTTTTCCGGCGTGGCCCCGCGGATCACCGGTTCGATAAACAGGGAGAGCGGTGGGCCCGGGTGTTTATTTTCCATTTCTTTTCCGTTCTGTCAGCTCGATTTTTTTCGCTCGCCAGATTCTATTCACCTGTCGCCAGAACGAGAGACCGCGAGTGGCCCCGTTTAGTGGCCAAGGAAGGAACGTGGCGTACCTTTCTCCACCGACGCCCTGTTTCTCGGGTTTTTTTCTTTCTCCTTCAGGGGTCCCTTCTAAGGGGGGGTGGAGTGGGTTGCCGGAGATAGATAAAGACCGGGGACCGGTTCGGGGAAGAAAAAAACATGTTGCCCCACGACGAGCGGGCGGAACGTGATTTATGGAACCAAACAGAAGGGACATAATGAAAAATTGCTGCCCCGGGAAAAATTATGGCCATCGAGCGGGTCCCGCGTGTCGACCGGGCCGGTCCGGGCTTGGGTGGAAGGAGTTTTCGTTTTCAAGAGGTTCTACGTTTTTTCTGCGCCCCATCGCAGCGACGGAAGCACCGCCGAAGTTTAGCTTCATGTTTAACTTAATGCACTCTCCACTTTCAATTATCACGGCATGATCTCGCGCCCATCGCCGCTATTTTGCTTTAAACACGATCAAACAACTATAAAAAGGCGATAAACACGAACTAGCTGCTAGCGGTTGAAGCTTCGAAAACTGTTTCTACTTTCCGGTATTCAGGAAAGTGTATTGAAATGAACCAGAGCTCGGGGTGGTTTAGATTTCGAAACAATTCCGTAATGTCTTTTCAGTTTTCCGGTGGCTCACGCGATCTATACCTACCGTTGGATGGTCCAGAAATGGACAACTTCTGCTAGCAAGGAAGAAATTGTATTTCGGCAGGATAATGTCGCACGCGTCTCGATAGTTACTTCCGAGTACCTCTGAGAGAACCCAGCTTCACGGGATCGGCATATTTTACCAACATCAATTCGTTCAAATTACTAATAATTAAAATTATTCCCAATCAGAAGTTTGAAATGATACAAGAGCATGGTTCAGGACTCAAACAATAAAATCCTTTTTTGAAAGCTTATGAATAAAATCTCCATAAGCTTCCACAAGTAAAAGTTGTGCTCCGATCGCTTTTTTTTTAAACGAAAACGCAAAAAAGCGAACGTTGCCAATGCCCTTTAATCAGAACGAATGGATTATTAATTTATTGGAGAATAAAACTGAGATATTTTTATAGCTTCAAGACAAATGAGAGAAAATGACCCTCATATCAACTCGAAGGAATGCAAAGAACCCTGCTACAACCCTATTCCCTTCATTTTCACCCTGCAGGTGATCCGCAGAATGATCGGCGGCTCGGCCAAATGAGACACCACCCAAATTAAGGAAAGTGTCCGAACTAATTGCCCCCTCCAATCCGCGTATGGCTCAGTTCTTCCCGATGAAAGATAAGAACTTGATTAAACCGCTGCTCCGCTGCTGATCGCTGATGTGTTACCCCGAAAGCCCCCAAAAAGGCTGGACCCCAGAAAACGCCGGCCAAAAATTCCTTCACGCACCGTGTGCGCGTCGGCCACTTTCTCCGCCGCCGGTGGGGCGTAGCCCGTTCGTCCAGCAACAACCCATCAATTAGGTGGCCAGCATAAAACTCACACTCAGCCTGCACCGGTCAGCAATCTCTTCATCGATCGATCGGCCGCCAACCGGGGGCCAGTGCTGCAATTTGGTACGGCCGCACACACAAGGTAATAATTACCACTGGCGCAATTGCAACGCTGCGCAAGTGAAGTCATTAAAAGATGGCCATTTTGTCTCGTCAACTCGAACGGACAATCCCAGTCCCGCGATTGTGGGGTTCGGTGCCAACTTTCCCACCGAAGGCTTCGGCCGCCCCGAGGGGGTCGTTTTCCAATAAACAACAGAAATAAGATAATTAGCACCCTTCGCGGCGCAGTGTCTCGGGCTCGAGGTCTTGTAGGATCGGCGTTGGATTGATCCTCGGACCGATCCGATAGCCCGCTTTCCGCCGCCACCGCCGCACTCACACTTGAGTCAATCGATCAGAACTGAACGGACGGCGGGGAAACCTGTTGAAAGCCCATCAGCAACTGACCGGAGTCCGGTGGCCAATCGACACTACTGGTCGATGCGATGGTGAAGATGCAATAAAAGACAGAGACTCATTTTCTGCTCCGGTCGAGAAGCTGCCTCCAATCAGTAGCCCACTTAAGATTACATCCCGAGCGAGCAAATTTATTTCCACCACCGAGTGGGGCCAGCAAATGCAAATGCTGGACGCAACGCAACAAGATGGCCAACGATTGGCTGTAAAACGTTTGTTGGATTATTTTATTGCACCCTTTTAGGGTGCGCTCGGTCGGTCGGCTCCGTGGTCCGTGGCGATGCGCCGAGCTGCGTTCGTTGGGTTGTTGAAGAAAGTGGTGCAAATAGGGGATTGCTTTTAATGGCCCCGGGAAGCCGGAGAGTGAACGGAGAATTGCGCTTTTGGCACCCAATCCACAGCTGCGCGAGTGGATAATTATCACGTTTCGACATTGTGCCATTGTGGGTTGCAATGTTGTACACACAATCTGCACATTTGTGCCATCACCTAGGAGGGCACTCGGTTTCGCTAGAAAGGCCTCAACACTTGGAATCAACCTGTTGGAATTTTGCGGTCATTCCATAAGTTTTGCGGTTTAATAACAGAGGGCTCAGCTACTAGTCTGAATTTACTTTGTTACGTTTGTTGGAGATTTTCGGAAGGATAAAGTGGATTTTGTGCGTCGAATCATCACTGTGGATGAGACTAGGGTCTATCATTATCATCAATCGGCCAAAAAAATTCATACGTGGTAAACGTTTTGTTCTCGGAACTAATTTATGAATATTCAGGGAGACCATACTGATTAATAAAATGTATTTCAAACCGTAAAATTTTGTTCTTCTTATCGAAGCTCAAAACTTATTGAACAGCATGGTTTTTCGTTCGTCAATTCAACGTCAACATAAGAGGACCATAAGCGACGACGAAAAGAGACGAAAATAGGATGAGGTTACAACAATAATAAAACAATATTTACGTCCCCAATTATTCCGCTTACATATCAAAAATAACTGGAGAAAGGATCAAACCGGATTCGAAATTCCTCACACTTTAAAGCTTACTTTCCGAAAGACCCAATGAAAGATTTGACGAGAACTACTAAAAAAGGCGTCGTTGGATGGTTTCAACATATTTTTTTAAAATAAAATAAAGAGTGATTTCGAGAAATTTATATTTGTTTAATAGTCTTTAGTTGAACTCCTGCTTTAATCGATCTAAATACTTTTCTTACTTACCGAAGTTTAGTTGCTGCCGATTCTATTCTACTCACACTTCGTTTCACTTCACAGCACTGCGGATCAGATTCTTCACCGTAATCCGTCATCACCGAAAACTCCCGAAAGCTACGCACTTAAATCCTTATTAAGCCATCACGCCCGGTCCCGGAGTCTTTGGGTACCGTGTTGTCGACTCACGGAGTAAAAATATTAATAATTTAATCCACGAATTATTCTCAGCCTATCGGATTACCGGAGCCTGGTGGCTGGTATCGGTTTGCCAAAAAGTTCACCGATCGCGGCGACACCGCGCACGGGATATCTGGAATGCTTGGCACACAAACAGAGCCAAGCACACGTACAGCAGTGAGCACCTCGGAAGGAGACTCAAAAGTAACGACGCGAACACCTTCTCGTCGGCGATAAATGTCGAGTGCAACCAAAACCCGCGCCCGGCGACGACGACGACGACGAACAAACGAGAAATATATTTAAACTGATTATCGAGACGAAATCTGCAGAAAGACGAGCCGACGATCGTCCCACCCGCTGCCCCCCTTCACGATCGTCATCATCATCATCATTCAACGGTCCAGCGGCTGCTCAAATTATTTAAATGTTATAAAATGCGCTCAACGAGCCCGGGAAGCAGCGACCGGTCCGCGGACCACACACGTCGAATTTCCCATGGCCGAGAGGCGGCGAAGATCCACCGCCCAGACGCGTCTGCGTCTGGAGCCGGCGCGAAGGATGCGCGGACGGAGAGAGCGGAATGATTGAGAGCTCGCGAGCTCGCGAGCCGCAAACTGCAACTGGGTACCGGGTTGTCGCTGGTCGCTGGGGAGTTGCTAAATGGAGCCGGGCGACGGGGAACGAAGAGACACATTCGAACACGAAGGTGCGCACGTTTAAGGAAAGGTGAAACATAAATAGTCCCGCCGCCCGGCCCGGCCACAGCCGCGCGGCCGTTGCAACGCTGCACCACTGGCATGCAGATAGGCGGCAACAGCAGCAGCCGGCAAGCCGCGGCGGCAGTGGAGTGGAAAAGAAGTTGCCAATTGTGTTGTGTTTGCCCGTTTTCGTCCCACTCGTCCCACTCGCCCCTCCGTGTCCCTGCGCTCTTCGCAGGATCTACGGCTCGGCTCACGCCCGGCTGAAGACGTCCACCGAAAACCGTCTTGCGGTTGAATTTTGGAAGTCGACGACTTACGCTTATCGTGGCTCCGTTTGTCGCCTTCGCCGGGGGGATGCAGATTTGGTTCGTGCCTCGTTTTTGTTCGGCGCTCGGCGTTAACGGGAACACATAATAAGCGAGCGAACGATCGAGCGAGAGTGGGTTTCGTGCAGGATGCGATCGTGATGCGCTCCTCGATGCTGGCAGTCGTTCTGGCGCCGAACGGATCGGGGGGGGTGTTTTTATTTTGTTGTTGCTTAAGGGGTGTGATACTGATTTTACACCACCGAGGATGGGTGTTAGGCCTCAGCCTAAGCATGCGAACTTGGTTGCTATTCAGTTCTCGTTATTGGTTTCTACTCCTTAAGTCGTAAATGTTAATACAAAGGCGAAAGGTTTTATGCTGAGACTAAGAACCTAATTTTACTAAACAAGTTTTTGCGTGTTTTCCCACTTTCCCATTAACCTCTTCGGTTTGAGCCACAAAAAGTAGCTTTCAAAGGGCTAATTACTCATTGATGTGTACGACGAAGTGCACGACGCCAATTATGGCAACGATTGGGCCAATAAACCAAGATTTGTGTTTGAAAGTCCCTAACCGAACCCTGCTTGCCTACCGATACAACGAAACAAACTAACGATCAATTCAAATACATTCTTATATCTTTCATTGAGGCGCCGGATCTGGGCTGAAGTACAGATACTTCTGGCAAACATTTTTCTTCATTGATCAGAACCAATAGAACACCCAATCGTAATGCATTCGAAGGACAAAAGTCTTTTCAGATAGATATAAAAATTAGCACAATTTAATGAACGAATGTAATAAGGTTGGAAGGTGCTTCCTGGAGAACTTAGAGTATTTAAATTGATAATTAAGGCAAATTGTGAATTTATCGGAATAAATTAACAGTGGGCTTAGTGGATTTTATGGAAGGTTTCGTCTTACACATCCTTAAACGGTGTTCACTATTACCGAATAGTTCTAATCCCTTCATCTTGGAAGTTGCCAGAAGCCGAATACGTTGTTCCTTTAAGCAATCTCTCTCTCTGTCTTTGTGAGCCACAATTTGCTTATTAATGCAAATATAGTTATCGCTCGCCCAGGCGGTGGCCAAGCATCGGGAGGCTCCGAGCACACGGCGAGCTACATGCACGCGAACTACCACCATCAATCATGCGAGGATCCACGGGCCGATTGGTGTCCCTTGGCGGCCCTCGTTCATGTTTACGCACGTTCCGAAGCAATTCGCATTCGCTGCATTTGCATTTGCCATTGACGGCTTTTATTTGTTTGCTATATAAAAATCGTAAAGCCTTACCCAATCAAAAGGGATGCTCGGGATGATGGGCCGTGCTGGGTGCGCTCGTGATCGCATCCGTAATGGGTTGATGAAATAATTTTTTATTACCCAGCGCACTCGAGGGCGATCCGTTTTCGGTGGACGTTCATAGACGACGCACAGCTCGGGCAGCTCTCGAATGACCATGCAACATAAACAGAAGTGTAACAATGCGCAACAAAAGGAAAAGCGAGAAGGAAAAAGAACTGTTATCTTCCACATGCCAGCCCGTGGCCCATAAAAGCGGGGAGAGGCCGGAGGCAAAGGACCCCCATAGCCCCGTGCAATCGGCGTACACAATCGAACGTTCGAACCGCCGGAACCACAGTGCGCTCGGTACTTGAATGTACTTATTTATAATAAATATACATGTACGAACTGTCAAGTGAACAAACAGTCGAACAAACTTGCCAACTGCTCGGCGGCCCGTCCCTTTCCCGCGGGGCGGCCCGACTCTCCCTAGGCGCCACATTCATCGGGGGACTTCACTTACTCAGCAATATCGGCCGGGATATTGACAAACCCGCGCCCCGGCCGGCAGCCCGACCGACGAGAGTCCCACCCACATCGGGGCTCACCATCATCATCAGCCAGCGGGACATGGTGAGCGATTATGTTCGGAAAGAGCCGGCGACCCGGCGAAGAAGAAGTACACCCACCGGAGTGCGCCGGAAAGTGCACGGCGCACCCCGGCCAGGGTTCGAAGGGTAATAAATCCAATTCCCGTTTATGTTCGTCGCATGCCAGAGAGCGCATGAATTGCACGGAGGCCACGGGGGCCGCGGTGCACTTTTATTGTGAGCCCCTCACCCGTTCGTTCCCTCCGTCGTCGCGATGGTCCGTTGTTCGCCAATAAACGGTACGTATGATTGACATGCGGCCAATTGTGCCCGCGAGTGGCTTCCTTCGCCGGGAGTTACCCGAGCATCCGATGTCCCGATGAAACGGTTCGCGGGCAGCCGCGAAGCAATCATAGTTCCTTTGCGTTGCCTTGACATGAGCTAATTTTCTGTAACTTAAGACCAAAAAATTATATTTTTGTTAAATATGCTATATAGAGGGATATAGAATTGAGAATGCAGAGCCGAGCAGGGCAGGATTCATTTGAAATTAGCGGTCTAGTTGATACGTAGTTCTAACGAAGGGAAAATACTTAAAATAATAAAGAGTACTAAGAGTTTACAGTAAGACATGGAATGGAGCATAGAATCAGGGTAATAAAAGTAAAAAAAAAAAAACAAAGGTATGCGTCAGAAAGAGAAGAAATAGACAGCGTTTTTGCACTGATTAATAGACATGTTCAGTTACTGCAATATTGCATACACTGTAGATAGATATTGATGAAGCCTAGAGGACGAATGACTGGAGTAGTCAATTCGAAAAGATGGCTTCTTATAACCCGTTCAGGTGCGAACAAGTTAGTAAAAAGGTGGCAGTAATTTCGGAAGCTAAAAGCATGAACATCGAAATCCTCGCCAGTCCTCGAGACAGACACTCTTGTAAACCTTCTCTTTATCTATTAGTCTACTCGATGGCTTCTTCCCGACATTGAGAGACGCATCCGATTGGCTTCCCTTCTCGCTTCTCGTTGAATGCATGGCAAAACTCGCACCAGTTGAATTTTGCTTAAATTGTTTGAAAATTATCCGAATTTTGCTAAAAAATTTCCCAGATTTTTTATGAGGGCTCTCCTATGTAAAGCAGTTCCGGCTTACGGAAACTGCCCTCGGTGTCAGGTCGAGAAGAAAAGCACGAGAAGCGTTTTCCCTAAAGCCTCAGACGGAAACTGATTTTCTTTCGGTGGCCAGGCGAAAGTAAAGAAAATTGTAACGACGGCTTTTGCGGTTTTCAGCGAAAATGTTTGGAAATTATTTATTTCTTATTTATTCATTTCGTGCGGCTCCTGCGGTTGCCGCACCCTGTTCGCCAATCTGCAGATCCGCTGGAAGCCCGGCTTCCGGGTGAACATGCCGGACCGCTTCAGAAGGCAGCGGATGTACTCGCCGCACAGGAACTTGCCCTGCGTGATGATGTCCTGTGAGGGGAGTGCCCGCTGCTTCTAGTCGAAACATACATAACATACAAGAATACAATAATCAAACAGTAATATGGATGAAACAGTTTCTAAGAAGACACGAAAGACAAATTTAATTTATTAAAGTAACAATTTCATTTCGATCGGACGGAATTAGGATGTCAATAAGAGTTTGATGGTAAATGTAAATAAAATCATTTTCCTGTTTAGTCTCGTTCATAGACTTTCCCTTTCGGGGGACGGGATCTGCTTTAAAGTTTTACTTCTTCCCTTCACAAAGTAAAAAACAGCAAGTTAACGTCCCGAAGGAAAGGTCAAAGAATGGGCCAGGCGATTTCTGCCTCGCACGGACTCCGAAGCCTCCAAAGTCCAAGGACCTAGTCGTCGTGCAGCCGTCGCCAAGAAAAGGTGCCAACATGCCGACTGCTCATTGACTGCCTTCCGTCGCTCACCGTACACTATAAAACGTCGCTTGCCCCGCCGTCAAACGTTTGCCGGCGTAAGCCCCCGACGCGTCAGACGACGTGGACTGACGCGGTGTGTCATAAAAATCGGTTTAAAATGTGTGCGACAAACGCGGCTCGTGACGACGGGGGTTTCCGATCCGGCGAGTGAAAGGAATTTAAGCCGCAATTCCACCGACAGAACCGACCGAACCGGTGGTCGGCGATGAGGTGTGTAATCTTTATGGTTTTATGGCGGCATGTTATGTCGAGCGATCGGAGCCATCGACACCCTTCGGCCGAGTCCGGGGGAGAGTCCGGAGGATCGTCTATTCGCCTCTCTCTCTCTCTCTCTCTCTCTGTTGAGCCTCGTGGAGTCGACTGACGACAACGCGGCGGGCGCACTTTCTGATACGGGCTGGCGACCGTTTACCTCGGGGTCTCCCGGTAGTTGCGCCCCCGGGACAGGATAAAACGTTATTTAATGGCCCACGGGCTGCGAGGGATCGCCGATCGGGAGCCCCAGGAAAGGAGGGCACCCGAAATAAGATCGGACGACTATCTTGAAGACTTCTTTTGATACGCGGACGGACCGTCGAACGATTGTTCAGGCGGCGTCGTTGAAGGAAGGATGTGTTTTTTTTCTTCAAGCACCCCCCGTTGGGGGTTTATAGTCGTTGTTTTCGGGTTGTCTTTATCTGGATCTGGTTTACTGTAAAGGTTACGGGCTCTGTCGGCACTCCGTCATAAAGCCGCGGCTTTTCAGGGTGGCTCACCAACGGGTTGGAGAGAGATTTTCGAACGTTTCACCTCGATACTCAGGACGTGGGCTACATATCTTGTTTATCTAAATGTGTAGAGAAAGGAGTTGAGTTTCCCAAAGCAGATTCTAGATTTATGGCCCAAGAAGATGCGCTGGATACTTTCTACACATAATGATGATCGTAACTGTGGTCTCGCCAAGCAACAAATAATTATTCGATCATTTGCTGTGGATTCTAGAGCTCATCTATTTCTGATCTTAACCAGAGAAAACGGGCTACATCCCCGGATCGAAAACTCAACCATCTGTGTTAAAACTATTACTAACAGCTAATAACAACTGATGAGACAAAACCAATCGCAGGGAGGTCTAAAGAGAGAGCCGTCTGAAAACGGAGAGAGAGTGAGTTCCAGGTTCCAGTATCAGGAATTAAACGAGTCAAATTGAGCAAGGAGTGTCGACGAGTCAATACGGAAAATCAAGACCTTAAAATACGAATATGGCCTGGCCTCTACGATGCCCAAGGCCGACCTTATGCCGAATAGAGAAGGATCGGACAGGAGAACAATAAATAGCTTTAAGGTAAATAAAACTCCGGAATTTGGAACTTGGATATGCAGATATTGAAATCGAATATCCTGGGGGCACGATTGATCATGCTCATGATCAATTCTGATGGCGTAAATGCTGCTTTCAGTTGATCCTTCCAGAACCCAGACCACATGCCCAGCCGCCATATTAACCGTAATTGTTTTGCCAACAAGAGCCTCCACCGATGCTGTTGACAAATAGGGTCCGTTAACGGGCGCAGAGCAAACCGCGTGGCAAGCCACACTAACCACACTCATCGATAGCCTAACATCTTCCGGTCTGGGTTTGTGGTTTTGTAGAACGCGTGTTCCATGCGACCACCTGCGTTAATTATTCCTGTCACGAGGCCGGCCGACCTGATTACCGACCTGAACCTGTACGCAGGACCACAGGATCGCACAAGCTGCCGTCCCATTGATACATTGTTTCATTGTGTTTCAATTTTTATGATTTTATTTCATTTGGCCATTCGGCCAGTCAATCGTCTCGAGTTTTGTTCTTCGCCAGCCGCTCGTCCCTTTGCCGGCTGCTGCTGTAATTTATTATCCCATTTGGTTAAGTTGGTACACAGTTCGAGTTATGACGGTCCGCCAGGCAACGGGGGGACAAAAAATGTAAATTCCGTCACCAACCCTCCGGAGGTGGATCCTTGAGCGAAGGGCGTACCGAATCACCTTCAGTGAACCGAACGTTCGGCACCGTTTTGCAATGTTGCCAGACACACATTAGCCACGGCCATTCGATGCACCACACCTTGGGCCGGCGAAGGGCGAAGGTCACTGTCGAAGCATAAACCGCCAGCATCGGCCAACCCGCAGCGGGCTCGGTGGACGTTGGGTCGCTGTGGCCTTTTCTTGTTATCCAATTTAAACGTATCGGTTACAAGTCATTAGGAACGGACCCGGGGTGACCGGTGCCGGAAAAGTGCAACGGACCGAAACCGAGACCGAGTCAACACAAAATCGGGACCCAATCCCGGGGCCAGTCCGGGTGCAGTCCGGGGCCAGTGTTTCGCCAACAGAGACGGGAAATATTTTGACTTTTTAATCGGATCTCGACGAAGGATGCTTCGGCCGCAGGAGACGTTAAGCTGTGGGTCTGTGCGTTTTTTGTTTTGGCTGCTGCTGCGAGCCCACTGGGCGGACGGACCTGTCAGAACGGCCAAGGTGGCCGTTTGGTTCTGCGTCATTTGACCGGGGCTGAAGATGTTCCGAGCTGAACGAAAGGAACTGTTTTGGGCTTGCACCGGCCACAATTTGCTTAATCGACACTTCGTCCTGTGGAAGTCCAGGCAGGGTTTGGGATTACCGTCAAAGTCAACGGTTACGGTCGGTCGAAGGGTTAAGCGTTGTCAGGTTTAAGCTCATATTTTGAGCCAAATTAGCGTCGCAGGTTTACGGACCTTAAGCAGGTGGGTCCTTACTCAAAACAACTTACTAGGAATTTCAATCATTCTTCGCAAATCTCGTTAAGGATTAACGCCAACGCTACGCCATTAATGGCACCACGGTCTCGGTAATGACCAACCCGGAGATCCGGAGCAGTTCTCGATTACCTTTCTGTCGCCAAAAGCCACACGTCATTCTTCGTCATGTTAGGGTCCTGACCGGACGATGATCACACCCGTCCGCGATGCTCTATAATCAGCGCGGCGTACCCGCAAAATATTTACTCAGTTCCTCAGTCCGCCAGCTAATTATCACGTTCCGGTGTAATCAATCAGCCCGCAGCCTGGACCGGTGACCGGTTGACTCAATCACCTGCCGCCGGACCGGGGCCGGGTTCCGAATTAGAATCGGGAATCCGAATCGGGCTGCGCCATTTTTATATTTCTTCTACGATCGATTTCCACACAGGATCGGCGTCGCCATCGAGAAACCGGTCGTCCGGGCGTTTCGTTTCGCGTTTTCAAAGTCCGAATCGGGTCGGGAATCCATTGAGACCGGGCTCTAGACTCTAAAAACACGACCATAAATTAAACATTCGACCCGGTCCCATTGTGGCGGTGACCGCAATGTTTAGAAGGAAGCGCTCACCGCGGGACGGAAAAGGATCGCCGGTCGGACGGCGGTGACGGCGTGATAAATGTGCCCCGGTCTCAGCCAGCGCGAACACAATACACATAACAGCGTTCCGGTGGCTTCTTCCCGCTGATAGCGCTTCGCTCTGCGGCGGCGGTCCGGATCTGAGGCCGAAGATGGACCCAAACAATTTGGGTTCCCGAAAAAAAAAACAACGGCCCGAAGGGCCCGCACTTGATGCACCCAACCGGCCGCGGCGTCCTGTGGCCTGTGTCTGCGTGTGTGTTGTAGGGCCCCGTGTTCAAGATGGCTCCGTCGCTGATTAGTTACGATAAAGCAGAATTTATTGCGATGAATAACAATGTAGCAGCACTGCTTTGGGTTGCATCAGCTTCTTCCTCCTCGGGCGCTTCCGGAGCCTGATCCTTCTTCGCTGATCGCTTTTTCGGCCGTTTCTAAATTGTTGCAGCCTCGTTACAAAATGACCGGCGTGCATCGGAGTCTTACGTGATTAAAATTCATGGAAATCGGTGGCCATCGGCAATTCTAATTACGGTGCGGGGCTTTTCTTCGACGCACGCTAAACACGCTGGCCGTCACGAGTTTTCCACGAACTGTGCAGGCCATTAGGAAAATTCAATCAGACTAAACGCCGTGGCCACGGTGCGTCAATCGTTCGCTGCTCAATTATGGATACGTGTTCCCTGGCCACCGATGGCTGATTGGATAAATATTTGCCGCATCAAAGACCAGGCGGGTGTGGCTCCGGATCAGCGGAATTACTTACTTTTGGGTCTGACTGACCGACCGAACCCGAGTCCGATCACGCGATCCCTTTGAGCCGCAGGATCCGCCTCGGTTTTCTCGGAAAACCTCCTCCGGCGCGATTCCCGGGCAAACGATGGCATATGGTGACCGAGCATCGGTAAACTATCGGTGCATCGGGACAGATAATGAGATATTATCAAGCCACAATGCCGGCCCCTAACGAGGTCCTAATTGTTATTGCATTCGGATCGCGCGCTCCACGGCGGATTGGATTTCATGACGACGACGACGACGAGGCATGTGTCAATAGACGCTGAAAGCGTCCGTTTCCCGTGTGCGGTCTGTCAGGCCAGTCGCATTACGCACGCACGCGCTCTGTTTAAATATGTATTTTAGTCCCAATTTGTGGTATTCGGTGCGCCGCCCGGCATAATTGAAACGGCCGTTCGGGTGGATGGGCCCCCGGGTGCACATTTTCTATTTAAATTATTACCTTTAAACGGACCTCACCGAAAGGCCAAAGCTGCATGCTGAACACGCGGGGAGTAAGTTGGCAAAACAAATCGCTACGCAAGCTGGAACCACGGTACGAAGAGCCCTAGAGAGACAGAGAGAGGCTCCTAGAACGGATTGACATTGTTCGGTGCCGGGTTTTTTGTCCGGTCCGATTCGTCCTTGTCCTCCCGGACGATAGCCCGAGAATCGGCCCGATGAGCAACGATCGCTCGGGACCGCCGTGGAACAAGTTATCTTGTTAGTTGTCAGTGTCCGCAAGAAGTAAAATATAATAAATTGTTCTCTTAATTCAATTTATATATGAATTTATTCCAGTGTTTTTGCCCCCCTTCGCGGCCACGTCGTCCGCAGAACGCACTCGCAGGGCGCCCACCATAACGTTCGGCGCGATGCTTTATTGCGCCTGCGCTCGGGCGATCACATTTCACAGGGGCGAATACAATTTATTTCTGCGCGTTCGGTTTTGCCCAGCCCGGCCCGGCCCGGCCCGGCAAATCCGCGGCGGAGCGGCCCCCGAGCTTAAAACAACGACCGCGACCACGACAGCAACAACGACTACTACGAGTACGAGTGCCACCGCCAACTTCTTCTTCTACACTTCTGCAACCCGTCGCTCGCTTGTTGGCGGTGGCGGCGCAACAACATCGTTTTGCGTTTGCGCGCTGCTCCCAAAGGAGCATAAATGTGATCGCGACTCACCTCGCCCGATCCGCACGGCCACCCTTCGTCCGTGTGCGTTTGCTGCGAGTCAATCTTCGGTCGCTTCCCTGCGCCCCGTGTCCCGTCGCCGGGGTCCCCGGATCCGCCACGCTATTAAAATGGCAATGACAAAACAAAACATACATTAGTACATGCATTACCGAGCCGGCCAACGGACGAACGCAGGGCGCGCGGGCCCCGGGACGCGATGAGCGAAAACGATAGACTGCAAGCGACGAACCCCGGTTTTGTCGACGTCGTTGCGCGACTTCGCGGGACAGCCACAGCGAGGATCGCGTTCGGTGATCACAATCACTGGTGGCGGAGAGGGAAACCGCGGGGCGGGACGTGGAGGAAGGGGAAACAATTCTGCTTCGCTAATGGGACCCGCTCGCCTGAGCACCGTGTGGCAGGCGGGCACCGGCCAGCAGGCATTGCGTCTCTATAAAGCCGATTATTAAATTGAGCGTTTTGTTCGGCCCGAAAGGCCCGGGCGGCGGCGACGAGGCGTTTACTAGCATCCTGCCTGCGTGTGCGCTTGGCGCTGCTAGTCGCTAGTCGTCCAATGTGACACCGTTCGACTTTTTGCTCGACTCGTGCACAACAGGACCGGCACCGGCGGCCATCGTTTTGCTGTGGAACTGTTTTTCTCCACTTCGCAGCCGTCGGTTTTTCTCGCTAGTCGCTAGTCCCGCGGGGCCTTGGGTTTCCCACCAGACGGTTTTCCGATAGATCACCGATCGACTCGGTCGATTCGGTTCGGAATGTTCCGTGAAATGAGCCGGAGCACCTGCAGCCCACGGTGGTGGGCATTGCGCAAGTGTACGCCCGTGGGGCAGTGCGATGTTGATTGAGTTCAGCCATTCAGCGACACGGATCTGATATCGGGATCGGTTGTTCGGTTGGGCTCATGTTTCGGTTCAAAACATGTTAATCAAACTCTGGGGCCGTCGCAAATATGTGCATTCGATTGCCCGTTTTCCGCCCGTACTTTCTCTTTTACATATTACCTTCTATTTGCTGTTCCCTAGAGGCAAGCCAGCGTGGTTGTTTATTTACTAGAACGGACAGGGCCTTTTTAAGGCCACCAAAATGGCTTGATTGAGCCGATCTAAAATTAAGAAACGTTCTCTTAGTCTTAGACTACGCCAGAAGGTATGCAACACACATAGCAACATACCAACATACCGTTACTAGGCAATGGTCCTGTTACTTTTTGTTGTTTTTAATAATTTAAATTTTGCAACAGCAACATATGTAACAGTGCAGATCGGTGCCATATTGATTCCCCCGTCGATGCTAACGGAATCAGTAAATTGAGCTAATCGGAATTGAACAGTAAATCAGACATTATCGCAGCCCCAGCAGCGCGAGAGATCCGCGCACTAATAATCAACAATATGTCAATCCCGTTCGCTGGCGCGATAACAAAAAACTCGCCGAGTGGCTAGGATTCCTTTGCCATCCAGCACGGCGGATCTTACATTCTGGCGGAGAGAAATTAATATGTTGATCGATTCCCATTTGGTTTATCGGACAGAGTAAATCAATTCCGCTTTTTTCGCCGTCGGAGTCGGGCGGGCTGTCGCGAAAATATGCCCTCCACGCAATGGCCGCCAATCGCGATCGCGGGGTGCTCACATTTTCGCAACGACCACTTCGCAGCCACTCTACGCACGCACGCACGGTAATCAATTTGTATCGTGGCGGCCCTAGATGGTGGCGGCCCTGCGCAGCTTCGAACGGCCCATCAGGCACTCCGATCACGATTCACGCCGTTTCGATCAACACAATTGCGAGCGTCCAGGCCCCGACTTTCGATCCCGTTCCGAGGGGCCTTGTTGTGGTCTCTTTTTTCCGCTGCGCCGATGGACGATGTCTAAATCGATCATAACACATCGGCACGTCCACCGACCGGGGGAAAACATGTTGCTTCTCGGAAGAACACTTGAGGCACTGATTGGGGCGGACTCCACGACCACGACGTCGAATTCCTCGGGAGGCCCTCCCCCCGGCGGGTTGTTGCCCGCCCTTCCTCAATCGACAGCATTCCGACGGGCGAGCTGAACAAACAGCGAAAAGGGGGTTCAACGATGGCGGTTGGCACGGCACCGGTGACGCGGGGGCACCAAATTGATCGCGATCGATAGCCGGCCAGCGCACCCTACCGGCTGCACTTTCTGACCGGCGGGGGGGGGTACTGACAGTAATTATAATTATGATTCGAGACCCAACGCCAACCGCGACAACGCGATGGCACCCGATAATGATGATCAACGCGATCAGCGCGATTCGCTAACCGGCCGAAGGGTGACCGGCGAAAGAACGAGGATCCCAACGAGGGGGCTTATGAATTCATCATTAAATCAATTATAATTGAGGCCCTCGGCCATCCGACCGATCGAACGGCCGTTAAATGTTGCACCGCTGCGCCCGCGATGACCATATGTATTATGCCATTACGATGATTGATAATTGCGGAAATAGCTCCGCAGCGTTGCGTCCCGGGAGGATTCGCAGCGCCGTCCGCGCTTGGGCTTAAATTGCACGCCCCGGAATGCAATCTCTCGCCGCTCGGTCCCGTCGGCATCGGGCTCGCGCTGGGATCGGGACCGTCCATTCTGATCAAGATTCTACACAGCACATCATACGAAAGGTCCCTCGAAGGTTCGGTTCCTCCGGTTACGGATCTGCGCAACGAGCTGCCGTTAATCACCGTGATCGTCATCAGTGTGTTATGGCCGTGCGCTGCTGCTACGTTTTATAATTCAAACTATCAACAACATACAGGGCAACATAAGACGCTGTGCCGTTTTTATGGGACTCTAGTTTTACACCAAAACCGCGGGTATTTTTTTCAACGCCATCACGCCATTGTGGTGGCGCTTCTTGTTACTGTTGGTTTTGCCGTTTGCATGCCCCGGTCGGTCGGGGTCTTTTTGCGTACATTAAAGCACTCAAAAAGCCATTACAAACATTACACAGGCTGACAAGCAAGTTCGCAGCTACTGATTGCTAGGTTTCGCAAGTAAGCACTCGGAACGGAACACGGCGATCGCGGAACGTAATGATAACCATTTGGCACGCCGCGAACCCTTGGCTGGCTCGTCAGGGGCGCTCAACATAGTTGTTTGCAATTACCTGCCAACATTCGCGAGCCGCGCCGATCGCCGCTGATAATACATAATTAGGTGACACTAAATGGACGCCCATTTGCTGATGAGATGGTTGCCGATACCGGCGCGACTGGCCCGACGATCCCCGGACATCACACCGACGGCTGATAAACCCACGGTCCCCACGGTTAAGTGCCGCCTCGAAAATGCTGCGCAATCAAACATCCGGCTCGGGGGACAGTGCCTGTTTTGTGCGATCACCCGCCAAACGTTTTCATTATCGGCGACGACATCCGTTTTTTTGCTCTCTCTGCGCGCGGCTAATAATAATAATAATGATAGCATTATCAACACAGTGCCGGTAAGTGTTGACTTAGCTTCGCGTTTCACGTTTTATTTCTCCTTTTGCGGGCCTTGCGGGCCAGCATAATGCATTCCGATCTCGTCCTTGCGCCGCGGGCTTCACGCACTCACGCACGCACGCACGAACGCACGTACGCAAACGCAAACAACGACGGCACGTCTTTATCGGGTTGCTTTGATCGATTTGCTGTGCCGGTGCTGATGCTGTTCGCCATTCGGACGGAAGATTTGCGTCCCCTTATCTGGGTTCGTGACTGGACCGATCTTGGTTCGATCGATCGCAGCATATTATTAATATATGATCCGAGTGGAAAAACGGGGACCATTTGCGCCATGGGTGCGTGAGACGTTTTCTCATTTTGTCGCCATACAAACACATTCACACGGGCACGGGTGCGAAAGGTAATGGAATAATTATGATAAACATGTTCATTATGCGCAATCCGGCCGGGTGCATCCTTCAAAAGGAGTGCGATGTTGCGTTGGTCCTGTTTGTTTCTTCTTCCACCAAATTTGCGGGAAAATTGTCAACTCAACGAACACGGGAAACTTCTTTAAAACATTACTAGAAGCACCTCTGGAATAATGGAAATCATTTTTGGAAGAAAGGAAATAGTTTTATTATTTACCACCGGTCGACCGAAAGAATATGGCCATAGGCCACGCCCATCGCAGTACGCTTCCCCTCGTTTTCGTTTTATGGCTGAACTTAACGAACGCTATTTACCCGCTTATATACTGTACCGCGTGGTTCAACTTAACGAAAGTAAATACGATCTCAATTTTAACGAACAAATTCATTAAAACATCCTTTTCCGAGCTGTTCTGTTTGCGCGGCTCATTTGCATGAAAATAAATGCGGTACGATAATTTTAATTTATGATTCCGCACCAGACTGAGTGAGTGAGCGAAACCCACCCGGCGGTTCTCTCGCTCGTGCCCGTGTAATCTCGAACGGCCGACATTTAAGCCATTTTTTCGCCATATTCTTCCGTTGGTTGAGATTCACGGATGCTGCTCGCTACATTTCAATTCGCAGAGAGAAAACTTGTTTTCAATCCGCTTTTCAGGTTTTGCGAAGCTGAAGCTTGGCGCGTTCGTTGATCGATTTTCGGTGCTCGCTCCGACCGACCGGCCATTAATTTCTGCGCCTTTTACGATTCCTGCTTCTGCGGTCCACTTCGTTCAGTCGAACGAGTGATTTAGAATCGCGCAGGAGGGCGCAGAAAATTGGCGACCAAAAAGGAAGGAAAGCAATAAAAGCTGCAGGAACAATGGAGCATCAGATTCCATTCGATCCAGCGGCCGTGTTCCGAGACGGATGTGTTTGAATCATCACGATCGCCGGTCGCTCCGAAACGCAGGGATCATTTGGCGACTCTTAGAGTTGGGGTCGGCGGCCACAAAAAAGTGCTACACTTAATGGATCCTCGAGACGCACACGGCTCCACTGACACGCACCGGTCGGCCGGCCGGCTAATGGTGATGCAGAGATTTGATGAATTAATTTTCCAACACACCAGTCCGGGGCCCGGCCCCGCTCCATGTCCACGTCAAACAGTCGTCATTCGGTGTAAGGCGTTTTTTTTTTCTTGTTGGGGTCCGGCTGCTGTCGAATCGTCTTTTGAATGTTTTAATTATTTCATCAAGATGGAAATCAATTGGATGATTGCTAAATGATGGCCGCGGCAACGATGGCGTTCCGTTGCACGATTCAGTTTCGAAGATCGTTGCCCCGTTTCCTGCCGCGCTTTGTCGGAGATTTGAGGAATTGGTGGGTCCGTGTCACGCAAGCATCGGTTTTCTTTGCGGAATGAATTGGAGGCGAAATTATACAATTGGAACTGAAACAGTGATTTGTTTTGGTTCGCTGCAAATGAGGTATGCTTTTTAGTTTCCAAGGAAATTACACCAATTTATTATCTGTTAGGGAAACGGCTGTAAGGCTCATTTCATTTGAACTTGGCCATCAATAATAAACACCCAGTACAGCCCGTTATTAATTTATAAATCAAAGCGAAACAAGTCCCTCGAGTTCTTCTCGAGTGCCTGGCAGGCATCCTTCGTCTTCGCCGCTCCTTTGTCATTTAGCCTACTGACCCCACGGCACGCCGATGACGAAGTTTGATCGTTCGATCAATTCTACTTCAATTCTTCCAACGGGAACCAAGCGCTCGGAATGCTTTCGCGCGCCCCCAACCCAAGCGTTGGTGGTTCAATCAAAATCCCACTTTTCATCCCACGATCACTGTGCGATCTATCCGGTTGGGTGTTCCGTGCGAAGCAAAAGGGCCCCCCAGCCCACTCCTCCAGCGATCGTTGTCTCGTAAATTGAATTCACCCATTTTCGTTACGCCGCTGCCCGGGTGTTTGCCAAGCTTTACACGTGTAAAGTGGCCGTTCGGTTTTGAGGGGCCTCCGGCGGCCGACAACCCGGCCAACACCCCGGCGGGATTGGCGGTTCAATTCGAGGCGCGAGACTTCATCGATTAATCGATGCCGATAAATCCGTGGCCAATCCGGTGCCACGCCGGTGCTGCCGATGCTGGGTTGCCGTTGCTTCTTTTGTTCTCGTGCCGATCAACCCGAGAGGGGTGGGGGCAAAGTCTCGGGGCCCCGGCGATGCGATCTGCAGGCGGAGAATGTTCGCGGCGATGAAGCTGAGGTGGTATTAAAAATTGAAAACTCCGCAGAAGTCCGCGCTTATCGGAAAGCCATTATTTTATGCCAGCACCGGGCCGCATCAAAACGGGCAAACAATGCCGCCTCGGAAAATCGCCTTCCATCGCCGCGCCGGGTTTGTTGTCGAGCCATTGTTTCACGCTCTTTCGCTCTCTCGTCGGGAAATACCGAGCCCAGCACAGCCGGCCATAACCGCGGCGGTTGCGAAAGTTGATAAAGAAATAATTTAATCATTATTTACACAGTGACGAACGTGGAACGCACGGCCCACCACCGTGCCGTGGCTCAGCCGAGGGCCGGTCGCTGGCGTAAATGGGCCCACAGAACGGGACCGATAGGTAATCGATTAAGCGCTTCACATCAACCGTTTCAAATGGCAGCGCAGAAAGCGAGAAAGGATCGGGATAAATGAGAAGAAAACTTTCCAACCGCCTCTCAGATGTTTACTTTCGTGTGCGATAATGGCGAACCGAACGGAAAGGTCGATGAAACCGATCCCTAGTTTTATTTAGTAATACATCGTCCATCGTCCGTGGTGGAGACTCTTAAATGTACGTAAATTTAATAAGCAAAATCTCGGATTAAAATGGCCTTAAATTGGTAAGTAAAGGGGAACTATGGTTGATCCGGAGCGTATTGGTGTTTGGCTAAACTTCTATGATCTTGATCGCCATTGGCAGGACTTTTTGCCCATCACATTCATTAGTTCAGTGAACTATTTTAAGTCCCCGTGGCACAGGGCACTTCACACACTGTGAAGGGGTGTGAAAGAAATATGTTCACATGAGCCACGGAACAATCACAACCCGGGGCCGGGGCAGAGAAATGTAAAGAAATGTCTGAATGGGCTGCACGGCTTTGCTTTGATCGCGATCAACACCATTCCTGACATACCGTTGGCTTTCGCGCCACCAGCAATTATCGCCTCGCCACCATTGTGCCACCAGTCGGGACTCCCAATCGCCGCTCCGACGATGATGATGACGATCGTGGTGAAAATTTCCCGTTCGGGCGAGAGTAATTATGAAAATTAAGCTAATGATCAAACGATCGCCACCTCGCGGCCGGATGCGATGCAGTTATGAATTCTCCGGCCGTCCATCGGCGGTCGCTTCCCCCGCTTCGTTACGCTTTCTGTCCTCGTCCTCTAAGGCTCAGGCCAGCTGCCAGCTTTTTATGATGATGATGGCCGCATTGTTGCCCCGCCGATTCATTGTGCGATGAAGAAATGAACCAGCTCTCTCGAGGGAGAGTTTGATTGAACGAGCTGGCCGAACAACCGATTTCTCCTGGGCTAGTTTGATCGACCCTTCGTAGAGACATGTCATCGATAATGGCCAACTGAGTTCCCGGGACCAAACATCCCCGGGACCGTTCTCAACCTTCGAGCTCGAGTTTCGTCCTTCGCGGTAATGGACGAGGCACGCTTCACGCCTCAAACTCACCGTGTTGTCACCGTTGTCCTTCCCGCCCGAAGGACATTCCGGGAGTGGGAAAGGGAACGAAAACGGTAGCGTCTGTCACCTCGGTGCGTACGGATCTCCCGTGGTGCTTGTTGGTGCTACGCAGGCGAGACTCTCCGGAGTCGTCTCCCGGGCCTTGGCCTTGCGTAGCTCACGATCGTTGAATCGATCCAGGTCTCTTCCCGAAACAGTTAATTACGATATTCAAATGGGAAACGTTTTAATGGCGCAGCCACCGGCGGCGCACTGCACCTTGACTTCCCGGACGCACTTGCCCGGATTTAATGGGAGTCGTGCGACACCCGGTAATGCGCTGGTGTCCTCCAGGATTCAATCTGCAAAACCTTGGCTCCGGCTCCGGCTCCGATGGGAGATTCTTCCCGAAACACGCCGGGAGGGTGTCGCGTGGCTCGAACCCGTCTCAAGGACCCGACCCAGACACAATTCCTGCCTTACGGGCGACGGTCTACTTAACGTGCCGTGAATTATGTCGTTGCTCGCTGCCATTTCCCAAAACTCGGAGCTCGCCCCTTCGACGCACTGAAACATGCTAAGTGATGATCGTTTGGCCGAAATTGGCTCAATTCGCTGTCGCCTGTGCGTGATCACTTTAAGTGATCGATCACTGCCTAATGCTTCATAAGGCTTCCTTCAGACGATCGAACGCACCCTCAAACTCTTGTTATGGTGATCAGGGACCGGCGCTGTTTAATGGCGCCGGATTCGGACCAACCCAAGCTTTGAATGGGCCATTAAACTCACTCAAGCAGGGCGGAAAATATGGCCACCGCCAGTAGGGTTGCATTGCGAGCGTTAAACCAATATCTGCTCCCTCCGGCTCCGGCCAGACCAGGGGTTTAAAAATAGTGAAACCGATCGCAATCCATTAGCAACCCAGTATTAGGGGGGGATGTTTGGACAACTCGCTTCCCGATAGGAAGCGGAACGGTTCACCCCTAAATATAGGCTTCCAAGTGCGAGCCTTTGGTTAGGAAGGTGGTGCGAATTGTCAGCACCATCGGTTCGATACAAAATATCGAACTCGGGTCAATCGATCGATAGAAAGTTGGATGTCCAAAAATGCCATAAACCCAGGTCTAGGTCCAGAGCCACAGTGTTGTTACCGTGGCTCGAAATAATTGAACCACTTTCGGTGTGTGCGCGCGCGATCGCGCTTTGATCGTTGCCGAAATCCCTGTCCCGGCCCAACCCGGAATTTGGGCGTTGGTTTTTGGTTTCGAATGCTCATTTCCCCCTTGGGTTTTTTCCGGTAATCCCTGTTTTAATCACTTCACCGTGTGTGGGGTGTAATTTTCTTGTTCGGCCCGGAATTCCGCTCATTTCCGCTACCAGTGCGCGGTACACGCGTAATTGCTTCGGAGGATCGGCTTAAGCTGTGGCTGGTGGTGGCTCAAGCGCAACGAATCGAATTCTAATCGCACCCGCGGCCCTTAATCGTGGGCATTCGGGTGAGCAGCGATCCACAACAATTACACACCGAGAGCGCAACGGCCGAAAAACGGGCGTCCATTGGCCAGCGATGGGTTGGCAAGCACAGAGGGCACACGGCGCAGTTTGGCAATGGCCAACCTTCAAACCATTACCGGTAATCAAATTCTCCCGCACTGATGGCGGCAAGTCGAAAATCGGATTTTGAGGTTAGGAAATTAGAGAGGCGCAACGGGGCGAACAGACCCCGAGGAAGCAAAAACGGGTTGGTACGTTGGTTAATTTCCACCATCTTCCGTTGGGTGTTAATTGAAGAGTCCGCGATGCCGCCGCATCATGGCGCAAGACGCCTCGCGCAGACGCTGATTGGCCGCAATTAGGGTTTAATTGTTTATTTATTTACGGTTATTGTTTCAACCAATTTCCGTTTCCCCTGACTCACTACTGCAGGCCGGACCCGGTGGAAGAGAGTTTAAATTATAGCCACCGAGAAACTAAATCCTCCCCAAAAAAACACAATAATAGGGCCCAGATCGCGGGAACGGGCATTCATTGCAGCCTTTTTCCGATCCGGAGTACCGGCAAATGGTGCCTTTTCCTTTGCTACAATTTGAAACAATTTTCCCGCACACATCGGTCGGTTTTGCGCCACGTTGCGGCCACCGGTGCTAGTGAACAAATTAATTATGAGCAAAAACTGGGCTCAGCTTTGCAGCTGTGTATGCGGTTCGCGCAATCCGGCCCGAAGGTGTCGAAGGAGCGGCCCCACTAAGCTAGGGCCGTGGAAGACAGAGCCAAACGAAAAAAAAAACGAAACGAAACAGTTTAATGAATTTCCATCCAGCAACTGGCAGGGGCCGAGCCGTGTGGGAATGCTGAGCAAATAGCTCGACGGAGTGCCGGCCCGGGCATAAAAATGCCATCAACCCCGAGTCTGGCCCGCAGTCTGGCTGGTTGGGAAATCGAGAGCAACTTGGTTGCCTTTTCGATTTTTTTTTCCACCGTGTTCGATGGTTAATAACGTGCTAAAAAGAAATTGTTACACTTACAGCGGGCAGAAACCCGATCCTTTGAACGACTTCGACTTTCGACTTTCGAGTTTACTTGATTTGATGAGCAATCAGATTTACATTCAGTATTTGTATGAAAACCAAGAGATTCCTATTAAACTGGATAATAGTCAGGGTTAAACTGTCTTAATGTAGATCAACGATAAAAAGCCGAAAAAGGAATTTATTGTACAATGATAAACCGCTCAGACTTGACAAAAATCGCATAATTGAAAACCCACGACAGGCACTACACTACAATACATTTCAATAATTATGTTATACATCCATTCCGTGGCACAAGATCGACCGGATGCCGTTACCGGGTGCGTTGCCGGGTGACCTACTCCACTGTGCTTACAACGCAACGCACCCGTCCCGGCCAACTCCTATTGAGACGCCAACTCCGCGAAGCGCAAAGGTGCCATTTTCATACGCATTTCGCACCTTGGCTGCGAGGCCAATTCGGTGTGCTCACTGCTCGGTTATTAGCGATGGTTCGAACGCAAACAAACATCGCCGGCAAAAATTGATGAATATATTTCGAACCCGTCCCATGAACCGTCGCCGTCTTGAGGCGATAAATGCCCGCAACAAAAAAACGGTCGGCGGCGACACCACGTTGCAACTGAGCGGCCCAGTCAAGGCAGTGGCATTCGTCGACGAACGGTCGCACTTCACGCTGGTGGAGGACGGTCTCGCGGACGGACGGGTTGGCCTAGAGGGCCCCAACCAGCCCCTGCACCTGCAATGGACTGGAGGAGTCACCCGTGTGGAAAAAAAAAATCACGCAACGTGTCTCTGAAGATCTCGGGAGCGCCGAAGGGACTCCAGTACACGCTGCCTGGAGTAAAGACTGTGCAGAAATTGGACCTGCCAGAGCAATCCCTGCTGGCTGACGGGGCAACGGACGGTGCTACCGAATTCGCGATCGAAAGCATCTCGAAGACGATGGTCAGGACACGGAAACGATCGGTAAGAAAGTGCCAGATGTTCCGTTCCAGAGCTCCAAGAAGGCGGAAATCTATCACCCGGTACCGGAGAAACCGCGCTCTCGCTGCGACACGCACCCACCGGGCAAAGACCCGTCGCTGACGAAGGACGAAACGTTTCCCGAGCTGAGCGTAGGGTCAGTCGAAGGTTGCGACGATCAGGAGTCGGTTTGCTCGAGCAACAACGAGCCCGACGGCGATGCGTTCCCGAAAGCGTTCGAACGGGACCTAGTGACGCCGAACAACTTACTTACAACTTAGCGCCGAACGCCGCTGTTTATTATCAGGCGCAAGAACAAACAACGCAGATGCTCTTCCGACCGGTGAACATCCCACACATAATTGACCATGGGAAAAACATTGGTTTTCCAAATTCATACACAACACTTCAAGGATTGGCCTTGTGGTTTGTTAATGGCCATAGTGAATGCAAGACAAATCGGAAATTGAAGTTTTTTAAACTCATCGGGATCCTCGGAATGAGAACATTTAAATGCGAACGCTGTTATGCTTTAAACGCTAACGCTGTTAGCGATGCAATCGTATCGAAACGCTGCTCGATACAAATCAGCTTCTTCTTCTGGAACAACCGCTGAGCGGACATTTAAATCAGCATCCCGTCGAAAACTCGCTCAACTTTTGCTCGTAGTGACGCTCTCTGTCTGGCCTTTCTCGAGAAAGGAAAAACTGTAGCCCCCCAACTCCTTTCATGCGTCCGTTAGAGAGGGGTGGGGGGCTATTTTTGGTTGGGAGGAGACGCTGCATTAGCGAGAAAGAGAAGCCAACAGTTGTTTGCTGTTGTGTGCTCTGTCTCGTCTCAGTATGAAAAAAAAACAATTGTTGCTTCATTGTGATGCGGTCAGATTATAAAAAGTATCCTAAAGCCTTTCTCGGTTCAACGTTTTATCTTAGCCTCAGTCTGACAAAACGGGCGAGGTTATCATTATGACAAGCAGTGTATATAAAAATGGTTGTTTGTCTGTCTGTCTGTCTGTACCGCTTTGTCTCCAAAAGTACTGAACCAATCCGCTTGAAATTTGGCACAGCATAGTTTTGTGACCCCGGGTTGTGAATAGGAAAGTTTAACCGTCCCACATCTCCGTGGAGGGGGGCTACCATACAAACGTAACGTAACGTAACGTCCCATACGTAACGTCTCATACGTAACGTCGTAATACGTAACGTCTCAAGGGAAGCCAATCGTCCGAAACGGAGGAATAACGGGAGACGGGAAGGGAAACCGATCGGACGTCATCAGGAAGTCCGATCCTCTGAAACGCCGGATAGTCGAGAAATGAGAATGAAATGAGACGTGGCGAAGCTCCCCGGAATCTGCTAGTAGGGAATAAATGTATGAAGTTCAGTGGTTCAGCGGTGGATGAGTTTGTGGATGAGCTGTCGAATTTAAAGTGAGAAGAGCGAAATTGTTCACTGGGTAGTCTTTCGCTTTCGGCGGCGGTTCGTGCATGCATAGAGGGGGGGCACGGACCGGTGGGGCGGTGGCGTGGAACACGTGTGCCCAGTCACATATGTGAGGGGTTAATTGGGAAAATTATACAATTGAAAAAAAAAAACATCTCGATTGCTTCTCGGCAACTCGTGGTGGTGTGTGTTGTCGTCGTGTGTGGTCCGCTCAATCAAGTATCTGTTGGCGTGTTGGGAGGGGCATTGGAGCAGAAAATATGCTACACACACTGCTATGCTCGGCAGCCAATCCAAAAATAGTCGCAATAATAAAGTTGTATGAAGCATCTACACACATACACATGCATCCGAGTCTGAATTCCCCTCACGTTTTATTTCCCGTTCGATTCTCTCCACAAAATCACGGTGACCACGCCCATTTCCACACGAAACAGAGCCACCAACACTAGCGCAGTGCTTTGCTTCTCTTTCTTCGCCTCCCGCAGAGCTTTCGTTGCGCGCTCTCTCTTTCGCGCACTCGCACTCACACACTCAAGGCTTGGCGTGCGCGCGTTATGTAAACCGAACGAACTGTGTGGGAAGCGCAGAAGCGGTTAATAGAGACGCAACGCACAGTGTGCGAGCGAGACAGCCTGCGGCGTGTGAAAAGTGAGAGCGAGTGAGCGAGCGAGACAGCGAAGAATTCTGTGGGCAGCAATCTGTTAATAGAGAGGCAAGTGAGAGAGAGAGAGATGCAAGTGAGGCGAGCGAACGAGCGAAAGCGAAATGGAACGAAAAAACAACAACGGGCCTAAGGGAAGGGAACGGGTGGAAGGGGGTCGGTGGTGGTCGGAGCCGGATCGTCTTTTCGGTCAGTTTCAGTCAGTTTCTTGAGCTCTCACTCAACTGTCAGATCACCGGTGACATTTGACTATGTCACATCAACTCGCGTCGCGGGTTTTCCGTCCGAAGTGCGCCAAAGTGCCGTGACCATTTTCCTGAAGTCCTTGCGGGTGAACAATAGAGCACCGCCAACACAGACCGTCTGTACGGATTCTAGGGAGTGATCAATGCGAGTGTCCTTTAATCAGTGCGATCGTTAAGAAACGGTGAAACGGAAGTGGACATTCATAACATTAGCGCGTGAGGTCCTTCGAAGGTCTGAAGGGCGAAGAACTGTGGTGAAGTGTGTCGGAAGCCAGGGACCATGGCCCTGGAAGACCGCTGCAGCCCACAGAGTGCCCCGAGTCCGCCGCATCACCACCACAGCAGCCAGGCCCCGAGCCAGGCCAGCACTCCGACGACGATGATGGGAGAGGTGCCTTTGCCACCACTTCCGTCGCACCATTCACTGGCGGCCGCTAGCGCGGGTAGTTCGCCTAGCCGCGACGAGATGTCACTAGTGGTCATCAAGCAAGAGCCGGAGCTGCACGATCATCAACAACCGCAGGCGATGGTCGGAGGACACCAGCAGCAGCCGACGCCCCCCGCGACCCCCAGCATCTCCTTTTCGATCTCCAACATCCTGAGCGATCGGTTCGGCTTGAAGGCTCCACTGCCACCGCCGCCCTCGACACACACCCCGTCACCTTCGCCACCGATCAGCCCGGGAGGGCCACATCTCCACCCGTACGCCGCCCTCCAATCGGTGGCCCACCTGCACCCGTCGCATCCTGCCTACACCACCACCCTCACGGTGGGCCCTCACTATGCGCCACACCATCTGCTGCACCACTACCAGCCCTACCCGCACCATCCGGCTCCAATCGTTCCGCAGGCTCAGCGGCCCCGCGAATCCCTCTTCCGGCCGTACGACATTGCGGCCAAGAGCCCGGCTCGGCTCTGCACCAGCAACGGAAGCAGTGCGGCCACCCCGCACCCGTACCACACGGACAGTGAGTCGCAGGACTCGCACTCGGCCGCTACCAGCCCGGCGGGGACCCCATACCCCGGCGCGGAGCCTGGCCGGCTGGCCGCCCTGCCCGATGTGTACGACTTTAGCCGGAAGTCCGTGGCCGCCCTCGACCACCGGGCGGCCCTCCTGAGTGGGTTCAGTGCCGCCGCCAGCTACCCGAAGCTCCACGAGGAAATCATCAACAGCCACCGGAAATTCCAGGCGAAGCTGATCGAGTCCCAGTCGAAGGTGGCGGCGGCGGCCGCCGTTGCTGCGGCCGTTGCAGCCTCATCCATCGCTCCATCCTCCGTCTCCTCCTCCGTGTCCTCCTCGCTTCCTTCGTCGCTCGGGAGTCTGTGCAAGACGGTGTCCCAGATCGGGCAGCACGTGGCCGGCACCGGAACTCTCGGGTGTGCCACCACGACGGCGACAACGGGGAGTGTGACGACGGTGGCCAAGGGTAGCCCCAAACCGATCCCGAAACCCGGTGCAACAGCTCCCTCCGAGCACGGCGGGTCCTCATCGCACGATGGCGGCATGGAGTCGTCGGACGACGCCAAGTCGGAAACGAGCAGCTCGAAGGACGGCGAAGGCGGCGGCAATCTGTGGCCGGCGTGGGTCTACTGCACCCGCTACAGCGATCGGCCCAGTTCCGGTAAGTCACGCACCGCGACCGTTACGACGCGTTCTGTCAGAATATTTGGACCGGTTGTGTTCCGTCGAGTGAATCGGAGTCCGCGCCCAGTCAAGCCTTTTGGGACCTCAACCAACGTGCGTGCGTGTCCCTCCCGAAGCACGGCAATTAAAGTGTCTCCGTAGGCCCGGAACCAGAACCGGAACCGGGGCTATGATTAAAGCGGAAGCCGCTCGAAAACCACAAACCACGGTCCCGTTATCGATTGCGATGTCCCGTGCTTGTGTGACAGGTGACATTTTTGTTCGAAGGAATGTCGTCGTCGCTGAAGGGAATTAATTACATTCTCTGTCTTCCGAGTTCCGAGGGAAATTGCCTTATTTTTTGTATAAGATGACGGCAATCGTTATGAGACTTCAACAGACCCTCGGTACTTCGGACGTCGGGCAATTTTTGGCATCTGCTTAATAATTCCTTGACAGATTCTTCGTTTTGTTAGCTGTGGACACAACTTACAGTCCCGCCACAGTTTATGCTGCCCCGAGCTATCGATCGGCATCCGGAACCGAGGTCAACCGAGCTAATTATGACAATCAGTGCACCGTGTGATATGTTGCCCGAATCTGCCGTGGCCCCTGGCCGTTCCCCGACGAGGGTGATAATTTATTCACAACCCTCATAATTCTGTTATCGACGCGCACCCTGCCCAAAAGGCCGGCGGTGATAGTTTTATTTGCCTCCAGCCACCAGCCGATGATGATGGCCACCATCATCATGCTGCGAGACCCTCATTAGACGTCGTCGTGCCACCTCGGGAATTTTCGATAATTTATGACCCCCGGGTGGGTCCCCGATTGACGCCTCGGGCTCTCCAACTTCACACCCGGGGTCGGGCGATGATAAAAGAAATAAAAAGTTTCCCTGTCGCGGGCTGGTCAATCGATTTCGCTTGATTTACGCCGAATTTCCGGAATTGGAGCCGCTCGGCGGACCATTTGCATTTGCCGCCATGTTTTTCGGAGCACAAAACCTACCCACACCCCGGCCACAAAATCGACCATCGGTTGTGGGAGTAACATGATAATAGGTCCCCACCATTTGCAGCGCATAAAACCATCGAGCGATCCGCTGCGACGCTAAAACCGGGCATCGGTTGGCATTCCAACTCCATCTTGGTCGCCGCCGGATGGCTCCATTTCTTGGTCCTCCTTCCCGGGTGGGGTGGATTACGCCGCGGACAACTTGTTCTACGAAGGCCTAATGATCGGCCAAATCAAGATAGATTATTTAATTTACTTACCCTCCGAGCGGCGGCCGCTTCGCGAAGTATCCACGATCGATCCCGGGTTTGTCCCGGGTGCATTAAGAAATAATAAATGAATTACGATTCGAAATCGACGGAACGGGGTGGACTGGGCAAAAAGTGGCACAATGTAAAGTGGAGCCCGATCCGTCCGATCGCAATCGGGATCACCCATTTCATGTTGTCTGTGTCTTCGATCGCCTTCCGTGGCCACAAGGAGCCAGGCAGGAGCAAAATGGAGGGCCTCTCGCTCGAGGTTCGCAGTTCGTGAAGTTTTCGCACGATTCCATCCGGGGCTCTCCAAGGGGGTCACCTAGGGTCGCTAATCGCAATAAAACTGGCTGATATTTCAATTTATTAGAAGCAATTAGAGGAGTTCGTAGCGGAGCGAGGGCTGATCCCGATCCCAGTTTCAGCTGGAATGCGTCCGACGCTCCCCTCTCTCGGAATCCCCGACACCGAATGACTCGGATCAACTTTAATGGGCTTCTGTTCTGGAACAGCTGGCAGCAGCAACCTATAAATGGTTCTTGATTCCCAACCGCTCCCCCCCAACCCAAAAAAAGGGTTAGGTCCCGTAGCGATCGCTTTGTTGAACAAAGAGCCAGTGCCCAATTTAGTTGGGCAACAGGGCCCATTTTTCAATCAACATCCACCGAGTGTGGGTCCATTTCTCATACACATTTCTCGGTTGGGTTGTTCTACGCCTTGTTCGAACAAATTAATTTCCAATCCCGGGGTTTTTTTGGGGACTCGCGGCCCGATGCTGTCAACAGTTCATCCGTCGGCGTGCCGGTTGTTACTACTTTTTAATGGGTTCCATTTTTCATACGGTTCCGATCGCCCCCGGGCGATGTCTTTTATCGATCGCGGCTAAGTGATGCCCGACCCGCTCGGAACTCGCCCCGCCGGAAGATGGAATGTGTGAACAAACCTATGTCGGGCGACAGAAAATCGATCAACGAGCACTTCTACCGGAGGCCAAATTCCGTGGCAACACCTTCCGCGGGTTTTTTCTTTGGGTGGACTGGTGCGTAGTTTTTCTTTTCCAGTAAATCTGTCCAAAGCGGAGGGCATTCCACAGACTGAGGTTCACAGTTTTGGAGAACCCGAAGGCAAATAGGTCTCAAAGAAAACTCCACTTCCGGCCCTGGCTAAACGCTCACTAATTTACCAGGCAACGGGCGAAAAGGAACGGAATCTTAAGCACCACCACGACGACGCCACGATTAAGTTCTATGTTTATGGGAATATTAGGCCGCCGTGGGGCCATCGCAATATTTTATTCCACCTTCGAGTGGCGGTTATGGTGGCTCAGTTTTTAGAACTTTGACTCCAGCGAAGGGGTTTGGCTATTAAACTGTCAAACTGTATGATAGACCACGGCCCCGGGTGAGCCGCCGGGGCCGTGATATTAATATTCATATCCAGGATGTCGATCCACTCTGTGCTCAGAGCCCGCACAGAGTGGCCCGAAATTAATTATCGAATTAATATATTAATTAACCTCCCCCAAAAAAAGGGACCCGCGGCTTCGCGTTTGTCTCAATTGCGCTCAAGGCAAATTTCGGCTCACCGCCATTCGCCATTAATTAGTGCGATTATTTATTTCGTCTCATTTAAATGGTCGCGGTCCGGCCAGCAAGCCTGCCTAGGGCCTAGGAATAGAAAAGTCCCGCCGGTCCCCCTGGGGATAAATTTATGAACAGAGCGGAGTAGAGCGAGACACCGTGTCTAGCCCCCCATGTTCTGTGGCCAGCTTCCCCCCGGGTGCACCTCGATGTGGCAGCCATTTTGCGCACCGCACTGCAGTTCGCTGCGAAAACAAACGGCTCCGGCGAGCCTTTAATTTATCTCAGCCCAACGGTTAATTGAATTAGATAAGACGGACGTTAATGATTATTTATTCACTCCGCGGACCGCGCGGGGCCAATTTTGCAGTCGTTAAAGTCGGTGACATTTTTATTAATTTTCTTCTCTCTGTTCTCTCTCTCTCTCTCTGACTCTCTGTGGTGCAGGTCCTCGCTATCGGCGCACGAAGCAACCGAAGGAGAAGGGTGAAAGCGAAGAAAAACGCCCGCGGACCGCGTTCTCCAATGCGCAACTGCAGCGGCTAAAAGTACGTTTTGTGGGGGAACGATTCGCCAAGAAGTGGCCGTCCGATTCGTGACACGCGTTCGCCTCACGTTCTCTCTCTCTCTCTTTCTCTCTCTGTCTCTCAGAATGAGTTCAACGAGAATCGGTATCTGACGGAGAAGCGCCGGCAAACGCTCAGTGCCGAGCTGGGGCTGAACGAGGCGCAGATTAAGATTTGGTTCCAGAACAAGCGGGCCAAGATCAAGAAGAGCTCGTCGGAGAAGAACCCGCTAGCGCTGCAGCTGATGGCTCAGGGTCTGTACAACCACTCGACGGTGCCGCTCACGAAGGAGGAAGAGGAACTCGAGATGCGTATGAACGGCCAGATCCCGTAAACCGGTGCAATAGAGACCCAGGATATCAGGACGACGACGCGAAGCAATAACCACAAGCAACCCACAGTGGAAGCCCCCCCCGTTTCTTAGCTGCTTAAGATCACCTCACATTAATGTAAATTATTAGTAGCCACCCGTAGCGTGAAGGATGTAAATACCGTAGGCGCGCTACCGTAAGGAGTGCTTGTGCATGTGTTTGTGTAAATAAGGATTAATAGTTCAATTTATATCGTTCGTCCTTTTCCTTCGCGAGACTCTCGGTGCCTCGGGAGGCCTCGTTTTTAATGTCGGTTTCACGTGTCGAGTGACCCCTGCACACACAGTTCCAACCGATAAGCCCTGTAGGGCAGGTAGGGCACGATCGTTATTAAGTAGCCGTTAGAGCGCCACTAGAGTAGAGTTAGCCGACAGGGAAATTGTTTAC
Source organism: Anopheles bellator (assembly GCF_943735745.2). Classification (NCBI taxonomy): domain Eukaryota; kingdom Metazoa; phylum Arthropoda; class Insecta; order Diptera; family Culicidae; genus Anopheles; species Anopheles bellator. The sequence goes on along the minus strand of NC_071286.1, from coordinate 76,141,989 downwards.
CGCCGTGTAGTGTGTTGTAGGTCGCCCTGTAGGCTAACCAAACGCGAGCAGAAGGACCTCCGCCCTCAGAAGGGACCCCAAGGAGCGCGTGTATTGTTTGAAACAACGCCACTAAACGCACGCCCGCCAGCGACGCCATCGACGAGTTTGTTGATGGCGCAAAAGTTACTCTTTTAAGTTACTATAGCAACCGTACACTCTCTTGCACGCTCCCATGTGATATTTGAAGGAAGAAGATTAAATTAAAACCATGAAAATACTACCAATCGAAAGTGTGTATCTTGGCATTGGCCGTAGTGCAAAATCTGTATCACACATATAGCTCCTCCGGGGCTAGGGGTAAGAGAACGATGTTTTCATTTCACCATTCACTCGTAAAATTCCAGTAGCCGAGCCCGAAAACGGGTCCATCCCAGCCAGTCCCACCGTCGAAAGTATGCTTCAGCGGGCAAGAGCCCAGAGCCTACTTTGAATATAGTAGCTCCGAGCCGAGGCTTCAATTAATCACAACAACCCAAACCCAAAATGGCGGCCGGCGACGGTAACTTGGTAGCCGCGCGAAGTGGGCTTATGAAACGCTCCTCGGCCTCCGGTGTGAGGTGCTTTGTTTGATTGACCATCGGCTGAGGCTGAGCCGCCCGAAAAAAAAAACACATCATCGAAAGAAACAAACAAGCAGCAGCCGCTTTTGTCAATTTCAGCTATTTATGTTGCATAGTTTGGCTTGGGTAACACCGGCAGAAAGCGAACCCGAGCACCGTCCTGGCGCAATTAATAACTTCACTCCCCCTTCTGGAGTTTCTCGCATAATTAGCATAAACAGCTACTGCGGTGTTTCGGTTTCGGGGGGGGAGGCCTACCAAAAACTAGGAACGGAGTCAAGAGCCGTGGCAAGAGCGCCGGAGACCTCGATGATGATCAGCAGCCCCGGGTGCTGATGGGTCTGTTGGGACTCATTAAGATAGCTAAACGGACGATGATTTGCTTTGATCTCGACTTCGGTCTGCTTGGCGCAGATTGGCGCCCGGATTGGACGGTACGAAAATATCTGGTTTCTCGAGGAAAGAAAAGCGTCTTTTGGGAAATGTTTTTCCGATTTTCATCTCACCATTTGTCACTCGTCAACAAATTCGACCAAACCACCCCGATGAGTCTGTTGAAGATGGAGGCCCCCCTTTTACGAGAGGGGCCATTACGAATCGCCCACTCGGTCGGTGCTTTATCGCGACGCGAAGATCAAAGGAACGGGAGGCATCCGGACTCCCGAGGCCTTCGTTAATGATTAACCGTTTAATTAACAAGATGTTCTAATTGGACCATCTATCTGAGGTGGCCCATTCGGTCCCGTTAGCAGAGGTTCGGCTTTGCCCGCAATCCGCGGATGAATTTCCTCCCTTCGAACGCACGGATTTTGCAGGCAACCATTTTCGGTGGTCGAAGGAAATGAATTTCCAAAACGCACAGTGGCCAATCCCCTTTCGGGTGATGACGAGAAGTGACTAAACGGTGAACCGTTGGGCCGATGATTAATGGAGTGGATTCACTTCAGTAGTCGACGTGACCTGAAACACATCACATTTCGGCCCTGATTTAATTAATTGGGCTGCTGGTGGCTGACCCAGATGGGCGACCCCGATATGACGATGATGGTACCGGTGTCCTGGCTATCGTGTCCTGCACACGTGAGGTCAAACGTTGGGCTTCACAACGAGACCCGCATGAAGTCGGCCGGCGGAAAGGTGATTTATTAATAAGAGTCCTGCCATGCTGCACTCAGAACCGATTGGTTATGCATTCGACCTTATTTAATGCCAACCCATCACATTGATAGTAAAAGGTTTCGCCCGGACGCACTCGACGCGACGCTCGTATTTCAAACAAGCGATCTGCACCCTTCATTAACATACTCCAGCCGTGAGCCAAGACTGGTGCCGAGAAGAACTGCATCATTACATCATCCCCTACTTTTCGATCGCCCGATGGTTAAAGCTGTCACGCTGTCATCAACGCAGTCAGTGGACGATCATGTGTCCAATATAAAATGTTCCGGTAAACTTCCCGAACCCGAAACCGGCGCTTCCCGTCCTTCGACGGATGGCAATCCGATGATGAGGTCCTGCACCGGTCGTTCCCGGAGCTCCGGCCATTTCGAGTTTCGAGGATAAATCAATGCTCGGACGGACTCTCGATTTTCTCGCTCTCTGCCTACCTGCTGCTGGCGCTAATGGTGGAGAATTTCAATTAAATTGTTTGAAACTTTATACTTTCAGCGCCAGCGACGCGACCCGATCCAACGACGGTGTGACTGGACATTGCTCCAGCCCATGGATTCACTCAGACTGGACGGAGGGTGAGGAAAAAAGCGTTCGAATGGAACGATGGCCATCGATGTGGGTTTGCAGTGCAAACGGGCCAACTCGCAGAGAACGGTAAATGGGAATTCGTTCTGCGATCAGAACACACATATAGAACAATACGGATTTTAATGTGATTTTTATTATGTGTTGTATGTATTTTAGTTTTCAAAAGTATTTAACTATTTTAATAATAAAACAAAAACAAATCTCAAAAAGTATTTAAAGATTTTTGACTGTCGCAATCCTGTTTGTAGCTTTTCCATAGTCTCACATTCCAAGTCCACATTATTTTTAAAAATTTCTGCTGCATTATTTTATAAATTTCTACTACGCTTTGCTATGATATGAGATGCTTAAAGATCTTATCGAATTTCTAAGTTGATTATGCGGTAGCTATTAGAATTTTGAAATTGATGCGGTTTTACTCATTGGCATTGATGACATTAATCACAAAATGTCCTATTTTCTTAAAATAAAATATGTGTTTGAAAACTCTTTGATTAAAATATAAACAATGCCTATTTTATGCATTTAAAAATGTTGAATTTTGTTCCTAGTAAATTGTTTTGTGTTTCGTTCTTCTAAGATTACAACACATTTTTTTAGGGGTATATTTCTACGAATTTCTATCAGGAGTTCTACCGACACCCGGAATAAAAATCGCATGAATCAAATCAATTTCCTGATACTATATTTCTTGCTGCTGCCTGATAAAGGAATTGGTCTTGAGGTTCTATTTAGGTGTTCTATATTTAGAAACAACGAATGAAGTCACCTATTTTGTCGACAAAACTAGACTTAAGGAGCCTGCCCGGTGTAAGCAAGTATTGTAAAATCTTCCTCAAAACTTACATTGAGCCCCGTAATAAACTTGCAAACATTACACAGTCTTGCTTCCGCAAGGTAAACGTAAATTGTGATCACTCGAGGCATTGCTCTTGAAGAAAGGTTAACGGATACCATTTAAAATGGTTGAAAAATGACGATCGTATCGGCGCTGTCACCATTTGCTGGCCACAAAGGCCGAAACGGGTAGCCATTACGGGCAGCTTTGCACCTTTCGCAGCACAAAAATCGCGCCTTTTTGACGACGCCGGAACCAAACCTACGTGAGCCAGCCCATAAATACATCGACACATCAATCGGCACGAAAGCGACACTCGCTTTGACACTCGTCGTCGTCATCGTTGTGCACTTGTTGTGAAAGAACGGGATTAGAGCAGCTGTCGACAGCGGTAATCCCAATTTATGGTCGTCCCCGAAAGACACCGTCCACCTTGGCCCGTGGTCACTTTGGCGTCCTTCACGCTCGCCCGGAACGTTTGGCGAACGATGGCAGAAATGCGAAGCCCCGAAGCCCCGACTCGATAATCCCGAGGGTCAGACTGGGCTCGGACTCGAATTTAGGCCTGCTCTCGGGCTTGACCGCGGACGATGATTCATCCCACCATTCGATGCGGACTGTCAGATCGTATCAGAACCGGGGCAAATCGGCTGAATCCGGGGCCCAAACGGTAGCCCCGAACAACTTGTCCAACTTTGCATACCACCCAAGTCGGAATAAATTTGCCACCGTCCGGCGTCGATCTGCGGGAGCGATCGACGGGGGTATCGGAATGATAAACCGTTGTTCGCCATCGCCGCCATCACCGTGCCAGCCACTGTGCTTTGCGGAAGTCCTTTCTTCGGCCTTGCTTCGCTTCGCGGTTTCGGGCTCAGGGCTAATAAATTGGAAGCCAGCCACAGACACACGCGCGTACCTGATTCCCGGTGGTCAGCCAGAGCCAGGTTGTTGTTGGTCGGGCGATCGATTATTTTGTGGAAGTGAAATGGTCCGAAAAGGAGTTATAGTTTTAGAATACGAACTAACGGATTTATGATTATATTGCTAGTTTAGTTTAAATAAGTTTATATCATCTCGTCTACCAATGAAAGCCATCGAACGGTAGCAAGTGACGAACGAGTGCCATTTCCCAGTGGGACACCCGAGACAATGTGCTTAAAAAATGTGCCCACCTTGCCATCCTTGAAGATGGCTGAACTGTCCTGGGACGCCTCAAATTATGGTTCCTGTTTACGTTTTCCCATCGATCGGAACCCTCCAGAGACAGAGCCACGCTCGGATGGCAGTCCTTCGGAGAGAATCCTTTTCCGACTGTCCGTTGGGCAGGTAGGATGGCAAAATTAATGAAAAATGTTGTTCTGACTTCGCCGAATGCGAACGACGAGTTCTTTATTTCCCATCCGGAGGTTGGTTCGAAGTTGTGGTCAATATTTACCCTCTTCTGTTTTTCTACGCCACAAAGAGTCTATGCGAGAAGCACCACTTTTCTTGTCTTCAAATAGATCACACCCTTGAGATATTGGAACAGAAGCAGCTTCTGAATGGGAAGTCCAGGGTTTTTCATGCAGCTTTGGATCGTTCAAGCAATACGCAGGTTTTGTGCGAAAGGATTAGCGTTAAAAGTTCATTAATTAATATTGGACGGGTTATCATTTATCATGCGCTCAAAAGGGCAAGAGCTCAATTCTGAATGTTTTGTGGAAATATTTGACTTCAATCGGTGTTCCTAGAATTTACAAAGAATTGCAGTAGATCTGTGATGCTCAACCGGCTTCGAAATGCTATCATTAAAAATGTTCCCAAAGTGGGGTCCAAAATGGTTTAAAAATATTCTAACAAAACTTCAAAGCGACTTCTTCATCGTGTGACATCCTGAATGCTCTCCGATCTTCTCAAATACTCTTCAAAGGGATCCACCGGGTGACGACGCTTAGAACAACACTGAGGCCGAACCAACAAAGAAAGAAAATACGCACCGCTCAGCCCAGCCTAGGGGATCACCGCGGTGTCCGTGATTAGCCAAGACACTTGGGCTAATTAGCACCGACGATTTTCCCGGAACGGCCCCACGCTCTTGTCGCCTCGGCTTTTGTCACGATGCGCCACTTCACTTTGATCGCGGCTCGCGGCTGTTGAAGCGCCTCCGGTGTCCGGGTGATTTTGTTGGTTTAAAATTAATTATGCCGCTTTCCAGTCGATTTGCGCCGTCCCGAGCCCGGGAGGGAAATGTGAAGCCAATCGCGCGTTTTCATAAAGCTTTCCCCAGGCAACCGAAACCGTCGGGCTCATTAGTCCACACGATTTGTCTCATTATTTGCCCACCGTCGGGGATCGATGGCCGCTCACCGGCTCGCGATCGCAACAACACAAAACTCGGTACCATTTTTGGGATTTGCAAGATGCGCACGGTTTAATGTGCCCCACTCGGTTCGTAGGTCGGGCTCATTAGTGACAAATCAGTTCCTTTCCCGAGGCCGCCGACGATGACGATAGCCGACGGTGAACCTGGGGCGACAATGAAGGGTAAAACGCACCGCGCTAATTTCGCTCCATTCGCGCGGATCGTTTCGTTACATCGTTTTCGCGCATCGCCCGCTGGTTAGCAATTCAATCGTCACCTCGCGTCCGAAAATGGCAGCCTGGGCCCCCGGCCCGGACGAGTACTTCCGTCACCTGTCTCGGCGCGGCTCGAACAATTTTCTCACCGCGGATTCCCGAAACAAGGTGAAAGAGGAAGAAAATACGCACTCGGCCGCAGGTCCGGGGCCGACCGTTAGTAATCTGTCATTAATTAGTCAGCGCACGTTTCAATTGCGCCACAGTGCGGAAACTTCTGATCCTTCCAGGCCGGCCCCGGGCCGCCCGGCAAGGAGTTGTGGAGCTTCCCCAAAACGGGTGACACTTTCGCGCAATCGACTCCGGGGCGAAAGTGTGAACGGACATTCCACATTTCCACGGGAAAATGGTCCCACGATCTGTCCTTTCGGCCGTCCCGGGTTGCGGTGCTGCTCGTTGCAACCATTGGCTTCAATTAAAATTACAGCTCATCCGCTCAGCGCTAATTAGAAAATCTATATCAAATCCCCAGTACGGCGGTGGCCAGGCACGGGCTCGCTGGGAAAGGCATTTTCTCAATGGGCCTGCCCGGTACTGGTCATGGGAAGGAGAGCAGGCACGTACGCACTGGATAGGACCGCCACCGGGTTTGGGCTTTGGGCTGGCGAGCCTATCAGGTAGTGCCCAATAATCAGTGGTCGTAAGTGCTTCAAAGTATTGTGGTCAACTTCGAGTGCACTTCGGTCGAATTGGTTTAAATAATAAAGCGTTAGGGAAGTTGAATTTGAAGAAAAAATTGAAAATTGAATCACAACCGGCCAAAAAAAGTGTAGTCGTCAAATATTCGTCAGACTTTTCTAGACTTTTTGAAAGCATTCGCTATGAATCGAATTTTTAATCGTTGATATTATAATCGACCTCTTTCATGATTTGTTGCTACAGGGTGATATAGCAAGTGTTCTCTTTTTCATTTGGGTATGAAACAAAAATGGCTTAATATTTGAACGATGATACGATGCTTGAAGTTTTATTTGAAAGGTTGGTTCTTATCATTTATGTACAAAATAAAATTTTGGTTGCAGAAAAATTGGGATGTATGAAAAATTTATTTCCAAAGTGGTAGGTTCGCAAATCATTCGTCAAAAGCACATTTTTTTGAAGCTCATTTCCACCTCTGTGGCTATGTTAATAAGCAGTATTGTGGTTCGGAAAATCCACACATCTTGCAAGAGAAACAGTTACTGTTTTGCGCGGATTTTGACTGATTGGTTTTTCGGCGAAATAGAAGCTGAAAATTTGGACGGCATTTGATTTCAGCAGGACGGCGCTACGTGTCATACAGTGACAGCAACGTTTTTTGATAATAGATATTTGTGTTATGCGATATTTATTTTCATTCGATTTCTCGATATGTTCAATCGATATTTATATTATGCGAACATACCTGCAACAATTGACGACCTCAAGACCTACATTTAAGTTACTGTTGCCAAAATAGGACCAGATACAATTGAAAATATCCTCAAAAATATGTTGACCAAATGAGCCAAGCCAATCGTGGTAAACATTTCACCAAAATTGTTTTACATATAAAAATGCTAAAAATTAACCTTTCAAAAAAAATTAAAGCATCGAAAAATATTCAGTCTAACAACGTTCTTAATGTTTCTCCTTTGACCCTACCAACTTCTCAATAAACAGAGTTTGACACTTGAACTCGAATGCCAATTCCACAAACGAACCTCCGCAGAACTCAGTTCGAAGTTCTCAGCTGACAATTACCTGCCGAGCCCCGTTCCCTTTCAATATTCATGTTCTTTCGGAGGCCCGCCAAGGGCCAAAGGAATACATTCAGCCCTCGAAAAGCCACTAGCCGAACGCCGTCGTTCTGATTTATTTCGCGATCTTCCGCTCCGATCGTAGCCGCTTTTCAAACTTTTGCAATAAAACTTAATGAGCTTCGTTTCGGATTCGCCCGTTCGCCCGTCGGCCCTCGGCCACAGCCGCTTTAAGTGGACGCACATTTTTGAACCCCAGCAGTGGAGTGTCATAAAATGCGCCCCAAAAAGTGCACCGAACACACAGTTCGCACCTTGCCTTCTGCGCAGGACATCCGGGAGATTGATCCTTCGCTTGGCGCACGGGAACATTTCTGCATTTTCCCACCATCGATGTTTTTGACATCCTGCGCCACGAATATAGGCACGCAGCATATTAACGACATCGGCCCGGGTTGTTGTTGCTGCGAGCGTGCAAAACCCTGTGGCCCGAAAAGTAATGCGCGCGAGAAAGGAAAACAAAAACGCGACGCGAGAGCCCCAAAGTCTGACGGAGTACGTCCGGGAGGGAGAAAACCGGGCCAAATGGTTTTCTTTCGCCAACTGTCGACGGTGGCAAGATGCTGCGGATGCTGGGGGAGGCGGTGAGAAAAACATCAACTCAAGAAGGCGGCCTCAAGGAGCGGCGTCTGGGGGTGCCGTGGTGGCGTCGAGCGGTGTCGAGGACGTCGGGGCAAAGCGGAGAAGCAAAAATCGACGTGTGTGGTCCTCATTTCTCTCCACGCCACGGCCGCTTGGTGGGATTCCGTGGTGGGCCCCGGGTGGGTGATTGGTTTGGGAGGGATGCTCGTCCTCTCGCGACTCGCGCGATCGTCGCGTTCCGCAGCGCGCAGGTCCCGCGATTTGTTCCATTTGACTGTTTTCTTTGGCCCGACTCGCTCTCTCTTTCTCTCTCGCTCGGTCGCTCTCTGTTTCACTCCCGGCCTGGGACGAGCGAAACGGTGAATGCCGTTTGGCCGCAGGTTGTGACGCGGAAAAACGGTGATGCTCGTGCTCCGGTGTGGATATTACTCTCGAAATCGATGCCATCGGTTGAAGACTGGGGAGCCAAGGGAAGGGCGGCTCCTCATTAGCTGTCCACCGGGTGCACATGTTGCGGGAGGCAACACGGTGCTGCCGATGCTCAAGGTGCTGCACCGAGCTGTACGGCTCATCAAATTAGGAACCGGAAAAGTCGCCCGGGAAATTCATACTAAACCCGCCGGACCGACCTATGTTCGTTCTCTTTGAAGGCTTTAATTGAGATTGCGATGAGTCGAGCGGATCAACGGAAAAACATTACAGTTTTAAATACCCTTAAATTACCCTTAAATTAATGCAAGAGATCTACGGAATTGATCTACGGTGAGACCTCGGTAAGCATTAAAAAGCTTGATTCGGATCAGCTTCCCCGCTGGTCGATTGCATCAACCCCAGTTGAAAACATGGAGAACTTTAATGATTTTGTTTTTATGCTAATTATATTGAAATTTTCAAACCGTCATAATGTCGGCTTCGCTCCGATGCCCACAACACGGATCACGCTGATTGCGATATTTACTTGGCGCATTATGATTTACCACTACTTCCCATCGTTTGTTGTCAGAGCCCCATTCGACTAGTCCTCGTCAAGCGTTTCGGTGAAGAATGGGAACAAATTTATCTTCTCACTGACGGATGGCTGCCGTGATGCTGGGCTAGAAGCCGGCGCGATCAATGATCGTCGTTTATTTTTATCGAAAACGTAAAATAAATAATAGGCCGTAGGGTCACCGATCACGTCTAAGGTACGGTGGTAGCATTACCAAACACGCAGCAAAACAATCTCCATCATCATCATCATCATCATCGGAGAAGTATGTCACGTTGGACGGCGTGGGGAAATCGAGTGAGGCGTCAAAAGTGCAGTGCCTACGAAGAATCGTCTATCGGCCCGATCGGTCGCTTTTCGGTCGCTTCGTGTCGAGCGAGAGTGGGTCAAGATCAGGCACACATTCTACGCCACTTCCGGCAGGCCTTTCTGGTAATTAACGCCAGTTCGGTGCCATCACTCACGGTGGCATCACGGGAGTGCAACGTGTAAATGAGGTTAAAATATTGCCGCCAGATAACTTTAATTGATACATTGCCCTCCGGCCGTGCACCGGGAACGTAACTACCGGGGACTCTGGGGACTCCCGAGGCTGCCGGAATTCATCATCTCGCCTCTCGTCAGTATTCGTCAATGTCTAGTCAGCTTTAAGAGTGGCGGGGTTTATGTCCCCGAAAGCAAGAACCGGCCGGTCGGTACGTTGTAAGATTAATTGCAACTGACCGTCGGAGGCGATTAGCGTGCTGGACGGCAGGATTTTGGGTTGGCCGGTGACAACATCGCGCTGCAAGAACGAAGGGGCTCTCGCTCTCGCTCTGCGTGAGGCCATTTGTCTTAGAACGGGAGCCGTCTTAAGACGTGTTCTTTTAAATACGCAAGACAGGTCGCAGGCGGGCAAACCCGGCCGCTCGGAGCCGTTGACCGGTTGATGATGGAACGGTCAAGATCTCTCGAATGTCGCTGCTTTAATGTGTTCATTTGTCAACGATCAGTTTCTTATCGGGGACGGAATTGCATTAGGATGGACGGACCTTTAGGGAGTGACGGTCACAGGGACTCGCTGCTCCCGAGGTTGTGTCATCCGCTTCATTCCTCAACTCTGCACAACTCAAACAGGGCGTTTATTTTAAAATGTTTTTATTGATAAAGATTTCAGTTTTATGACCAATTTTGGCTAAGATTAAGATGATTGATTTCGCTCGTCAGTTCAGTTGGGTTTTTCTTTATTTATATTTTTTTAATTTTTTTATTCACAACGGTTAAAGGACAATGTAGCCTAATTGACGATTAACAACTTGACATAAGTTAAAAGTAGAAATTGGTGTAGTAACGAGCCATTATGTCCGGTGAGAGACAACCGCACATCAATTCTAAGTTCCAGGTGAGGTCGTCCACTCAAGTCGTCAGGACCTTCATTCGGCTAACAATTTTCGTTATAATTTTACTCTCTTTCCTCTCCTACAATTATTGTGACAAATTCTTCTAACTGTGAAAGATTTTACAGTAACTTTTTATCACATCCTCGACTAGAAATAAATAATATCAATTTAAAAGAATGTATCAAAGTGATAAGGTTTACCGAATCGCTAGTTGAATTTTAAATTATAATGTTCGTCTTTAAATTTATCCACAAAAAAGAGTCGATGAAAATATTGGTTCCCTCGCACAAATCATAAAACAAACGCCTTTAGTCCAGCACCAATCGGCCGCTCGGCGGAAATGCCTTCGAGAATTCCATTCGCCTGACGTCATCGGCGACGCGCCGTCGACTTGATCCAAAACGCAATGGCAGCGATTCGGAATCGGACCGAGCGTGGGCCACCCTTTGGGGAGAAGGTCCAGCGCCCGACGAAGACAGAGAGACCGAAAGGGGATAAGATTCCTTTTCCGCGTCTTGTCCGCCAATCGGGGCGGTGACTCCACTTTCGCGACGATGGCCGCTGGCCACGCGGTTTCTCGTGGAAAATGCAGTCGTGGAGGGAGCAGGCGTCAAACGAGGCGAATAATCAATGGGAGACGGCAGCGAAAAAAAAACAGGGAATGAAAATGATCGATAACGATGTGGCGATTCGTAACGGGAAAATGGACGTTTTGGACTGCTTTTTTTGGTTTGTCGATCGATACGCTCCGGCCACAATTAGGGGTTGCCATTTTTTCGGCTCCACAAACAAATGAGGATCGGATACGACATGCGACATGCGATTCGCAGCAACTCACGACCCACGGCCACCATTCGGTATTGGATGTGACCGAAATCCGGCGCAATAGTCGAGCGGCCAGCTCGAGTTCTGGACCCCCACCGACAAGATAGCCTTATTGGGCCAAGCGACAATCGCTGGCCGGACTCCAAAAGCCGGCCAATCGATAGCTCCGCAAGCGAACCATCATAGATCGATGGTTAATTAAATTGATCAATAATTAACAACTTCATACCATTTATATAACAGCCCGAGGCCGACCGGCGATTCCGGAAAAGGGTCTTTGGATGATGTTCTCCCTCTCGCTCTCGCTATCTGGCTCCCTTTTTTGCGATTCGCGGACGCAGATAGAGCGTCGCGTAATGATATACTGAATGTCGCCCCGTCTTAATAAGTTGTCATTTGTGTGGCCACAGTTGTGGTGGATGGCCTCCGGTTGAGGAGGCCACTGTGGGCTACCGGGCAAGATGCGATCGCCAAGATCGAGATAGCCCCAGATGGATCGCCCGGCCGAACGTGTCCGCATTTCCGAGCCAGCCAAACCGAAAAGAAAATCACGAACCCCTTCAGGCGATTTCGTTAATTAATAATATGTTAATTAAAAGTCACCTCGGCGATGTCAGGCGAATGTTGAAACAAATTCCCGGTGCCCCCGGTGCCGAATCAAACCTGATCCTGGCCAGGACCTCCCACAAAGGGTCACTTGTAAGGGATCGACAGCTTCGCCACAGTTCATTACTCGGTCGTCAGTGCCTCCGGTCTCCTGTTGAATTCTAGAACCGTGCGGATGGCCATAAGGCGGTTGAGTGTGTAGGAGTTGCAATCCGGCAGGTCCCACGATCGCTAAGGTGTGATGACGCCCCGTTGACCGATAGCTCGTTGCGCCGGCGATGACGATGAAGATGATTACGGCAACGACCGACCGACGATGATGATGATGATGTATGATTACTTTATATGGTTTAGGGTCGGCCGCGCGTCGGAGTTCTGTAATGGAGAGAAAATAATTCGCTATCGCTTCCCCGCAATTAAACTACAACTCACTTCGCAGGACACCGGTGACCGGATGACTCACCGGTGGCTGGACGACATCCCACCACGGGAGGCGTGATCGGGTTTCGGAACGCGGGGACACGGAATCGCTTAATAACCGGGCCGGGCAAGGTTCGGTTCGGTGATCACTTCTTGGGCGATTGCGCGCTACCGCGAGGCCCGATCTTGGATCCTTGGGCCATCTTGCTCCGGTGCGCAGCAGTAAAAACGATGAATAATCGCGATGACGGTTGAAATTAATCATGCATGCAATTTATCGCCACTTATGCCGCCACACGATCAGCCGAGCTCCGCAAACCCTTTGCGCGGGTCGCGGCTCCCTGCCGAGGGCGACTAATTTTGTGACCGCTCGGTGACCTCAAGGCACGGGATCGAGTGCAGTTTTTTTCATAGCCCTTCAAGACGCCATATTTGCTCCCGAATGGGTGAAGCCCGTAGGAGTTATGTGACATGAGGCTTACAAGCTTTACTCTTCCCTACTAGGGTCTACTTTTCTAAAAATAATGTATAAATAATTAAAGAAAAATGAGGATAGCAAACTTTGAAAGAAACAAAATGATACATAATTCGCAGCATAGTTTGATAGTTTTAATCAAAATTTAAATAGAACCAAGACACTACAAAAACCTTACCTTCTTGATTTAAAATATTAAAAAGAACCTTCTGAATGATATCATTTAAAAAAGATGAGTCATCTTGGTTGTTTGATCGCCCTTTCAAGTACCACATGATATTTGAGGTAAATAGTTTTCAAGGAATTCAAGTCCTTTTTCTTTTTTATGGTCTCCTGTCGAAACGTTAAAAGGCATAAAACAATTGGAGATTTTCTCCTTAATCACAAATAAGGAAACGTTTCAAACAAATAGAAAAATAGAAAATGTGCCAACGATAGCCCCAGCGATGCTGCTGCAATGCTCTCCGCACGTAAAGACGAAGCTCATCCGCCGTCCCAAACTCCGATTTGCATATTCCAGAAATCAATCAACCCCGGACACCCCGTGTATATCTCAATTAGCGAACCGCGCGAATGCTTAACAATTGTTTGTCAGCGTGGCCCAACAAAAAAAAAACAGCCTTCGGACCGAACCGAACCGTGGCGTGCGGTAGGTCTTCCGATTCGAAGTCATAAAAATTCCATTAGCCGCAACTTATGCAACCACTCATAAAAATGTCCAACCAAAAATTCAATGGCCGCTGGCTCGGCGCGCCCGGACCGGGGCGCGGTCATAAACGCCCGGGTGGTGGTGGTGTGCTTGATGAATTGCTGTCGTTAGGCAGCTCATTTTCGTTTTGACGATCGCCAAATTTATTGGCATGGCAGATTCAATAATCAACCCCCGGGCCGCGAGAGGAGCAATCAAATCAAACGATCGATTCAACCACAACGACTGACCGATGGGCGAGTGAGACAGAGAGAAAGAGAGAGCCAGACACCGATAGGATGGGTCAGATTAATGCCTCCGGCGGTTAGAGCATTATTTGCAAACCCAAAGGCCCGATCACTGGCGATCTTCGCCGAATCACTAAATATGTTGGCCAAAAAAAAAAACGCCGTGATGTTTCAATCACCGCGCCGGATGAAGCAATCGATACAAGTTATTGTCCAAAAGCACACAGAAAATGCACTCCGTCGGTCACGAAGCCGGCTTCCGTGACGGGTGAGTCGCGTGAACCGTGATCATAAAGATGGCCTGACTCCCGATCGCACACCCCGAGCACGTGTCACGCTCGATCGAGCCTCAAAAGTCATTGCCAGATTGTAATCGCGGCCCCTGCCAGTCACCCGATGACGGTTTAATTCGGGGCGGCCAACGAAGCCAACGGGGGCAGTTTGAGTGAGGGGCTTATCGAAATATCGAAATCTGATGATGCTGCGCCAGCCTTTGCCAGCGCGATGACGGCGAAATCAACTAACCGAATCCGAGCGGATAATTGTCTGTTTGATTAATTATTGAAGCACACTGGCACACACGCTGAAAACCGTTTCTTCCGGCCCCACCGTACAGCATCCCGGACTCGGACTCGGACCTTCTTCGGCGGCCCTGCTCGGCAGGAATTCTTAATCTGCGCTGCGCGAAATCCGCGCACAGCAAAACGCAAACCCGCCTCGCTACGCCCTGCGGTCCGGTGGCGGGATGGCGGCGGTGTGGAATGAATTATTCACTTAATTAAATGTACATGCACTTTTTGATTGTTTGCATAAATATTTATTATGTGTCTTTGTAAACAGCCGCCATTAATTAGCCGCGGCAAGCTTGGGAGCCGAGAGCGCCCGGCGGAAACGGAACGTGAAGCGAATGCCCCGCGCTCTCTGCACAAACTGCACATGCAAACGAGTGGTGGGGAGCGCGGGTCGACGGTGCACGGGGATTCACGGGAAAACTGAGCCGCGGAAAGCGAAAAAGAGAGACCGGGCGAGCGAGCGAAGCGGTTTGGGAAAATGGTGCATCGGCGATCAAAAGGCGAGCCGGAAATATTCCTTCATCGTTTCCATATTCCGGGCATTGCGCATTCCATCGCTCGTTAGTGGCGGCCCTAATGCGTCATATTCTCTGCAGCATTCCAGCTCTAATTAACCGGCACACATTAACCGGGTCGCATAGTGAGAAAAACGGACCCCCAAAAAGTGTACATTATTTATTGCTATTATTTAAAAGAGAAATCCCGGTGTCCTCAAACTGCAGGAAGTCATAAATCGTTTCGTGGAATGGCCGCACAATACGTCAATTTTTAATTCGTTTTTCTTATTTATACAACCTCTCTTAAATACATTACATTTCAAATCATGACATTGAAAAAGAGAAATTAAATCCCAATTTGATTAATAATTTTGAAAAGCTCAGAAGCAGACCAATAAGCGTTATAGGCTGTTACGATCGCCCTTTAGGCCGATCCCGATCGGCTGTCCTATGTTTTGGGCCGCACTCCTTTCTTTGTCGCGGTCGATCATCCCCAGGAGTCGATCGCGATCGGGCCTCTACGCCAAACGTTGCCCTTCACCAACGTTAATTTGCATTGGAGCGTGTCCCCCTCGAAACGGCGCTACAGGCATCCCGTGGCCCGAACGGGAGATCCGAGATCTCCACGCAGCTCCACACAGAACCTAACCTCGCAACGCAAGCAGAAGTAACTCTACTCGATCGCTCCACGCCCGTCTCGATCGCTTCTGTTGCCGCCGTCGCCGCCGTCGCTGTTGCTGCTGTTGCCTGGTGTCTTGTAATAAACGAGTGATGGCCAAGTTGGACCACCCAAGTTGAATGCTCTTGGCTCGAGGAGCTCGAGCCTGGGCTCTCGAGCAGTTGGCGCATGACGTCGTCGCGCCGGTCTCGAGGAGCGAACGGCGAACGAAAGGCGAAACCGAAGGAACCGAATGCCACCGGCGGCAACGAGGGGGGAGGCCGCCGGGAGGGCGCTGGCACTCTCGAGTGGGGCAGCAGCAGCAGCAGCCGCAGCAGCAGGCCATAAGATAAACGGAACAGAATCAACCCCATGTCACTTGCGCGGGAAAGGTTCTTACGCCCGGGACGCCGGCGTGCCAAGATCGTGCCAAGCGGCTCGGAAGGAAAAGTGCATGTACCGAGCGGGAGGGTGGAGTGGGTGGTAGCACACACACACACACACATGCGGGGAGAGCGCCCTAAAGGATTAGCGTCGATTTTAAGCCGTTTTATGAATGTATTTATTTTATCTTTCTTACGCTCGGACTTACGTTCGGTTCGGACTCGCCAAAACCGCGCCGTCCACGGCCTCCGCCGCCGATCGATCTCGGGCCGTTTGACGATCCAAAGCCCGAAGGATCAGACGGATGGATGGATGGATGGGCCGTTTGAAAGCCGTTTAAGTCGAGAACGGGAACGGATTCGGTCGCCCTGTCCCGCCCGTCCTGCCACTGATCGATGATGCAATAGTCGTGTTCAAACCGATAGCCCCCGTCATGTGCCGTAATTAATTTGGTGAATGATCAACGAATCACGGCCACATTTGGAGTTTGGACATTTTAAAGTTGGTTGGGATTGTGGTTGGTTGGGGTTGAAAAAGGGCACTCAAGTGCATCTTTCAATTCCTTGCAATTTGCACGGAGGGTTGTAGAGCTTCAAATTAAAGTATTGAAAACTTTTTGAATACCTGCGAAATGGGATTTATCTGGTTTCTAATTTTGGTTTGATACCTACCGTTTTATTGATTTATTTCAATTTTAACACAGTTCTGGTTTGAGTGTTTTGACTTCAACTTACAAATTTTGAAAGGGGTAATTGCCTACATCCAGGCGGCTGAATCGAAAGCGCCTGAATGTAGCCAATAGCAGTTGCAAAGTTATTTCTTTAGCCATGTATGCTTTCCTATTACTTTCTCAGGGAATTGTTGCCATGTAGTGTAAAGAACTTCCCGACATTTGGGCCATGGTTTGGAAAGGCTGTAAGCAACGAGACTCGTCGAAAAGACACAACCCAAGACTGAGGCGTTCCTGCAGCGCTGGTCACGCACCCGGGTGTAGGTTCTTAATTAACCGAGCGAAGGTAGTGTTTGCGTTTCGCCCGCAGCTCATTTCAACATATTTAGATGTTTATATTATGTTTATTTTGATTCCATTCGTCTTCGCCCGTGCCGTCCCCGGGGTCCGTTCAAACAAATCCTCCAAACCCGTCAGCTTAACCGTCGACCGTGTCCATCTGGTGCGCCCGTGGTCCACCGCCGAGAGAACCCGGAGCTCAAAATGCAAATCTTGCACTCTCCCGGGCCGCGGTTCGTTGCGTTTCCCCACTGCCTTTCAGTCAGCCTCGTTATTCATTAGCCGGCCCCGGATCGATTTAATGATGGATACATTTCGGGCCGATCGAGCGAAACATTATTAATAATATGCAGTTTTGCCTTAACACGCGCGCGCGCGCTCGCATTTTGTTTATGTTTGCGTTTCGCGGACCCTCCACAACGCACCGTGATCGATCGGGGTGATCGTGAGAAAAATGTGCGGACCCCGGCCGGCTGGCCAATTGATTATGCTTCGATTTGGCTGCGGATCATAATCGCTCTTTCGAAATCGGGACAAAACACGGTGACCAAATGCCAAACGAGGCAACTTTTTGGTGGCGATTTCGCAGCACGATCGCTTACGAAACGAAAGGTGAACCAAGTGGCGATCCTTCGGCAATATCCTTCGACCCCTAACAGGGAAGCTCATTACTGCGGGTGTGTGAGTTGGTGAAGTGTGAAGTGAAGAGCAAACAGCGCACTCGTTGGCCCGGCTTTCGATCCCACCTTGAATTGTTTGCCAACAAACACTGCGCCCCAGGACTGCGCCGGGCCATTATTGGGCGCGTTCCGGTTCCGCTCGGAGCGCTCTTCAAACACTTTCGCGGGTGTTCCTCAGCGCCTGGTGGGTGGGGGGGGGAACGGGGAGCTGTAACTAACTAATTGGCCGGGCCCAGTAAGCCCACCGGCCCCCGGGATCGGATTGGACAATTGTCCCCACGGCGGGGTTGGAGGGGTCTACCGATAATCGTGCGTAGAAAATTGTCTAAACAACGCGCTGGGCCGGTTCCCCGCTTGATCGCTAATTAACATGTAAATGATGGGCAGCACTTCGCTGGTGGCCACTCCGGCCGGCGCTGCTGCACCGGCAAACGCCACCGGTGGCCCCACTCCGGGTGCCACTGATGCCTTTAACGCACCATAATCGGTAGCAAACGTGACAACTAAAAGCTTTTAACCAAACCGTGACCGTGTGCGCCTCTCGTGCGACCCGCGGGCCACGGGCCAGGCGCCACGGAGTTTTGGGATAAGATTTTCCGTCCTCTTTCGCGGGCGTGTGGTGGAGAGTGTTTGAGAATGGGAGTTTGAACAGCGTTTGTTTTACCACCAAACATGCGAGCGGCGGTGCAGCGGCCACGGACCGATGGCTGAGTGCGACGAGACAAATCGCAAATAATCGAAGGCTCACAAGATGCAGCAGGCGTTAGAAAGAGGCTCAAGTACATTTGCTGGCACCGTTTGATTGCACACCTTCTCAGATTGCCGAACGCCTGGCGAGTTCCAAAACTTAGGCTATACAGAAGCTGGGTAAGGCCTTCAACGTTAACGTACATATTTTAAGTCATTTGGTTAATACACGTTTTTTTCATTTTTGCCTATCCATTAGATCAATGTGTCTCAAGACAACGCGAAAATGAACTGATCTTAGAGCAAATGTGCATGATAGGGATTGTTTGTCACGATCAAGGACCTGAAGGTGTTACAGTAAAATGGTGAGGCTAGACATAAGTCGTAAATTGATTGGAACGTTCATTTCATTAAGTTATGTTTTCATATTCAACAGTCAATAAATCTACTGCGTTGTTCAATATGCTGGGGGCTTCAATAACAGAGAGCGCTGCATCAAGACTACATTTATTTTATTGTGTTGGTACACTCTTCATACGAACGGATGGGAAGGGCAGTGATTGAAGTTTAAAAGCAAAGGAAAGTGGTGAACAAATGTTGAAAGTATATAAGGACATAAATCGCCTTCAATTAATAGAGTAGAAAGATACGTTGCTGAATTTGAACGTGATCGTACAAGCCTTGAAGACGATCCATAAATTTATTAAAAAAATATATATAAAAAATTGGTGCTGCATTTGCTAAAAATAGAAGAACAAACGCATTCAAATGCAACTTTCTCGGCAATATTTAAAGCTTTTTTGAAAGGATAAAGACGATTTTGTGCATAGAATCATATGGCACTGTGGATAAGAGTTGGGTCTATCACCATGATCCTGAATCAAAAGATAAAGAGGCTAAAGAGTGGCGTGAATCTGGTTCTTCGGCTCCGAAACGATTTCGTGTCCAAAAATCGGCCGAAAAGATGTTAGCATCAGTTTTTTGGGAATATAAAAGGAATTTTGTTTGTTTATTACTTGCAAACTCGTCCAACATTGTAAATTCCGATAATTGTTGTAACCTTTTGGACAAGTTGAAGAAGAACATTCACGGAAAAAGTCCCACAAGAATCACAAGAGCATTTTGACAAATGTAAAAATCTATGATCAAATTGTTGGCTCGTCCACCGTGTTCACCATATTTGGCTCACTTCTGGGATGGAATTCGTAAATTGGAATCTATAAGATGGAATAAGCGTATTGATTTTCAGGGAGACTATAATTATAAAGGTTATTCCAAACCATAAAATTCTGCTCTTCTCATCGAACCGCAAAACTTATTGAACGCAAAGCCTGGTAATTGCCATAAAACAAAGAGATTTCAAAATGAGATGCTGCAAATTATTCGTTCGGGGAAGGTACAATAAAAAAGTTTCAGTTTCAGTTGTTAAGTTCAAATTTATCATCGCCCAAAGCGCAACCCTCCCAGGTTGGGCCCATTGTGCCAAAAGGCTGCCTAATCCTCATAAACACGTGCGTTCGAGTTGCGCGGTTATTTATTGTGAATTAATCAATAGTTCCCGTGACCGCGTTCACCATTAGGGACAATTTATCACGACACTATTCACGGGGCGCCGCCGCCCCTCCTCATAACGGTCCCCCTTACGGCGGTGTTCCGAAAGTATCGAAAGTGTGACCGGTTCGCCCGGTGCCTTACGGTTGCCAAGTTGCCATAAAGTATGCACCGCTTTCAATGCGAAGAATAGGGGGTCGTGACGTGGAAAATGCAAGCTGGGCGCTCCGTCTTAGAGTGGAGCCGACTTTCACGAGTGGCCAACGCGAAACACGACACCTCTAGCGGGCGGCCAATTAAATGCTCGAAACGCCTGACACTGGGATTAGCTCCAACGGAGTCCCGGGGTTCCCGGTTGGGACTCGGAACCTCCGAACAAAACACATGCGTTCCGCGTGGTCCGTGTCACGCCGCGTGTGAGTTGCGAACCACGCAATGGATAGCCACGCGGCACAATGGTTCATTGTGCCGTGGCGCTGCAACAACATTGCAGGAAGTGTAGCCCGCACCGCACCGCGGCTAAAGTTCAACCGCGGCCCGCGGAGATGGAACGATATTTATTTCGCTAGCCCCAGACCGTTTCCCACCTTCTCGCCGTTGCCTAATGATATATAACTATATCACGCAAAACATAATCACATTAATATTCAATCCCTCTGGCCGTCGGTACCCGGACACCTTTTCGCCTTCGCAATGGCGGCACAAATGACGCTGCACATCGAGAGGCCTCCCACGCGGCGGCATCGTGTGGCCAATACACTGTACGGTGGTCCCTCCGCAAGTGCTCTGCACGCAGCTGCACCTAGGCCTAGGCAACCCGGGCCGGCGGCCCCGCGAAGGGCCACATTCATAAATAATTCGTCATTACATTAACGCCTCCCGAGCGTTATGATTTAAACAATTGAATCATATATTTGCTAAATGATTACATGACTCCATCCGCGGGGGCCACTCGCAGCGCTCGAGTGCTGCCCAGGAACATATGTATGTTTATTTACACGCTGGCCAGTGGAACTGGCCCGGTTGGGAGAGATTTTGTTATCTGCGCCCCGGACCGGCCGCGGTCCAACATGGCGTGAGCGTGAAGTGTTTTGTAATAATATTCTTCTTTTTCCCATGTCCATGTCCTCCGGTCCGGTTCGAGCCCGGTGCATAAGTGGCTCGTTTAGCATGACGTGTGTTTGCGGCGTGCCATGTTTTGCAGCCCATGCGCAGCCCATTTGCTAGCGAAGGGTTTGGTTCACCCGAAGTCGCGTGTCGATCCGATCGTAATGATCGTAACGACGATTAAACTGGACACTAGTGGGCAGATAGTAGATCTGTTAGTAATCCTGTACTCTCACGATGTTTTTCGATGGTCAAGAGCGATCGAATCGGAAATTCGAAATCCTTTGATGCGATCTTCAGTACATTCGTATTGGGTGGGTTGAATAAGTAGTTAAGCTGAATTGATAAAATAAGCAAGACTTTCTATCTGAGATTGAAAGGTTTGCTTGTATTTAATTTGGGACAGTTCCAAAACCATAATCCAAAGACCTAGCCTGGCAAAGAAGTGATCACCAAATGAGCGGCAACAAAGCTAATCAATCACCAATTTCTTGGGCACCAAAAATGCTAAATTTCTTTATTGCTTCCGGCAAATGTTACCAAAGTAGTTCCTTATAATTATGCTCGTTTGTTATCAGTTTCTACAGGGAAATGAAAAGTTGACTAAATGGCTCTCCATCACACGATTCGACCCATTTCTTGTTGCCACATGCAAGTGCCTTAATAACCGATAAAGCTATAGTCAGAGACCACGAGCTTAGCCCGAGTCCAATCGGGGAGGAATGTTGTGCCCACAGTTCTTTTCGCCTCCATTTTGGTTTCCTTTAGCGCCTCCACCGAAAATATCTCTATCCAAACCATTAATCAAGCAAATAGCACACAGCGAGCGAACTTATTATTCATGACCCCACCGGAGTAATAATTCCCCACCCTCGGTGGAATTTCTCGAGCATAGTTTTACGATTTTCACCGCCGGCAACGTAAGGGCAGCCGATTCATCCGCGAGCGCGATAAATATGGCTCTATTAAACGGGCTCAATGAAATCGTTCCTCGCTAAACGCTGGTCATAAATCGGCCCCAAAACTACGGCCCAACCCGTGGGGCCCATTCGCGCGCCCGACGCACTTGCGCGAGTCGAAAAGCGCGGAATGTAATAAAATGTAATCTCATACTTCCGCGACCGACCGACCCGAAATTCCGTGGTTCCCCACGAGCGCGAGCAAGCGCGGCCTCCCCCGGATAATTAGCTTGCCGCTGCTAAAGGTAAACACCAAATTTATGCTGGAGGGTTGATTACGTGGTTAGAATGTCGTCGTCGCCGTCGTCGTTGGGGCCCGAGCTCCGAAGGTGTAAATTACGTTACGTGCACCGGCCCGGAGCGAACAAAATGGATTCCACAAAGGCGGATCGATAGCCGGCGACTGGGTTGGCCGGATCGATTCATAACTTAATTTCGTGCCCGATTTTCGGATCGGATCGTCGGTGCAAGATCGAGTTGGCAATTGAAATATTCTCACCTACGCCACCCGGCTTGGGGCTAATCAAGCGGCTCGCGGTGCGTTATCGAAGGAAATCTGCCCGCAAACGAGAGGGTTGCGTGATTGGCAGCACTTGAGCGCAATGAGGTCATACCGCTCCGGGCGAGAGTGGCGATAGTTAGCCCGGAGCTTTCGGTGGCCCTGTTTGGGCTGTGTGTGCCGGAACGACTTTGTCCAAAGGTCCGGGCCCTGACTGGTGAGAAACGACGCGAATAGTTCAACACCTCGTGCGGGTTTTCGTGCGGCCCATCGTAATGAAGCAATTGCTTCCGGTTATCGATCGGAAACGGAGTCCGGGCCCGGTCGATCGTTTGGGCAAGATTGTGTGATCCATAATTATAATCCATTCAGAAGGGATTCCGAACGCATGCTGACGCAAATGCTCTGAATAATAATTCATCACATTAAGCGAGTTCGATGTAATCGAAAAGATCCAACCATCGGATTGGGGCTTCAATAGATTGTTTTACTCTGCAATAAACTCTGAACACCCATTGTAACGTGGAATCTCCGCCGAACATCAGCCAAGCATTTCATTTTCGCTCATCGTTAGCAGCATTCAATGATAACTTCATTACGGGCGTAAACAACAAACTGCTAAATTATGTAAACTTTACCCTCCCAGAATACCGATGCAACCGAGGCCTGTGTGGGGGGCCTAGAGACCCCCTTTAATCACTTACTTCACGGCAACGGCACGAAATGGAGGCCACCGGCCTGGTCGTTCCGTTGTTGCTGGGGCCGTCGCCATTTTCGTTTTCTTTCCAAACACCTCCACGGCAACAAGGGCAACGCGAACGGAAAGAAGCACACGCGAACCACCACAACAATGTTGCGGGCCAGTTTTAATTGAACTATGAATATTTTATTTTTCACAGTACTAAGTAAAGTTTCGGTTCCTGACTGTCTGCCCAAACTTTGGCCCGAACCCCTTTGTTTACTTAGTCCACTTCTTGAATCCGAAGAAAATGCTGCCCTCTTCGCGACGGCCACAGAAGTAACCAAATTTTGTATTAAACTTTCTCGCCAACAACACGCCAATACTGGAAAGCGGACCACCATTGAGTGATCCGAGACTGCACTTCTGAGCACACTGAGGACCCTTCTCGCGGGGTTCCGCCTCAAGTCTTGCCAAACATCGAGTTACGCTTAGGATCGAGAGTAATTTGCGGTTGAGTAATAAATAAACGATATACTATCCTTACTGTACACATCCTTTCTGCGCGCGCTCGTGCAGCTCACGAAAGAGGGGCCTGGCCATCGATTGCCCAACGCCACACGCTACTACTCGCTAGTCAACTATTTAGATATCACAGATGTTCCCTTCTGCTTCCCGATCGATTCCTCGCGCTCCCCTGCTCTATTGCCATGGTTTGATTATTTAAGGTATTTCACTTGTCACTCTCTCGGCTAGGAAAGGGCCCCACGAACCGGACCGGACGGGACCGGATGGTAATAAATAACGTAGTTCATCACCCGGACACTGGGACTCTTGGGACGTGTCACTGAAGAATTTGCACGCGGCACCGGCTTACGCATTGGCCGCCGATGCTGCGGCAGCCGCAGCCGCGGCAGCAGCCGCTGGTCCTGCGGATCCGGTGCGTGATTCGGCTGCGGCTGCTGCGGCCGCTTGCATCTCCTGGAGTTCCTCTTCCTCGCGGGTCAGCGGCACGGTCGAGTGATTGTACAGCCCCTGGGCCATCAGCTGCAGGGCGAGCGGGTTTTTGTGGCCGGACGACTTCTTGATCTTGGCCCGCTTGTTCTGGAACCAAATCTTGATCTGCGCCTCGTTCAGCCCGAGTTCGGCGCTGAGCTGTTGCCGGCGGCGCTCGGTCAGGTAGCGATTCTCCGCAAACTCGTGCTGCGAATTAGAGCCGAGTTTTAGTTAGTTTTTTTGTAAGGTGAACTATAAGTAGGATAAGGATTTGGGAGGTTTTTATGGGGGTTAGATCATATTGCTGATCATTTAAGTTGTTGGGTCTTTAATCGGATTGTGTTAAAATTAGCCATCAATTGGTCCTTCTCATGATGCTTTTTTGACAACACTGCCTTGTTTTAACATTTGGTAAATGCTTTTGTGCTTTTGTGCTACATGCTGAAGGAAACTTCTACAGAATCGTATCAAATGCTTGTCAAAACGTGTTTTTGGAAGATCGGAGTGCATTCAGCGGTTTAGAAAATTTAAAAATGGTGACTTAACGAGCAAAGAGCGTCGGAGGACTCCAAAAAGAACTTTCTGATGGTACCACAAAGGTTTGGTGTACCACGGGCTCCTAAAACCTGACGAAATTCAGATCGCTACTGACAAGCTACTGATCGCTACTGATCAGTTTGAACCATGATCGAAAAACTAGCAGAATGGGCCAAAAGATATTGTGAAGTATCTTGGCTCCATGACCATTCGCCAGGAAACAAAGTAAAAACGCACTTAGCTCAAAGCACTTGTCTCCTTCCGAACATCATTCATTTTCATTGATAGAACATGCATTGGCTGAGCAGAACTTCGATTTCTACGAGGAAGTCGAAATTTGGATGACTAATTGATTTACTTCAAAAGATGAAGAAATTTTTCATCGTAGAATCCACGGTTTAGCAGAGAGACGGGAGAAATGTTTTAATGTAATAAACATTTGATTTCATTTTGAAAAAATATTTGAGAAAAGTACGATTTTCCGAGTTTTAGACCTGACATTTAGTTATGTTAATTTTGGATCCATGGACTCATCTAAAAAACCTTCCGATTTAATAGAATCGGAATAAAAGATCATTGATCGGAATGATCCGTTAGCTTCAATCATTGGGCCATTATGCAAACATGCTGCACGGCCCAAATACGTGTAATTCCTCTCTTGTGTGCTCTCCTTTAGCGCCAGGCACCTAATCCGTGGCTTCCCGTTATCTAAACAACCCGCGTAAACAACGCGTAAAACGCCGATCTAATGTGACAATTACCAGTAAATCGCTCATAATTAAACCCAATTCAGAGCAATGGCTCACGGCACGCCATCCTCAACAAAATAACGGAGAAAAGTCAATATGTGGCCACCGTACGTCGACACTTTTCACCTCGGTGCCACATTTCACGGGGCGACTTTTCGTAGGGAATTAGTTCAGAGCGGGATTTTTTTCGGGCTCGTACTTAGAAGGACCCAGCTTACCTTTAATCGGGCCAGCTGTGGACCACTGAATGCCGTCCGGGGTCGCTTGTCATCCGCCAGGGCTGCCGCTGCCGCCGTTGCCGCAGCCGCCGAACTGGAACTGCTGGCCTGGGCCGAGCTGCTTTTCTCCGCCGGGCTTTTCTTTGGTTTGCGCGTCCGTGGACCTGTGTGTGGGAAACGGGGAACTCAGTTAGCGTACGGATGTGAGGAAAGTACCAGGGAAAACCGAAGGGGTGTAAGCGGCGTGTTTCGCGTTAAACGAAGACAATCAAACGGTAGCGATGCGTAGTAATTGATGTACAAATATGCTGCCGGCAAAGCATGACGCGCATGGCGCTCCGGGTCTGCGTGCATTCCAGTGCTAGAAAGTGATGTTCCCAGCGCCAGCCAGCCAGCCAGCCAGCTGAACGGAAGCCGCTGCCGTTCGGACTTTTCTCTCGATTTCCACCTCGATTTTTTCCACCAGCTCCATTCGCGACGAGGACCACCGGAGTAGTTTGAGAAGATTTTAAGGTGGTGGATCCCTGCCCGGCGCTGGTGGTAAAGTGGATCGCTGCCCGGTGGTGCCCTATGGCGCCTCGAGGCCAACCCTTTGGCCAGCATAAGTGTTCCCAAGAACACGGGGCGCTGGCGCTCCAGCAGCTGGGAACCGACCCGGGGCCACCCGTTTACAGCCCCGGATCATAAAACTAACAATCGTTAAAAAGAAAACATTGAAGCATCGAAGCGATCACCGCGCTTGTCCAGCGTCTCATGTTTGGGATCATGTTGTTATGGATCTCGTTTGTTGTTTGCATTACCGTACGGAAGAGGAGAAAAAAACGGAAAACTCAGAACTATGAACTCCCTCGTTAGCGACACGGGAGAGCATAACTCCGACGGGACTCCGACGGGACTCGGTGTTTGTCTATCTCGCGCACTTGAACCCCAGACTCTATCCGTTCGATTCTAGACGCCTCTCACATCGTCGTCGATTACTGTCCCGGGTTGGGTTCCCGTGAAGGGCTTTCCCGGAGGCAGCGCTTCTCGGAACAGCTCTTCAGCGAGGCTGCCGAGGAGCTGCCAAGGACTCCGCGATGTGCCATACTGGGTCTGGGCTTGGGCTTGGGCTCGGGAAAGTCGTGTTGCAACAACATGTGTTAGCAACCTCGTTGTTTCTGTCCGATCGCTTTAGATCGGAAAAACAAACAGCGATAGGGAGCGATGGAAGATTTCGAAACGATCATCATCAGCGCGTCATCAAGCCCTTCAGGGCCCCACAAAAAAAAACACCACAAATGGTGTGAATCCCTTATTATTCCATGCATTTGGCTGGACACGAAAGTCGATCGCCGATTACAACCGATCCATGAGCCCAGATTATGTTGGCGCAGATTTATGCACGATCGTGTTGTCGACGCGGTTACGATAATCGCACCGAAGTCGCACGGACTAGACACAATCTTGGCACGATCTTAAGAAGCCGAACAGTCGAACGCAGAAAAGTTGATCCTTTGTTCCACGCAAGAATTGGCACCCCTCATAGTAAATCTGAAAGCCCCTTTCGCGTGCGCTCTGGTGTGTCATGCGGGGCTCCATAAATACGGCTCCGATCGGGACTGCCAATAAATCAGACATTCAATAAATTCTCCAATTTGTCATTCGACCCTCTGCGTGCCACTGCACTTCCCGCTGGGCTGGTTCCGGTGTGCGCAAAAAACCAAACCCGATCATCTGTTCCGTGCCGATGTGTGCGGATCATAAATGCCAAGACCGGGAGTGGCTGACCGTACGAAACCCGGTCCGGGTGCCGGTCGTCGCCGTGGGTGGTCCGCGGACTTTACGGTCGACCACGGTGGAGCCGCGATCCGGGGCTGTCCAGTCCAGAGGCCAATTAGCATTCCACCGGTACGTTCGTGGGACGAGGCCAATTAATTGTCTTTGATTTCAGAAAACGCAGCTTTATGGCCCACCGCTGGCCCATAAAGGGTCTCGCAGGATCGTGCAATGTCCGTCTAATGGTGGCTAATGTCTAAATTTCTTCGACTGCTTTGTGCGATCGAGCCAACGAAAGAAAATTCCATTACCCTGACCGTAGGTGTCTCCTCAGGCCTTGATCCTTTCCCTTGGTCTGAAGCATCGTGTCATCGCTCTGTTCCGTATCATGTTCAGCAACACTCGAAAAGTGATCGATCAACGCGAGCGGTTTGTGTTTGCCTAAGAACCTCCATTTGCTCTCGAAACCGAGACGAGCATTGTTTGCGCCTCACTCTACTTCCCGGCCCTTTTGTTAGCCGAGGGAGAGAGAGGGCCACAGAATAATAGAACACACGGAGCCACACTTGAGCTTCATTGTGGGTGATCCGAATGTGTAACAATGTTTTCATTTCGCGCTCGATCTATTCTCCGGCTCCGAGTGTTTGTTTGTGGAGCTGCGATCGAAAAGGTTATGTTTCGCTCTCGTTATGCTGCGGTCCATGTTGCGATGAAAGGCGAACGAAAGAACGAATTATGAGCCGTGCAAACACTCGACACGAACAGAACCCCGTTCGGTGATCTACAGTTTATGCGCTGAGAAGCGATCGGACGAGGAACAATAATGTTTGTTCGTTCGTCAAGCAAAATAAAGAATAGAGCGAAAGTTGTTCAAGTTGCCCTCTTTTATTTATTTTACACTTTTGCTTATTTTGACATCGGGGAGGCTCAAGGTTCATTTAATAGCCGACGGGTTCATTCGAAAGGAAATTAAGGCTCGAATCGATCCAGAAAAAGCAAAGCGATGCAAGATACCAATCCGCCCCTTAATCGGAGCTCGGAGCTGCAACACTCCTATTTGCCATTTTTCCTACAAAATAACCTTCCAGCAGCGGCGGTTGAAATAGTTGTCTCGCACCTCACGAGCACCGTACAGGAATCCCTTCCCTAGCCCGTCGCGATCGTGATCGTGTTGCACGATAAGAAACGGGCCGGGATCGAAGTAATTTGTCATCGCACACCGTGTTCCCATTCCGTTCGCTTGCGGAGCGCTTCTCGGAGCCACGGCGCTGTTTTCCCCGGAGAAAATCATCTTTCCAACTAAGGCCGGCCCTGGGCCGGCCCGGCCGATGACGGATGGGATCGATCGAAGGTCCATCATTTAATGCGCGCCATTTTGGGCCAACTCGCTGGTTCGCGATCGCTCGCTTTTCTTGCTTTATTTGCCCCTCTTTTTCCTGCACTTCGGCTGGCATTTTCCACGACGCTCGGCCGCGAGACCGAAATAAAATAAGCAAAAAATATGAAATGAAGAAAGCAAAACCAGCGCACACACAACAAGATACACGCCACAACATGCGCCGCGGTGCATCGACGTGGGTGGTCTCTCCGCGAAACATTAACCGGAATTCCTTTATATCGCTTTATTGTAATTGCCTCTGACGGTTGACGGACAGAGAGTGCTTTCCGAGAGGGAACGGGGGACCGTAACGGGAGTTGCATTTTTGCATTCGCTTAGTGCACAACCACGCACACAGAGGCGTGGGGTCGCAATCAGCAGCAGGACATCAACAGCACCAGCGGCCAGCAGGGTTGCTGTTGGGATAGCGCTGATTGTAGCATCAATATTTAATAACGTCAAAATATTTAGCCCTCCACAAGGAATCTCTGGGAGAGAAAGGACATTGGCTGTTTTGTCGATTCGGGGGGCAGATGAATTATTTTACTGACTCGAAGCTGTCAGCTTTCGTCTGTCGGATCCTTGAAAGTGCCTTAAAAGCAACCTCGAGCAACCCCCGGACG
Organism: Anopheles bellator; assembly: GCF_943735745.2. Classification (NCBI taxonomy): domain Eukaryota; kingdom Metazoa; phylum Arthropoda; class Insecta; order Diptera; family Culicidae; genus Anopheles; species Anopheles bellator. The sequence continues at coordinate 76,112,645 of NC_071286.1, read as the reverse complement.
GACGGCTCTCTGATTAGTGAAGGTAAATGAAAGGTAAAATGAAATAACGTGACATCCAGTGCAGTGCCTTAAATCCTGCTCTTCGGTTAACGGTTCGGGCCATTTTCTTGCCATTCACCGACCGGATGGTTAATCGGCTTTAAAGCCACACGCTCCAAGCTCGGCCTCTAATCGATAGTTTATCGATTTTCTGCGAAGCTCATGGCGACCGCGAAACAAATAACGGAAATAACATTTATATTAAAACGGGCGGTCGCGTCGGGCGGCCGAGGCCGGCCCAGCCAACGGCTGGAATTTCCTAATTAAAACTTAGGACAATTAATTAAACCGAAAACTGTTCAATTTCGACACTGCGACGCGGCCCTGACAGGCGCCTTTTCGCTGGTCCGGAAGCGCTGGTCCGGAATGTGCCGGGCGAGAGTCACGCCGCCTGGGTGATCATCGCAAACGCCAAATGACTCCCCGATTCGAGGCAATGAGTCATTCAGCACAGTATGTCTCAATCGATCGACGACGACGACGAAGCACCATCCGCCATCGCCATCGACATACCGTAACCGTAGTACTAGAGTCCTGCCACTTGGTGCCTTGAGGCCATGTCCTTCGACTAAACACCCGAAGGCGACGAAGTATTGGACCGTAGGAAGCAAATGACTCGAACATATTTAAATACCTTGTCGCCGTGACGGTCGACGATCGCTTCCCGGTCCGTCCGGCGGGAAGACGAAGAAGAATGCTCTCCTGGGCCCAAAATGGGACCAAACTTCCAAGCGTCTTTCGAGTGCGGTCCCCAAAACGTCGAACAAGGGAAGGGCAAACATTTAACTAAAGTTCGGCCGGATTGGCCACATTCACCGAAACCAGAAGGCGGAAGGGTCCTCACCGTGTCTGGCAACTATTTCGAGCGAAATTAAGAAAATTTGAAGCCCTCCCCTTCAGAGGCCGGTAGCCGTTCCAGCCACCGCAATGGCAATTGAAAGTAATGACACTCTTCGACACCGTTCCAACGGACGTCCTCGAGGGTTGGCCGTTTAGTGGCGTCTCCGCCGCCCCAAAAGTAGACAAGCTGCTGATTCATGTACCGGTGAGTTATTTGACTAAAATTTAAATGCTTAATTGCTTCCCAACCGGAGTGGGCTGGCTGGCCTGGCCCCGGAGAAGAGAAGTAATGAGCAACATAAATCTTCCTACCATAAAATCTAACAACCCAGCAAATGGATGGACCCCCGGGAGATGGCACGGGAGAGAGAGAGTTTGTGTTTTCGTCGACCCACGAGCCACTTCGGTGGCCGGCACTTTGCCGGCTTCCAACTCAATTCCGTCGGTCGGTCGATTTTGCGTAAGGACTCCTAGTCTGATGCCGATACGGTGACGGATGGTAAAAGTTTCAACTTCGGTCGGGTTCGGTTCGGTGGGTGGTGGAGCAATTTTTGGGGGTGCTTCAGCGTTCGAGAGCGAGACACCCTCCCACCGGGTTGGGGTTCGTTACGAAGCTGATTGGTCGTCGGTGCTCGAGTCGAGATAAAAAGGAGTTTGGAGGATTTTTTCGGACCACCACACCCGGGCGAGCGTTTTTCGAGCTGAAGGATTCGCGAGTGGGGCGACCACTTTGGGTTTTGTAAACACTTCCAACCTTCCGGATGCCGAACCACGCACCGTGGCACCGATTAAACATACTCAACGGGACAGAGATGTCAAACAAATCACACGAATTAAGCCATTCCTCGTGCCATCGCACGCCTTCGCGGGCGCGTGAATTTGATTTCATTAGCACCTAGGAGTGGCCATGGCGGATTTGCGCAACCGAACCGAGCGAGTCTCGCGGAAATGTCGAAGGCTAATTCGAGACCGGCGAAGGTGTGTTGTGCTTAGCGGTCGATCCATAGAAGGGGCATCCATTGACTCAGAAAGTATATTGGAACTCACCCCGGAATACGTTCTAATTTTCTATGGTGAGGTTGAAGATGTCTCTCACGGCGGTAACGCATTCTCACTTCATTCGCATTGGCTCCGGAGCAAATCATAAAATTTGGTTGAATAATATCCTATGTTCTCACAAATAATTCAATGTTTTGCAGAATAATTAAATCGATCGATTCGATTCGAACTAATAATTATATATTAGATTCAAAACCAAATAAGTTCAACAAGTAAGAAGAATTTGTTACAACAACTTTATGGTGATGAGTTTGTAGAGAGATGAGATGAGATGAGATGAGATGAGTAGATCAGTTTTTCTGTCCTAAAAACGAAGTCAAACACAAAAGAAAACCCCAACGAGACCAAAGTCAAAAAATAGAGACAATGCTGATCTGCTGATGTTGAATTCGAAGGGTTTAATCCACAAGGAATTCATTCCTGAACGAAAGATCGGTCAACGTAGAATAGTATTTAGAAGTACTGAAACGATTATGGTTAACAATTTTATGAGTAAGACCTGAGTACTTGGTGGATAAGCAGACGTTCCTATCATGCCAAAAAACCTGTCTGTCATCCAATTTTTAATCCGTCATCCAATTTGCATGAAATTGGATGTATTTGACAACAAAATTTAAAAGATGAAGAAAAATTTAAACCGACCAATCTCTAAACACATCTCACATCTCCGTTTTTTTAAACAACTTACTTAAGCCCTAAGCAATGGCGATCACTACACCAGCTCACCGCTTGTTACATAACTCATCCACTAATCGTGCGGCCGGTGCGATGTGTTGGCCCCGTTTCTGAAACCCTTAACGATGCGTTATGCAAAACCGAACGGTTGGGCTTGGCACGTCGAGGTGCGCCATTCTTCATCCACGGCCCGCAAACCGCAAAAACCCCAGGTGACACTCAATGAATCCTGAAATTCCACCCAACTCGGGGCCTCTCTCGGTGGAATGTTCGTTGGCACCCATTCACGGGAGCTGCGTGTTTACTGTAAGCATCACTTGGCCGTCGTAAGGGTAACGTATGTTCACGACGCGAGTTCACCGTTTTCGTGAAGAATTTTCGCGAATCATTCACACGAAATACCTTCATTACGCCGCCAACCAGCCTCTCTGGGTGCGTGGCCTCTCTAGGTGCGAGGCCGTGCTTTAATTAACATTTTAAGCAATTGAGCTAAATTGAGCGTAACAATTAACGCTATTTTTTCCTGTTTCACGAGCGGTGCGGTGCAAAAATAACCCGATGGTGACCGATGGTGGTGGCGGTGGCGTGACCACAGCATTTCCCTCGACGACGAGCGACAGACGTTGCCGCCGTCTGCCGAGATCCGAATCCGGTCCGGGACGGGGAAAATGATGGAAAAATCGTAGAAATATACTTAAATCATTACGATTATTACTCCATCATTCCGGAGTGATGGATCGGTCGAAACCGGCAAATCCCTCAACCGTTTGACACGCGCACGAACTCTATTTGCATTCCTTCCGGGCGGTCGCGCGGTGCGAGCTTTTTTTAATCATATTTCGAGTGCAGCGAAAGCCAACGTCAGTCAGTTGGCGCAAAATATGGCCACCGATGGGTGCACCGATATTTAACGTGTGGTTTTCGTGCAGGATCTGCCCGCTGATCCCGCCGTTGGCCGTTGACGATGCACCGCATGCAGGGAGTCGGCCCCGTGTGCTGCACATAATTTGAAATTAAGAGCACCGGCGAAAACGGATTAATTACAACGCCTTGGCAGGTCGACGAGCGCTGCGCTGCGAATCGTGACACGGAACCGTGCTGCTGCTGCCGCCGATGATGATGATGGTGACGCACTGCGACGCATTCGTCAGTAATTAAGCGAACGCAACGTGGCGGTCGCTCTCCGCGGGTGGCATTCGCGCGGTGGCACACTAATTGCACGACGAAATCTTGACGAATGCACCTTTCGGGAAACAAAAACGGGGCCCAAAACCGCACCACCGTCCCAGCCGAGACACAATTCGTTCGTGTGTGGTCCACTCGGCCTGGGTCTCGGGGAGGGGCGGAGCGGGGCCCGGACTTATGATGGCGAAATGGATAAAAATTAATTGCAAAAGGAAGCGGCAATTATTGACGTTGACATTTTCACGGTGGTGGAAAACTAGCGACGGAACGTCGGATAGGTCAGCTTGGCAGCAGTGGCAGCAGTAGTAAAGGTGGTGTCCCTATCCGGGTTCTGCACGCCGTCTGGAGGTGTGCAATGGACTGTGAAATGACCACACCATCCACTGCGAATAGTGTGATCGCGTGAAGGGGGTCGTTATAAACCTGGAGCTTTAAGTAAACTTTATTTTATACACCTAGAGCATGATAAATGATGGTGCGTTGGCTAGCTTCTTACGTCTTCTTACTCCATGTTGCAAAAGGGAGTGACGGGACATTAATTTTCCTTTTCAGTAATAAAAGACTTCTTATTGATATTGGCAAAATCTGATCCAAATTAGAATTTCCCCTTGGTTAAAGTCTTCTGCGCGCTTGACGATAGAGAACTTTTCAAGTTTTAATTTAACAATCTGTTCTTTGATTTGAGGGCCGATGTAGAAGTCTAGCCAGGGAAGATAGCCATCGCACTTTACGTGCATTTAAGAATACGACAGAATAGAAGAGATCAGAATCATGATCGCGGGATATTGCCTGCGCACGTTGCACGTTTCAATGCACCAAATTCTTCAAATGATGATCGACTTTCCAATAAACGAAACTAGACAACCACGGCATCGAAGTAAACTATGAAGTCCTTCAGGATATCTGTTTAATTGGTTCGCCACGCTGGCAGTTTGTCAGGTGACAGAATGGCGAATGTTATGTTTATTTAAATATGAAAAGCAAACCTAGCTCACGCAGCGACTCCAAGTAGTAATGGCGATCGAAATATGACTCTCGTTGCTATCATTATCAAACCATCCCTTTTGCTATGCTGTCACAGCAGGACCAACTGACAGCATGGAGCTTTCTTTTCTTCTGCAGAGAAGCTAAAGGGTGTCCAATTTTTATCCATGTAATTGATCATACTTGTCTGATCAGCAGACAGCTACGTAGGCTGCGAGTTGTTATCTGGATCTATGTAAATACACAACCAATAATAACACCAAAATGCCCCAACATAAAGCTTATCAAAATCAAATGCATCGTGCCTTTAAAATTTTGTTTCAATCCACGAACCGGAAAACTTGTTTTTTAATTGAATGGTCTTCACCGCAATCGATCCTATTGACTCGGAATCACTTATTTTGTCCTTGCGGTCTCGCGGTGCTCCTTATTACCCCCTCGTTTACTCCCTTGAGCCTAGCGACCTGCTGAGCCGGGGCATAGCATCCCACTCCGACAAACCCAAGATCGTCTCAAGCTCAGATCTGAGTGTCATCCGATCCCTGCCCGACTGGCGTGACGTGTGTCGTACGTAAGTGATACTTTATTTTTGCCGTTTCACACCGACCGATCGCCCCGTGACGATGACTCGCTCGGCCCCGCGCCTGTCAATAAATGTGTTAATAAACTAATTAAAATTGATTTTCTCCCTCCCGTGAGCCGTGTCGCCGACGGTGCCGGTTCGGGGCCGTTCAATGGCCCGAAACCCGAAAAGATCAATCGAGTGGCAAAATTCATCGGAAGTGACAACGGGATCACACGTACGACGACGGCGAGCGAAAACGTGTCCTTCGCGTCGGCAACCGCAACACGGTGGTAATGAGGCATGCGGATGCGGGTTGATCCGCGGCGCAGGTTGGCCGCTGGGTAATCGATCCGGTTCGACACGTCGTCGAACCTACCGCACTCTTCGGGGGCCGCGCGTACGCTAATGTCACCTGACAGCTGACCAGCTTGATGGCTTGATTCCGCAACGCTCGTCGCACGTAACGCGAGTTGCGTTTTTACTTACGCAAACCGATGCGATCGATGCGAGCGATGAGGAGGCAACATCTACGGCGGACTACTTACTTCTGCCTGCAAGGGGAAAGAGAACAAATCTTTATTAATATGCAAAGCACATAATTGTTGGTTGCTTAAGGGTTAAATTACAATGGTAGGATCACTCCAAATACGGCCACAAATTTCCCGATTAAATTATAGGGACCGAAGTGAAGAATGTGTTGAAAGCTATTCGTATAAAGAACTTTTGGGACCGTTTTGAAAAATGGAACAAATATAAACGAAGATCTATTTCATAGGAAAATAAAGCAAAAAAAATCTAGTACTAAGGAAACTCCCGATTTTTTTGCCACAGGCCCGAAAGACAATGATGAAAGAAATCAGTATCAAATCCTTCACGGCAACCTGTTTGCGAGGATGTACAGCAACAATATTCTTAAAATGGTTGATTGAACACCTTCAGCTCTCATCAATGGCCCAGTTAATTATAGCATTATGAAATGTAGTGTGTATAATGTAAAGTGTATTATATACATCGCTGATTATATTAATAACCTGATTATATACATCGCTCGAAATTCGAAACGTTCCATAACTAAATCCAAGGACATTTCAGATAATAAAAAAAATCGATTTCATTCTCCAAAGCAATTTGTCCACAAGGACACCTTCGTTTAAAAAAACAAACCCTACGGAACACAACACGCCCGCTGGCTGGCTGGCTGGCTGGTTGTCGTTTGTCGGTTCCCCACCAGAGGGTACCAGTTTCAAGAAAAAGCCATCAAATCCTGAAATCTATTGGGTGGAAAGATATTCACTTCAACTTCGCCCGTTCACACCCCATTCGGAGTAAATCGTTTCTCGGGGACCAACTTTGCCGAAGCACTCCTCCTGCTCAACGGGCCTGGCAGAAAGCGAGAGCGAGAGCGAGATGATTGTTGCAAATTGTTGCTCGACAGAGCCAAGGCGGTAACCATCCGGGCAGCCAGCCAGCAAGGGAGTCGGGAGTCGGTGTAATAAAGCAATAATAATCCTCAAATTAATCCAATAAAATTCAATTTCTGGCAACCGAAACGACACCGCCGGTTCTGCCGCCCAAGTTTCTTCGGTTGCCCGGGGAGGGAATGTCCTGTGGAACGAATGCGTGTCCCCCTGTCTTCGGTCCGCTCCCGGAACACGTGTTCCGGGAACGGGTGGTTTTAAAGAGGGGAAAGTCAAACAAAACCGGCAAAGGGCACGGCCAAACGGAACTTCGGCTCCCTCTCCGAATGGGTGTCACTGGAGTGTTTTAATCTTTATTGAATTACCACGGCGATGAAGTGCCGTGAGGTGGGTGGACTTTGAGTCGTCCGCAGCCCCTCAGGCGCATCCCTTATCAACCCGATGGCAGTCTCCCCGGGCTCTACCCCGGCCTTGTCACGTTGTTAGGGTTGCGCTTCGCACGGTCAGAGTGACTTACATATGTAACAAGGAACCGTATCCTGGACCGGAAAAAGGGGTTTTCCAATCTAATAAATCATCATTCGATTCACCCTTCAACGGGCATCTTGTGCGGGATGCTTCACCGAAATCTGTCCGCTTGATCGCTGGCCGTGCTTTGGTCTTCACTATTGCTTCGTTATTCTTTAAGCCATTCCACCCGTGCGTGTTTAAAGCTTCATTCGGAACCGAGCACTCGACCCAGGGTGCGGTACCGGAAACAGTGTTACCAGCCAGAGCCCCGCAAAGCGGGAAAAGGCGAAAATCAATGATCTTGAAACGCAAGAAAGCAATAAATCTTCGTCTCCATCACGCGGCTGACAGGTGAATGAACAAATCGGCTTCGGCCGCCGCTTGTGTTTTTACATTTTCACACTCTTTCGCCAGTCGGGGTTTTGATGGTGGTGGTGGTGGTCGGGAAAATTGCCTACCAAGAAGGAAAAACACTCCGACACATTGGCACCCCAGGGCCACGTTCACCACGCTCGATCTCCGTCGGCTCCTCATCGCGCCGACGAAAAGACCCCGACGAAATCTCAATCGTGTCACATTCCGTCCGCACACACCAGGCTCGGGAGCATCATTCACCGGCCACTGGGAATCGGTCACGTCCTCCCGTCGGTCACGGAACATAAGCTAGTGGCGTAGTGAAGTGGAAGAACATCGGCATAAAAATGGCCGCGGCGTGGCGCGTAGGTGTGTTGATTTATTGTTTTTTATCGATTTTACCACGGCCACGGCCCCGCGTAGACGAGAGCGAAGGCGAAGAAACACCGAGTTTTGGTGTCACTTTGGGTGCCAAACTGCTTGTCGCAGGGATTTCTAGGCGAGCCACGCCAACCTCAAGTGTGTTTCCGTGTTTTTATAATTTCGTAACTCTAATATAACTAAATTTGAAGTTTTCCACACATTTCCATCAAAGGGCCGATCCATAACTAAACCCAGCTAAAGAATGGTTGGACCCAAAAATGGGGCCACGATTTATATTTGGCCCGCGCGGAAACACAAGGATCGTTGCGTAACTTGTGTAGCTTGTTGCTGGCCAACCAGAGGGCAGTTTGTCACCCGAAGCCGGATGAGGAACGGTGAATATAAAAACCATAAAATAACCGTCTGTTGCACTTCACTTCGTGGGCTTCGAAATAGGGTACGCCAATAATCGATAATCGGCACGCAATTCCGATCACCGGCGGGAAGGAAAAGTATGTTACGTTTGGACGAATCATTAGAAGACGCGGGACCCCCGGGCATGTCACCGTTTGACAACCAATTGATATATTTACTGCCGATTTGACCGTAAAAAAGGGTAGTTCGCTGACTGTAGGGCCAGATAAATAAAGCCTCACGCACACCAGACTGGCGCAAGGAGCAGTTCCGACCCCGGCTGCGTTACAACTGAAGCTTGAGGGGAGTCGACATAAACAATCATAACTTTGGACGAACGTGACGACGGTGGATTCCTTACGAGACAGGTGGAATGTCTTTATGAGTGGCTCCCGTGGGTCCCAGGTGGCTTTTGCCACCTCCCTCCGGTTCTCTCTCTCGACGACCTGGCGAGGCGTGCCTTGGTATCGATTTATTCCGCGCATAAATCGGCGTTGCGTTGGTGGTGGATCGTAAATAGTATGAATTATGGACGAGAGCTTTCGGAGGTTTCGTTCGTTCGTGGCCAACGGAATCGATTGAGTTTCGCCGGCCACTGCCGCCATTTAAAGGTCGTTGCGAGGGTGGTCCCCGGACTGGGCCGAAGCTTACGATTGAATTTTGAGCGCGAGTGTGTGGTTATTGTGAATGCATTGTGAAGGACGCCGATCGGACCGGAAACGTGTAATTCGCGAGCGAGCGAGAAGTAAGTGGATTAAAGCGGGCGTGTGGTGTGGTATCGGTTGAGGGATTAATTGGACCACGCGGTACGATCCGATCGCTACCGAGTGGGGTAACGGATTTACACGCACTTCAAGGACTCTCCGCAATGCAGCTGTACCGTGTGCTGTGCTGACAGTACGCCCTCAGTCTGCAGCGAACAATTCGGACACAGGTTCCCTGTGGCCGATCGCCAGCCTTCCAGCGGCAGCAGCAGTAGGCGACGACAATAAATTTTCTAATGACACTTTAATGGCTTTATTTTTTGGTCCATTTGTTATTATTTATTGGGGGGCTTTAGTGTTGCGGTTTCGATTTATTTCGAAGCGACGCGTTCGGATCGGATCGTGCTGTTGAGGCAAGAGTTTGCTGTGTTCCGTGGGCCGATGAGAGATAAAGGTTGCTAGGGGCGCGATCCAGAGGGTCAATTCGAGTCTGGAGTGGATTCACTTATAAATAACGGATTACGGTTTCAGGCCACGAAGCGGCTCGATCCGTGTAGAAACAAATGCATCACGCGGGAGCGGAAAGTGTGGACCCTGCCAAATGGTCGCTGACTAGTGCAACGACTAATCTGTTGTAATTTTCATGTGAGAAGCATTATGTTCTGTTTCTCAGTTTAAATATTTAAGCAGGCGAATCGAGAGCCCCAATGATCGAGCGAGGCTTCTAAATTAGTATGATATCTCGCTGATCAGAGATTAAAATGTAATATACAATGTACTAGGCTGTTCAATAATTTCTTTGCCTCGATGAGAAAAACACATTTTTATGATTTGAAATGTACTTTGTCATACAGTATATCTTCCCTGAACATCAATGTACTTGATCCTACGAGACTTCAATTGAAGAATTCGATAACTGAAGTGAAAAAACTGAACGCCTTCAAAATACGCTTCCACAGCTGCTATGACGTCATCATTTGATGAAAAACACTTTTCACGCACGATTTTAGGTTATAGTGCAATATGACACTGTACCAAGTTTGACGCAGAAAGTTCCTATTTTAAAGATAAACGATATTTTAAAGACAACGGACAGTCGGCACTCTGACTCCGATTTTGTCAGATCAGTCTGTCATCAGCTTAAATCCGGTATCTAGTTGTTCAGCACATCCGAAACGGTAAGAGTCGTAACAATCAATGTAACTAGACTATCATAAAGTTACTACCTTTTAATTATTAAGACAAGTCTTTGGTAAAACAAAAACAGTTTGGTAGCTTGCGGGGTTCATTCTCGAAAATTTTCAATGAGGTACCGCATATGATTAATCATTAACTACTTCTAGAAAGAATTAGGCAGTGATCGAAAACAGATGCTTGAAATAAAATTTCACTAAAATCCGTCTCAATAAAGCTAAATCATCACCGGTAGACTCTTTTACCTTTCCACAAACATCCGAAAGATTGTCTTTAATCGAAACGGCCATTAACACGCCAAACTTACGTAACCATCAACCGCCAAAGGGCACCCAGAAATATCTCCATCCACCGCAACACCTACGGCCGAAACCTTGGGCCACCTTGAGGTCGGTGGAGGTGGCGCGAGGAATCCTCCTGCCCGTCCGAACCATCCACCCGCCAATTCCCTGCCCCGCCAGGCCGGTAAAACATCTCGCCATCGCACGAAGGGAAGCACGCACCTAACAACATCGTCAAAATCTTAATTAGGCATAGTTTAGTAACTAATTATTTGTGCCGGGCTGCCACGGGTGCTGCCCCCACATACCCCTCTGTCCACCCTTCTCGTCCCCTGCCGGTCACTGCCTACGAAGGGAGCTACGCCGTGAAGGCGGGCAGCGAAAAAAAGAAAAATTCGTGCTCAAACTTCGTCGTGGCCAAAGGAAGCCAAAAAGCGCGCCATTTCTATTCGACGTGAAAAACAAACAAAAGAAAAAAGGGCAGGGCCCCAACACGACACGGGCCCGGGAGGCACGGACCCCCTCCGCGGGTGGGCGGCGAGGTGAAGGATAAAATGTAATTTCGAACCGAATCTGTCATGTCGTTCCACCGTGGCTCGTCACCACGGCTCGGCTCGTGTCCGTCGTGGCCGCTCGGCTGAAGATTTGAACATTTAATCCTTGTTTTCCGCCACACCGCGGGACCCCAGGCCCATCGCCACCCAGTCAGTCTTCTTCTGCCCCCCTTCCCGGGGTTCCCGGGTGATGTTCGTTTTCATTTCAAACGTCACATCTTAACAAACTGTCATGAAGTTAAATTTAATTAAATCCTTCATGTCGCTGTGTCTGTTTTCCCGGACTTTTCCCGTGGCCTTCCGATGCCCGGGGCCTGCCACATACCTGCCCTTCCTGGCGATTCGTTGCGCGTCGGGAAATTCGTTCCGAGTGCCGAGTGCAGTGGAAAACGATTTTCACCGGGCCCGCGGCCACTGGATGCACTCGCAACGGACGTCGGATCGGGTTGGTGTTTCGAACCCCTTTCTTTCGGTCCTGGCCTAAGCGCGTGCTAATGTGTTCACGCGCGCGCACTGTCCCTGGCTCACTAAACCGATCCTAAATCATTCAACCATTTTCATCACTGTCACGGCATCAAGTGGACACACCAACCAGTGGAGAGAGCGAGAGAGAAGCCTCCGGATGGCCGTAATTTAATGGTGAATTTATTTATTGCTTTCCACGCACGGTGGCGGTTGGCGTTTAATTTGCGCTGACACAGACGTTGAAAGGGTTTCACGGGTGCGCGTTTAATTATGATAACAGCTCCCGAAGGACACTCCTTTTGGCAGGCGAACCGATTCGATCGGTAACGTTACGAGAAACAGCGCTTGGCATTAAGTCTCGCCGCCGATAAGCCTAATCGATTTGCCCGTTCGATCCTGTTTCGGGCGTCGTCCTCGTTCCGTCGGATCGTTACAGGCTTGGTGTGTCACCGGCGATATAACCGGTGAATTCATGAACCGTTCGTGTCTCCGGGAAATTGAAATCGATTCCCGAACCGGGGCACTCCTTATTCATTTGCTGAAATGCGCCGCAAGCGAGAGGCGAAGGAAAAAACGGATATCATCGAGCGGATAGCCCGATCCCATTTAATGGACGATTGCTTCCGATAGCTTCCGACGCCGCGTTGGGTCGTTTGCCCTCCTGCTACTGCGGGTGCCGCTGGTGGTGAGTTTATCTTTCAAAACATAATGTTTTCCCCGTCAACCCCTCGGACTCGGGTCGGTTCCCCTCGGCAACCCTCGGGGTGAGGGCGTAAAGAGCAATGATTTTCAATTTTCGCCGCGCGCGCGCGCGCTCACGCTCGTCGGGGTTGGAAAATTAGGGTTCCGTCCTCCGTCCCTCTCGGCCACTCCGAAGGGCCACTCGAGACCGACCGTTTCTCCCGCCCGTAATCCCGAAGGGTGCTGCTGCTGCTGCTTGTGCGGGAAGTGCTTTACTTTTATTAAATTTTTACGTCCCTTTTCTCCGGGATGCTTCTTCCTGGGTAGGGTGTACGGTTGGCACGCGGTGAGGTGTTTGTTTTTCTCAATCGATATCACCCTCGGCCCGGGCTGGCTCGCCCGAAAGGGACCGAACCGAGGCTGGGCAAAGTGGCAAAATTAACAGCAAATCTCCGCTTTTCCGTGTTTATCGATAATTGAGAGCTAAATCCGGACGGGACGGCACGGGCTCCACTCGACCCGACCCGGGCCGAGATTTTGCCCCGACGGTTGGACCGGGGAAACCATATGCTTATGTGGGTAATTTGAGGTTATCGGTGAGCCGGCGAGGGTGCCGGATTTCCGAGTGTTCCCGGTGTGGTTGGCCACAGTTTTCAATTAGCTAAAAGTGTGGCCCAATATTCAAAACGTTCTGCGTCATCTCGTCGGCCTCGGAGTAGATTTCATTCAACTAAAGCCCTCGCTCGTAATTATTGGATGACACAATTCTATTTAAATTAATATCCACATGAGGTCAGCGATTTTTGTCAGCTCCGAGCCGAAGGGACTCCGAACTCCATTACGTGTCGGTTGATTTAGTGAAATTTGTCAGACTGCGGATTATCGACGACCATCATCCATCACCGCTAGAGGGCCACCAATTAGAGGGACCGATTTCCATAAACATTCGTAGACCGAGCATGCACCATTACCCGGCCACCTATTAAAAGTTGAGCCGACGAGGAGAGGCACATAAATAAAGCCGGGCCGTGGTACAATAAAATCTCCATCGCCCAAGACCCAGCGAACTTCGATGTCACAGCCCGGCTTAATAGCCCAAGATGTTGCACATGCAAGACGCGGCCGTAAATAGGTCCACGCGGCAGGCCACTGCGACCCCCAGTGGCCGCAACTGTCTAGCTGCGGGATCATCAGCCTCATGAAACCCGGACCCCAGTCAGGACCCCGTGAGTTATCGCCCATAAAGCCACGCAAATTGGCGGATTTGCGCGAACGGGTTTGCGTGTGCGCATCAATTAAGTTCCATCAGCCCGCAAAGATTGTGGCATTTTTAGTGGGACCATTTTGTAGATCGAACCAAAAAATCGATCAAACAAAAATCATCCATCTTACGGATGTGGGCTTAAGGAAGTGTGTGGTCCACCGGTTCATTCATCGTTCCGTGGGTGCCGTATAGTTTCATTCATCAGGATTGGCCGCACACATAATAATGCGGATGTCGGCCAAAGTTCGGCACCACGTAAAGACAGGCCAATAAGTAAAGGCTCACTGCGCGCCTTCAATCAATGCGTCCGTGGCTGACTCACCTCGGGGTAATAAATCATGAATTTGTACAAATCCTGTGGCCGCAGCGCGAAAGGTCAACGTACGCTCGTGCCGTGCAATCATCGATCGATGATGACATTTCTGCCGCCGCCACAACGATGATCTCAGCCGGGGAGTGCAGCTCTCGGAATCGGAAACCCGAACCAGGCCCAAACTCAAACAGGCACCCAAAGGTCGAGTAGGAATGCCGTCTCGGGTGTTCCGGGAACCGGGTAAATGCGGATGAAATTCTTTCGTCCGTCAAAATCGCGAAACGAACCCCGTGCGCGATCCCGATCTCCGGTCGATCGCCGAGCGAACTAATTAAGACATTAAAGTTTGGCTCCAAACATCAATCAAAAGCGCAACGCAACGGCAAAGAAACGCCCCTCCGTGGCCGTCGGAGATCGGTCGTCTGCTCGGCTTCGATCGTCCACGCTGCCTTCCAGGCATTCCGCGGTCCAGAAAGACTCATCATCGGTGCCGGGGTATCGCCGGCAACGTCGCCAGACGTTGCCGTACCTTGGCTGTAGATTTATTTACCATGGCATGGCGCAAGGCCCACGCCCCGGCCCCGGCCGGGATTCGAATCGATTCCGAACAGTCGATGGCTTAATTGATTTATTTTACAAACACAGTGCGGCTCAGTTCGGCTCCACCACCGGAACGGGCCCAGACACCGGGCCGTTCAGCGATCGATCGTTTTGACGGCCACATACCTCCCAAGTGGAGCCAGGCAGTGTGGCCAGCGAAGGTGATCGTAATTAAAAGCATCTTATCGCGAATGGCGCGCGGCCGCGGGTTTTCATAGCTTTTGTCGTGCTTGGGATTGAAGTAATTACGTTTTGGAGTCATAATTATCAACTTCCTTTTTAAAGCAATTTCTGTTTTGTATTTAAAGATGAATTGATACCTTCACAAAATTATTGTGCAATGAAAAATGGTTATTACTTTATTAATCAAACTTAATTGATTGCATCACTTAGGCCACTAATCAGTCATAAAATCGTGCCACTTGGCAGCACTGGCCCAGCCGCGATGCAAATTGCACCGTTCCGGGATATAGCCGGGGGGGCGCCCAGGATCGGAACCATAAATTTGAGGATATACCGCGAAAAGCGATCGCCGGCCGCCGGACCGCACAGGATCACGGAGGAGGTCCTTTCAGTCGTCGCTCACTCGGGCGCACCGACGGGCCCCGAAAAACCAACAGTTACCCACCAGAAACCTGACCGAAAAAAAGCTGCCCGATCGAGGGCCCCCGAAGCGCCGATGGAAGAAAGAAGAAAGAAATGCGAAGTGGCGGCAGGAAGTTGATAGATTCGGACCGACCTGGAATCTGGGCGCCAGCCACCGAAACAGGTCGGAAGACAGGCGAAGGCGAAGCAGCAGGAGGAGGAGAGAGCCCTAAGCCCCAAGGCCGAAGGCTGACTTTTGGATCAAATTGTAATATCTTCATTTTCGTCGAGCAACTCCCGACGCCGATGGCTTGGTCCGTGCCCAGCTCGCTGCTCCCGGGTGGCCAGGATGGTAGCGATGCCCCACATATCGAGGCCCGGCGTCGTTTCGTGTGGAACATATGCCTGGAGCGTGGAGTTTGTGAGTTAGCCCAAGATTTGGGTTCTTCTTCAACGAGTTTTAAGTTTAGATAAATATTTACAGAATTTCAAAAAATGAATTTCAAATTGAGACTATTTTACAAAATTACTCAAGTGCGAAACGAAGCTAAACATAAGACAGCATAAGTTTCTGAAACCTCGAAAGCTGGCCCACATTTTCGCCCGGTCGGAACTCGGCACCAAAAAGGAACCCGCAGGCGTGGACCACCAACACATACACGCATACGCCCAGCCGTGAATAATCCAACACGGGGGGCCCAATTAAGCATGTTCACGGCATTCATTCCGCTGCGGCGTATAATGCGTTCGAGGTCCCTAATGTGAGCACCCCCCCCGTCGGCCCTCCGTCGGCCTCCACGGGCCCATGCGCCATTTATGTGATTTATGTACGCGAACGGTCCACGGAGTTCAACATTCGCGCATTTTTCGGGCCCCCTTTTTGTTGTCTCCGGTTTGTTTTGGGTCGCCGTTTCCATCCCGTTCCCCGTCCCGGAGGAACCTGCACTAGATATCTGCATACGCGTCATCATCCGCTGTCATCGGCTGCGCATGACTTGATAATTCCCAGGAACGCCACCGGAGTAGACGCACATTCCGCGAATCGGAACACCGACACTTTCAACTCTGTTCTGCAACTCCCATCAATAACCGGAGCCTGGGTTAAGGCAACAATCCACGCTGCAACATTGTACCGATGGACAATAGAAACCTGGGCGAGTCTACCATAAATCCCACCGAAGTGGAACTTCCACAAAAAACTCGTTTGCCAATTTAGCCAACGGATCGCCCTCCCGAGACTCTCCGGCCGCGGCCGCATCATCTGTCCGGCTACGAACGGATCGTCTTGTTTCAATCTCGCCGGAGCAGAAGAAGGTGCAGAGAGAACCGACGAAACCCGAATCCTAATGAAGACATCTTAAAATTCAAATGAATATAGTAATCATTTTAATGCCCCCATGAATAGTTTTCAATAAAGAAAAACATATATTTATTAACTTGCGGGCTCGCGCTCGGTTCCATCCTCGACCACTGTGTGCGGGGCCGCCACCACGGAGGTCTCGGGCGTTCCCTTATCTCCGCGGAACCGTGCGAGTGCGAGCGAGAGAGCCCCGCGGCTGGCCGGGCCGGGCTACCGACTCCGGGCCGGTAAGACCCTGCAGGCTCCGCGAATTCTCTGCGGCTGGATGCTCTAGTATTCACGCTCTAGCATGTGGGACCGATCCGATCCGGTGGTCCCACAGGTCCCCAACCCCCTCACCGGATCAGACACCAGACACGGATTAAAACGTATAATCTACACGTTTATTTCTGCTCGACCACCGCTGCTACATGCTGCTTCTTGCCCGGGCGCCAACTCCGGAAGGTCGTGTCCGAGTCCGTCTTCGTTCGTTGCTTCGCGATCCGTGTGCATCGCGATGACTCATGGCCGTGTCCGTGCGCGGTCCATTTAAGGAGAAGAGTACCCCACACGGTCCTGACCGGGACCGGTCGCTTGTCTGATGGATTTACTGACGGATATTTTGACAGGTCCAGCGCCACCAGCGCCGGTTGGTGGCTTTTTTCGGGCCCTTTTGCGCGGCCACATTCTTTCGGGCGGTTCTTCTTGACAACTCTATCTCGCCGGGACCGGGAAGCGCTTTGGACGATCGCATCTCCGCATCTCGGCCGAGCCCTAGATCGTGCCACATTTGCATAGGCATTTGGTGGCGGGGATTAATGAACACCAGCGCGTGGTCCCGGTGACGCTAATCAATTTGATGGATCGTCTCCCTGATTAACTCCGGGGCACACATACGCAAGGCTGGACGGTGTTGGTTGGTGGCTTAATTTTTGGCAGCCCAAGGCTTCCAAGCAACGGAACGGATGCCCGATCGCCACCGCCACCGGTCCGCGGAATTTCGAGACCGGCCCAAGCCACGTCGGGCCCACCAACGACGCTCGGCGGCGGCAATGATCAGTGGAGCATACGGGGAGAGAGCGAGAGAGACCCCAAGAGGGATGGAATACGAAGCGGAGACCAGAGCTGGACCAAAGGTCCGCGACGACTGCGCAACATAAACATACTTTCCGCTTCTTCTCTCTCTCTCTCTCTCCCCGGTGAGCAGCCATGGGAAAAAAGGAATGAAAAATTAGCGGTAAATTTGATTCCCGTAAGTGTCCACCACCAAGTCCACGGCGCAGCATAAGCCTTCTTGGTGTGTAGGAAGAGGTCTGGGCGATCGCAGCTTATGCACCGGCCACCAGTGGGCTATACGAGCCCCCACGAGTGAACGAGGCCGAAAGCCCCCCTTTCTCTCTCTCAGCACGGAAAGAGGAACGTGGAAAAATTTACAACTCAATTAATTTACACCTTCGCAATGGCAGCCCGTGTCCGTGGTGCAGCATGCATGCCAATTGCATCCAGACCACCCACGTCGAGGCCGGTGCGTTGGCTGACCGGCTGCCCGGACTCCGGACCGGATTCGGATCGATGGCGGATCGGTTACCCTTTCCCGTACGAAGGAGAGCCGCAGGTTTGGCGAATTTATATCCGCGTCCGCATGATTTGTGGTCAGCATTACATCAAACGAGTGTGCATGTGTTGGTGAGCGATCGTGAGATCGTGGTTTCGGTGCGCAAATGAGGTGATAAATTCCGACGCTCCAGTTCCGGTTGTTTCCGGTTTACGGGGCAGCAAAACGGGTGGTCGGAGAGGCTCAGTTGTATTACTAAGTTGGTGTAATGCTTTTTTTACTTTTTGGAGTTTGAAGTTTCAAGCAAATATTCATCAAAATGAAATTTTTAACGAAAAGTTAATTTCATATCTTAAAAGTAAGATACGACTTAAGTTATATGATAAAGAAAAGTATGTGACAATCAGGCATTTTTTTAGAAAATTCACAAAAATGTTTTAATTAAACGCAAGCTATACACTATAGAAAGCTTTATGTTGTCAATTTAGTGCAAAAAACAAAATCCTTTCATCAAAGACAATAGTCTTGCTCTTTGACTGAAGATCGCAATCAACAATCAAGCCTGATGCTATGCTCAGCTTAGTGTATTGTAAACCCTGTGTTTGTCAGAGATTAGTTAATTTAATAGGTTGTTTTTGTTGCTAATAGATTTTGAACCCCCAGGGGTTCATTTCACGCGGAGGACCAGAGATTAAATATTTAATTAATGCTAAGGGAAAGCATTCATCGAAACACTCACTTCGATTGACATTTATGGAAGTGAGGCAAATAAAAAGCATAATCTGTGACACTAATGACGATTCTGTTCACTTCGAGGGTCCCAACACAAAAGCCGCATCCTCTAATACTCTGCCGCCCGTTGTTTTCCGTCGCTTCCAACGATGGATCGCCGCCGGTGGCAAAAGATTCGTCTTAATTATCATCTCACACTTCAATTAGCCCGGGCTCGGGCTAGCAAATCTAATAAAGCCCCGCGGCTCCAGCGGCCGTTATTATGTTGTAAACGAATCCGATCCCTCCTGCGTCGCTGCATCGCGTTGCAGCACCAGTGCACCAGGCCTCTCTCTCTCTCTCTCTCTTCGGCCACCAACCACCCCAAACATTAAGCCGAATGGCCTGTGGCCCCCCCTCCTCCCCCCTCGAGGGACCAACGATTGATGGACTGCTCGTCACTGGTGCAGCGGACGGCCGGCGACTGTGAGACTCATAAGAGACTCGCCGGTCGGCGGCCGTCTTCGCGATGTGTTTACGATTCAATTCCACTCTCGTGGGCCCCCCCAAGGACGCGGGCCGAGACGAGGCACACCGTGTGGGGCGGCTCGATTTGGGTGGTCCCCAAAATGGTCTCCAGATGTTGTTGTTGTTTTCCCGCGTGCTCGCACACAGACACTCACAAACACTGCAACCGGAGTCAGCGAGCTGAAGCGAACGGGCTACCGTGGAACGCGGGCTTATGCTGTGACTTATGCGGTTACTGGTTGCGCTCCCGCGTGTTGGTGTCCTGAAATGGACACCTTTCCCCCTCGGGGCAGTGCCCTAGTTATGGGGCACGGGCATAAAACATAATTTCGCACACTGCGAGGAACTCGGAGCCGCTTGACGATTGGCGGCGGTGGTGGTTCCGGATATGATGTAAGTGAAACCATTCAAAATAATTATGAAACTTACGGCATTAAAAAGGGAAACGAATACAACAATAACAATGCGAATTAGGCTTGAAATTCGCAGTCGAAGAAGCAAATTTCTAATACAAGGTAATCCATTTCGTAGTTTCGAAATTACAGGGCTGGCGCACTTAACAGTTTTTGAATTTACTGTCATCCCAATGGTCAAACTTGTAGTTGAATGTTTGTCATTTTAGAACATGACAAACCAACAAAACAACATATTAAAATTATTAAAACCACAAAATTATTAAACCTGTTTATGCTGACAAGCCCGTAGCTTTGGAGCATTTGAAAAATAACATTCGCCAAGTTATGTTCGAGCACCCGAAATGTCCAAAAAAGTATTTCAAAATTATTTGATCAAAATCGACTGTTGCCATCAGAGGTCCCGAGGCGGCCATCTAAACGATTTATGAAATAACAAAATTCAATAAAATCATAATTTTTCATTTCTTTTTTAAAGTTTGTTTTTTAAACTACGAAATGACCTGTATAAAAAACGCATTACATTCGCTGGGTTGGTTAGCATTGGATTGGGCACGCGTCTTCGTAATATGGTGACCCGACTCGCAACTTTCTTCGCCTCACCTGTCTACTGTGTCCGTTTCTGGCACCGAACCTAGCATACCCATACTCGCAGCCCGTTACCAAACTGAGCTCCGCGGAAGCTCCGGCCACCGCGGGCATAAGGCGATCGGGTTCGATTTCGATCTATTTGTCTCTATTAGTGTCGATCGTGGCAGAAGTGAGTGAGAAGTGCACGGCCTACGAGAAAGAGAGAAAGGGAGACAGGGAGCGCGAGAGAAAGCCTCCTTCGGTCGTGACAGCACGCACCACGGACACTTGCTGCACGCGGAAACGGCACCTGCACGTGACGGGCCGGACCGAGAGCCACGAGCCCGGGGCCTTCGTCCTCGGATCGCCGTTTTCAGCCCGATCCAGGCGGGTCGGGCTCCCATTTGCCAGTCATTTCACGTACGTCACGTCTCGAGGCTCGCATCTCGGGAGCAGATCGGCTAATGGGATCGATCCATTTACGAGCTCCTGGGCGCTCCTTAATGGTGCGCGCCGCTGCTCTGGGCGCGTGTGCGCATAATGCGTGCGTTTGGTGACCAAATTGGCCCGCGATCATATTGCGACATATCGCGCCATTTTTTTCCGCTGCTTCCCTCAACCGTCCGTCCGTATATTCACCTTGATGTCTATTTTATGGCCAGTCTGTCGGGAGAGCTGTGTTGGCCCGAGCAATCGCCTTGGTGCTGATTTGCACGCAAAAATGGCCCTGGTTTATGAAGATGCCACACGCGGGAAGGAAAGCTAGGCCCGAAAGTTGGCGAAGAGGATCGTTGGAGGCATCCAAGCCTCACCAAAACTGGCCACTCAATCGCACCTTGATTGAACACGTAAGCCACCGAGCCTGATTGGCGAGCTTGTCGCCGTCACCATTTGCATATCTCGGAGCATAAATTTCTAACGCACGCACCGCTTCCGAAGCTTACGAAACGAAACACACGCGCTGGGTGGTCACAGCATAAGATCAGACCACCGATCGATCTTCGATCGCCGCCGCCGCGATCTTCGCGTGATGAATAATGTAGCAGTTTTGCGTTGGGCGCGTTTCGAGATGCGTGCGCAATCAAGGCGCGTGTTCGGGTTTACGGCTTTAGCGGTGGACCGCGACGGGGACCGTAAAATTGTGACATTTACGCCCGTAAACAGCGCCCCCCCCAGTCGGGTCTGGCGGGTGTAAGAAATTTGACTCCGCTCGAAGGAGGATCAAAAAGGCTCGCATCACCTGCTTACCCGCGGCTGCTTTTCGATGTTTCTTGCTTCGGTGAAAACCGCACGCAACGAGACACCCATCGATCGTTTAGTGGCCATCAAAAGGGCATTAAATAGGGTCTTCTTTTATGCCGCAGGTTTTGACGAAGAGTACGATTGATTGGTTTGTCCAGCAATTTGAAAGTGTGGGTCAGTGGGCGAATCAATCATTGGAAGGTTTGGATATATTTTGTTATTGTTCTACTTTTTTATATTTCCTTTATGAAAACATTGCCTCGAAATAATAAGCCAAGATAATGAGACTGCGGAGCAGCAATTGAACGCTGACAATTGAGTGCCATCGAATGGTGCTAGTTTCACTTCCTCAATTAGCCGATCACCGACTAATGGGACCGAAAATGTTCTCACGCTTCCTTTTGTATTTGTATTATTTAAAAAAAAACATATGAAAGCAGAAAAAAATCATCTAAAGTACCTAATCGAAATTGAAAAAAATATCCCAGCCCAGCCATTCTGGGAGCTACAGTTCAACGACACGAAAAGCATCGAACACTTTCGGGTCGGGTCGCGAGTCCTTGTTTCCCAGGCGCGAGCAGGAGTCACCGATGCAGGAAGAGTGATGGGATCGCGATCGATCGACTCCCGATGACAGCCGGTCGATGTCAGCGCCGCGACCGCGAAGCGACAACACTTTCGTCACCGTCACCCATCTCGGAGCGGTTCCGGAGGGCTCAGGAGACAAAACACATCGCAAACAAGGCACGATGTTCATTATGGGTTGCGAAACGGAGGTGGGAATCTTCCTTTGTGCGATGACAGCCACGATATCGGGCCTCACGGAAGGAGCACACGCTCCGACCCGCCACGCTATCGGACATCTTCGTTGTTGTTTCCTTTGTCAACGGTCCACTAATTAACTCATTAACATTTCTATTTCCGCACCCTTGGCGCACCTGTCCGGCACCGCACCGCAGCGGGTCGCAATCCTTTCCCTCGGAAGCCATCTTGAGGCTCGGCCTCGGCCGCTCGGCGACATGTCCAGTCGTTGCTACCGGTTTTTTTTTTGTGTTTCGCACTGCCATCCTATGTTTCTCTGTCTCTCTCCGGTCCTCACGGTGTCCTCGCATAAAATTCCGCGAATTTCGGACCGCGTGAGCCACGGCGGTCGCGGGGTGACTTCAACGCTTCAACCACTTTCTAGCCGGGGTCGACCGCCCGACCGGCCACCATTCGTGAGAGCTGAAACCTGTCGACGCCGGAGAGCCTGTACCGGACTACGACACTGGACCGGGAGTGGCCATCCCAAGGACCGACAAAAACCCAACGCACGCTCCAACGGCAAGCGACGAACCCGACGCACACGCGAACCGGTCGTCGGGCTGGGAAATTTATTTTTAAAAAACAACACGAAACTAACCATCCACGACCAACGGCAACGAGCCTGTTGAATGCGCTGAAAACTAATGGAAATTAAAATTTATGACGTGTGGAAGCGCCCATTGGACAGTTTTCACGCTCCCGGTCGCGGCAGTCGGTCGATCGGTCCGGCTTTTTTCCTGTTTTCGGAGTGACTAATTCCTACGAAAACGGTCCCCGGTCCGAGGCTGATTAAAATAAATTGCCACAAATCGGCGTTGCTCCGGGAAGCTCAGCTCAGCATGGCACCGCGTGGATTAATTTACATTAAATTATTCCCCAACCGATAGGCCGCGAATCGGTTATCACCATTTAGACTGGACCAGAGAGCGGAGATTAACCGTGGAAGGTCAATCGGAGGTGTGATTAATCGCGAATCAAGAACTTCATCCCCGACGGATGGCAGTTTGATAGCGCCGAAGCGATGCGTAAGCTTGAGCGCCTACGCGCCACGGCCCACGATGTGAATTTATGAGTCGCGGCGGTCACGGGGTCGTTTTCGAACGTCCCCGTCCCCAAAGCTGGTACCATATTTGGAGGTCCTCACCCCCACCTGGGACAGATGTGGGTTAGGAGTTAATGTTGTGCGATCAATTCGATTCGCCATTTTCGACTCGGCCGGAAAGCCCGCGGCGATCGTTAACGTGCGAGCAAATTATCACATCACAATCCACCCGATCCTTTCGCAGGACATTAGGCCCGATTTATGCCACCCGATCGCGATTAATTTATGCAAACAATGCTAAATGTGCAACAATAAAGATTAAGCCGCCAGGAACCGATCACTATCGCTAACGCAAATACGATCTAATGAGCCCACAAATCGCGCTCGGAATCGCAAGTTTCGACACCCAAGCGAGAGAGCGTTCAGCGTTCACATCGGGCTCCCCCCTTTCAATGACTCAATAGACACACGGCTAATGGTTGGAAAATTGTTGCCAACGTTGCCAAGTGGCCGCGTGAAGGTCGGTGAAATCGGATCGGCTCACCGATCGCCGATGCTTCGAACCTATGCTGCGAGCGTGAAGTGGCGTTAACGAGGTGGCGCAACTAGAACACGACGACCGGCAAGTGCGGAGATGCGCTTTGCGTGATGCGTTCGCCGGCCACCGATCATCGCCACCTCACGTAGCCCACCTTCGGTCCGAGCGATGGCGATGAGTTCCGTTCCACGGTATCCCTCCCTCTCGGTCGAGGGTCCGTGATTTCAGCGCCCGGCTTGTTTGGCGAGACCTTTCCCAGAGGCCGTGGCGGGGGGACCCCCGGCCACAGGTCGCGCGGGATCGGACAGCTCGTTAGCATCGAGCTGGTTAAACAAATTGACATTATAATAAAAATGCAAAATAGTTCCTTCGTGCGAGGATCTTCCCGGGGCCAGGCCCTCGCGGCTGACCCTAGGGACTCTAGTTTGGCCACCTGGTGGGGCCACAAACCCACGAACCCGGAACCGAGTTTCCGTTGCCGGGTGGTGGGGGGGGAGAGGGGCCTCGACACGCCGAAGTGAGTGTGCAATTTAAAGATCCAGAGTGATGGATGCAGCTCGGAAACGCGACCACCGTCGACGCGGCCGATGGAGGTCTCGCCGGCCGAGGCGATCGTGCACATTCAATTGTCAGAAGCTATTACCGGCCGGTTGGATTGATTAATTTGCGAGTAGAGAAAACTCTCGCCCGGCCTTCTGCGGCCGCCGGCCGCAGAAGCTTCCGCCGCCGGGTCGAAGCCGACGAACGAGCGGATAAAGTACTCCCAACAGTACTTCCGCAAAGTTCCCACATTTTTTTTAATGGTGTTACGTTGAGCAAAACATTAACTAAGCTGGAATAAGTTTCAAAATGCAACACGAGGGAGGTCAGAAAAGTTTCCGAGCCAAGAGTGGCACAAGGTCTCCACAACGTTGAAAATATGTTCA
This sequence comes from Anopheles bellator, assembly GCF_943735745.2. Classification (NCBI taxonomy): domain Eukaryota; kingdom Metazoa; phylum Arthropoda; class Insecta; order Diptera; family Culicidae; genus Anopheles; species Anopheles bellator. The sequence continues at coordinate 76,087,930 of NC_071286.1, read as the reverse complement.
TAACCTCTGCTATCTCTTTCCCTTTAATTTGGCAGTCGTTTGCAGTTTTTGGACGTCCCTAACGTTCACCGCGATAAATAATAAATAAAAAATAAAACAAATATTTAACGACACCCCGAGCATTAATTTTGTTTCATAATGCGCTTTCAAATAGCCTGAAATTTTGGTGAAAGAACTGTCAGAAAATTGTCAACGAAACTCACTAGCTTTTATTTACTAGTGTTGCTATCTTCGCGGAGAGCTCATAAACTTTTCAGAATCACCATCACCCCCGATTGGTAGCCCTTCACTTTAGTTGTTTCTATTAAACTGCTGCCACTGCGCAGCCTGGCAAAGAATTGCCAAGGTGGACGACGATCATCCGCGATTCGTTAGCCTTAATGATGCGCGACGTGGCCTAACCCTTCTCTCGTGGGCCCGCCGGCCAATTAGCGCCGTTTTAATCCATCACCATAACTTAGCCCCTATTTATGGTGGGCCTATGGGCCTACCCGTTCACGCCGCCGCCACAGGACGAAGCGCCACCGAACCACCTCACTTATCGGCCCCCCGTATCGGGTCCGTACTCCAAATCTAAAACGCTTATTTACCGACCAGCACATTATGCTCTGCAGGTGTAACGGCGCGACTCTGTGACATGTGCGCAAACGTGGTCCGGCGAGTGGACCGTGAAATCGGTTCGAGAAGGGTCCTGCGCGAAGGACTCTCTCCCCGTTTGGGTTCCTTTCTTTCCTTCTCGCTCTCTCCCCCTCGCGTTCATTCGCCGATAATAAATCGTCGCGATAAAGCCCAATAAAACATTCACGAACACGATTAGGGTCCGGACGGGAGCGCTGCGCTTCCGCCGAATTCGGCTTCCGTTTGTCAAGGTTTTGTCAAACCCGGGCTTGGGCCGGGCGCACAGCGAGCCCGTGGTTAATTAATCCGTAATTAATTATAATCCGGATGCACCTATTGGGATCGCTTCGATCGTGGCCGACGAAGAAAGTCCCAGCCGAAGGAGCCCTACCCGAAAGGGTAGCCCGTGTCAGGGAGCGGATGGCTCAATTGATATGTTACGGAGCCGGCCACGGATCATTCTCGCGGCCCTCTCTCTCGAAACCCAAAGGAAACACCAAACGGGACAAGCACACACGGGGAGAGAGAACGAGATAAGTACCGACCCAAACAGTAGTAATTAAATGCAGCAGCAGAAGATTGAAGGTCCATCTTGGCCCTCTGGTTCTCGCTCCAGCTCTCTCTCTCTCTCGCTCCCTCTCTTTCTCGGTGGTCTGCGACTGTCTGCGCCCGAACAACATAATTAATTAAGATGTCTCGTAAGATAACCGATGCCGCCGACGACGACGAAATATTTTCGGTTCCATCGAGCGGCCAACGGGTTGCGGCCTTCCTTTCGGGAAGATCGCCACGGCACTGAGAACCACTGACACTCTTCGCTTCTCGGAAGCCCTGCCACCCTGCCCCTCGCTCTAATCCTCGTCTGCTTACGGAGGGCTCCCCGGTAACGGTACCGGCGCTCGGCGGCCAATTGACAGTCTAATTCGCATCGAACGCCGGAATTAGTGACGGACTTATAGAGTCAATTACTTCAAAACGGTGCCCCGCTGACCGACCGGCTCTCTTCCGCGCTTTCCCCTCCGATCGATTCCGGAGCTGATATCCGGACGCGTTCTCGCCGGTGATGCTCGCCAACTGTCAGACTCCACGATCGTCCGGGCTGGGGCTCCACCAGGCCGTGGCCCCAAACAGAGGAAACAAGAATGGGAGAGAGAGAGAGAAGCCTTTAATCCTCCGCTGGCCACCGTCCTTCGTTCGTTCCCGCGCGCACACGCTGGGTGGTCCGAGATGTCAGATGTGTGGTCTTTATTAATAAACTTGTACCACGCCGTGTATGCGCCTTCCGCCCGCCGAGATATCGCGGCCCTCGCGCGGGGGGGCTTTCTGGGGGGGGGGGGGGGGTTGCCTTCCCCCCTTTGCAAATGTGTCTTCGCGTTCATTTTTTTTTTTTCGCACACCCTTCGCGATCCTCGCTCCGCTTTTGTTTGTTTGTTTCGTCTTTCCGCTGTTTGCGCGGGTCTTTCGGGCAGATCGGTGGCTGCGGAGGACTTGGCCCGCGGGGCGCGACCAAATGAAGCCATTCTGATAGATTGCTTTATAAAGTGGGACAAACGAGCGAATTAAGTTCGGAAGAGTTTGGCAAACTATTTTTCCGGAACAAGGTTCGAGAAGAGCACGTCACCTGGTGACGTCAGCGCGTGAAGTGAGTCACCGGCGCACGGTCGATCCCACCCAGAGCTGGTCGTTTCCTCAACGTTTCCCTGTCGGAATTTCGAACGATCGTCGTCTGTCCGATCAACTTCCTAGCCGAAGAAGCCGAACGGAACCCACAGAGACAGAGAGAGAATGCATCAATTCCCAGCCCAAACGCATCGTAGAGGAAGTCGGATCCCAGCATCGTCGTCGGGGCGAATTAAGACGCAGACTGGCCATGTTTGAGTGCCCGAAGCTACCCAAGAAGAACGTGGCCCAGTTTGTTTGTTTGTTTTGCCGCGCGCTTCGTTTTCTTTTGTGTTTCTGCGGTTTCTTAAGGTCTTTGATTCGGGGTTTGACATTGGACCAAAGCTAGAATGAATGCACGCCAGGCCAAAGCCACCCAAAAATAAACACACAATTCGCGATTCGTATTAGTGGCAATTGATAGTAATTATGATTACGATCACACTAATCGGGTCGATCAGGACCTCCGGTTGCTCGAGCAAGATACTGTCACTCTGCGCTGGGGTTGAAGCATGGCGCAGTTGGGTCCGAGACAGGTGCACGGTGCAGGTGTTCCGGTGGTACATTTCGCCATTGGCCATTGATTGATTTATGGCTCCGATCGTCCCGGCGGCCGATTGCTGATGGCTGTTGACCATTTATCAAGTAGAGCACCGGCGGCACGGTAGCCACGGCCGATGGTCAGCCCCCGTTTTGCACGCTATCAATCGTCGCGACCGGTCGGAAAATCTCGGCAAACTCTGCCGGCTGGTCATCTATCTCCGACAGCGGGACATCGACACTAACCAGTGCAGTGCTAATGCTAATGTGGCTCGCTACTGGGGCCCCCGGGGGAACACAGGTGGTGTCCTGGCCATGACTCAGCCAGGCACGTCCCGTTTCCAACGGTTAATTAATGCTTCGGCCACCGGTCGTTCCAGCGATCGAACTTAGGATTATGCCGTCTTACGTCGAGCACGTACTTCAGATAAGCTCAATTAGTTGATGGAGCCCCGACTTCTCGATCCGAACCAAAAGTGCAATATATTTTATCGCAAGTCCACCGAACGCCACGGAACGTGCTATTAAAGGGGTGTAAATCATGAAAACCGGGTTGCCGGGTGGCGCTACAATTAACACAATGTTTTGCTCCATTCCCACTTACCATCCAGGACGGGTCGGTTGGTTCGATAGAAAGGCGACAATTATCGCTCTCACCCGACTTGAATTGAATTCCAGCTTCACACGCAAACCAGCAGCGAACTGCACGCTATCGACTCGAGTGCCAGTTATTAAAAGCAGTTGCCATTAAAATGGCTGCTTAATTAGCTGGCTCGGTGTGATCTAATTTTTCCTCCTGCAAGAACAGCTTCCGGCAACGGCCCCCCCCCCAAAAAACACGCCGCAACATAAACCGGACCGCCCAACGGTCCATAAAAGCCGCGGCCGAAGTTTGGCGCGAGAAAGCGAAAGCCCGAACCCGGGACCCGGGCCTGTTCTTAAGCTCTCCCCACACAGGGGCCAAGGCCGCCGCCTCCGTCGCGGTTAAGATTTGCGTCTTCCAGTGCTGGCGTCTTTGGTGGGCCCGGCATTCAGTTCGAACCAAACCAAAAAAAATAAAGACATCCTAAATCCCCCGAAAAACGGGTTCGGCGGACGCCGCTGCTGCCGCCAGCACCGAGCGGCTTTTAATTGGAAGATGAGAAATGAGTTTATATTTTCGAGGATTATTCAAATTTATTTTCAATTTCCGCTAATTTGAATGCAGTCCGGGTCGGGACGGCTTCCGAAAACCGGAGACCCCGGAGGGAAGCGGAGGTCGGGGGATATTTATAACGCTAATAAATTGGCAACGAGCCCCGAAAGGGACAGCATCCGCAGGCAGGCCGTTTGTTGATGTTGACCACCAGGTTGCTGTCCGGCTCGGGGCTCGGGAGACAAGTAGAAAGACGATTAAAAACTGTCATGCGAAGCAAATAGTGCGGGACAACAAAAAATAAATCCGCAACCAGTCAGTCCGGGTTCCATATTTCCGCCCGGCGGCGGGAGAGCCACTCATAATTTGCAACCCTCGTCCCGGGTCCCCGGGGGCCGCGTTCAATTACCCAAAAAATATTGCGCCGTCCCGGTCCGAATGTCGAGCCAATTGGGGCCTCCATGGGCCACGGGGGGAAAAGGATGCAAACTAACGTCGTCGAAGAAAAAAAACCCACACGTCTTTCAATTCCCGCTCATCGGTGGCCATCGGGGCCGGGAATCGGGAGCGAAAGAAAGAGATCAGTCACAGACTCAAAACAGCTGGCCGGGTCGGCGGTGGACAGGACGAGTCAGCCACCCGACGGATCGCATACACATATTTTACGTTCCGGCCACCGGTAAAAAGAGACCGGCGCGGTCCGGCCTGGCCCGGGGAGCCCACACACTCCGGATGGGATGGGAACCCCACCGGTAACAAGAGAAATATTCAAATTGAACGATGAACATAAATTGGGTATTTAAATGGGCGCCCGGTACTAAATCATGCGCCGATGAATGACCCCCCCCACGAACGAGGATCGGTCCCGATCGAGATACATAAGTCAGAGGCCGGTCGGCGTCGGCCGTGCGTTTTTCAATCGGAACCAATTCACCAATTTAGCGGTCGAGCGATGGTTTATGATGGAAGGAAGTCATCAGGACGTCAGGACAGCCCGCCCCACTCCGGGGGGCTGAGATTGTATTTTTTTATTTTTTATTTTTCTGTGTGTTTCTAGAACGACCCTCCGATGCGATCGAATATCAATTGATTCTGATGTGTTCATAGGCAATCGGTTAATAAATATGTTCGATTGTGTGGTATCGGCTGGATTTATAGAACCTTTTTTGTAATTTTCCAATCGCTTCAAATGATTTATCAAATTACATCACACCAATGAGCGATTGGAATTTGTACTTTGAGGTCTAAACTCTCGTCCCTTAGCACGACTTCAACTAAAGGAATGTTCGGTTTTTATATTTACACAATTTTGTTTAATTATTTGTTCGTTAATTAGGACTCGGTTGAAGGTTGAAGTGAAGCAGCAAAAGATTTCAACGAACTGTTCTAGGTAAACTCACCCAAATTCCTTCAATCGTCCTTCCTTCAACTAGTCCAGCTACGTACATTAGTTGCATAGTAAAAATGGGCACACATCTCCGCCGGTCAGTCATTACGGTTTTGCTAACCCCTAAAGCTAAAGCGAATTAATCGCCCCACTCTGGCTCCCGACGTCACATCATCACAATTACAAGTTAATCACCTTGCGGCCCCGTTGCCGACGACATGCACCGAACATCGGCGCGCGCGTTACGAAAGGTTAATGTGCCGCCACTGCGGCAGACAGTGGCCAGTGTCGGACAAGCTATGCTTCGCTAGCCTGGTAATTGTTGGGCAGAAATTATCTCCATTCCGCCGAGTCGGTCCCACAAACATAAGCCCACAAAGCGCAGAATCCGCAGTCAACATTAACCACGTACCAAAAATGGTCAAGCGCCAGAGCCGGGGGGGCATGGGGGCCGGGCGGGTGGTGCAGGTTGCACATGCGCGCGCTGTCGTCGTCGACATCCGCGGAAAGGGTTCGCTCCGGTTCGTCCGGTTTTTGGACACTTCTGTTTCGCTCACGCTCACACGGAGCATAGCGTCACGAGCTGGGCGACGCGCATTCACAGCTGCGGCCAGACGCGAGCGAGCGGCCATTTGCCACTTTCGTTCCCAGGATCGCTGATCGTGCACGCGTGACACTATTCGGCGGGTGCGCTCCATTTTGCCAACACGGAGAGGGAGATAGAGCAAAATGAAAGCCGGCGTGACGAGAAAGGTGTTGAAAATGGACCACAAGTGACTGAGGGGGCCCAATTACGTGCACCACAGCGATGGCCAGATGACAGCGAGCGACGACCAATTAATAGTGCCGCAGAATCCGGAGTTGGTCATTTAATTTTCGATATTAAAATGTAAAACTAATTAAACATTCAGTCACGCCACACATTAGGTTGGCAAAGTGTTGCGGGTCAACCTCGAGACGGTGACCTCTCCGAAGGCGATTGATTCCCTTTTCACTCACCGATCCCGGTTTCGATTGTATCGGCAAGGCCAACCTGTTGCATCCTCAATTATGCTTCCCACCACGTCACGGGCAAGTTTCGATTCTTAACGCACACCACTGCATCTTGCCTTCCCAGCTGATCTACATCTGCAACCGTGAATCGTCTTCGGCACAGATTTTGCGACGGCAGGAATCTGTTGCCCAGTTCCACCCGGTTGATCGTAATTAACCTCATCATTATCATTACCAGTCATTAGGGTACCCCTAATGACCGAATATCGGATCTCCCTACCAGGACGACATCCCAAAAACCGACAGTTGTTGGAAGCTGCAAAGTATCTCTCTCTCTCTCTCCCTCTCTCTATCGAACGGACACCGAACAGGTCGGTGTGCAAATGATCGTCCTGGCCACCGCGTATGGCCACCTCGCACATCTGCCCGGTTATGCGGGATGGGCGCAGCATAAGGGCGCAGCACACAACACGCAGTCGGTAGCAGTCTCCGGCAAATTCGGATCGGGACCCGGAAGCCCGGAATATTTTCCCAACCCCAGGGGGTTGTGACGCGATCAATTAGCGAAGTGGGAATCAAGGGTGAAAATTCAAATTTGACCCACATCCTAGACCGGGTGATGTGATTGCAACCCATTCTTGGTGAGTGAATAAATCAATTTAGAGGCTTTTGTTGACCAAACTGTCATGATCTGCGCGTCTGGTTGACGATAAATTAATTATAACCAGCATTATCTAGCGTAACCCTTATGAGGGGGCATTTCTCACGCATCTCACGCAGCTTTCCATAACAGCAAAATATTATTTTCCGGCTCAGCAGCAGAACTCAGTCCTTTGGCCATTCCCATCTGGTCCGCTCCAAAATTAGCACGTACCTGTAACGAAAAAGAAATGTACCGATTAGCTGAGAGCGTCAATCATTCTGGTTGGTGCTGAAGCCCGTTTTGAAACATTGTAGCATTGCGGACACCCTCGAATGCGCTCCTCCGAACACCAGAAGTCCAACGGCGTGCCCGGCCACCCAAATTCATTAGTCACAGCGGAACGGACTCGGACACGGACTTGTCATCCGGACTGGTGCAGCTGCCAAGCGGTAAACGATTGACTCTGCACGTCCGCTGGGGCGGCATCGCCCTCAACACCCTTGAGTCTTGTTAAAAACGCATAAATCTTGTAATCGAATCGAACCCTGGCCGGCTGGCCAGTCGGTCGGCCAGCTGGCTGCCGGCCCGCCGACGAATGGTCTGGCTCACTGATTTATCGATTGTTAACCAACTCGGACACACTTATTAGCGGCAAAAGCGGCAGATTGCACCCAACGTCAGTGTGTTGGTGAGCGGCGAGTAGATTGTTTCCCCTTCCCGTCCGGCACTGACCGCAACAGGGTTGGGTGGAAAATCGCACGCTGGTAATTGGTCAGCATAATTGGCGATACAATTATTCCTGTTTTAGCTCACGCACTAAAAGGTTCTATTCGTCCACTAGAACTAGAATCTCCGACGGGGTCCTTTTTTGCCCAACATTTAATAATCCTTGGAGCGCCAAGTGCTCCGCGGACCACCAAAACCCAATTCGCCCAGCACGGACGGGACGATTGACGGGACAACGTAACAACGCGACGGCGCATAGGCGCAATTGAGGTCGATAAATTATTCAACTTTATTTTGTTCAGCTGTCAGTTGGTCGGGGGGGGAGTGCCGGTCGGTTGGTCGGTGGTTCCGAGGGTTCCACAAGGACTCACCGTCGTCGTCATCGTCGGTAGCGAAAAAGAGACATTCCCGGGCCCTGTCCGGGTCCTGTCGAACTGTTTGGCTAATCGGTTGAACCGGGGCTTCCCAGGTGGCCCCGGGCGAGGTGGAAAACAATGGCAAAGCACGAGGACGTAGATTATTAAGCAATTTTTATGCGTGACAGCGCCCCCGACGATGGCTCGCCGGATCGGAAGCTTGTGACTTGGACATTGAGGGGCGCTGAAATTGTGACAGTTTATAGTTAACTTCACCGAACCCAGGACTAGCGCCTATAGGGGTTCAGCCCAAAGAAGGACTGGTAAAGGACTCCCGGACGCGATTGGGAAATGGTTTGTGTGGCACCCCAACGAACGAATCGCTCTACATTCGAGGTCCTGCCGGTGGACCAACAATTTGTAAAACAAACCATCATTGTGAGAGTCTATAATTTAAAGTCTCCACACTGGAACTGTGCTGGAACTCTCCGGTGCGTTTTTGCTTGCTACAAACAGTGATTAACGTCATTAGTTTTAATCACTGGTGTGAGTTAAAGTTTAGCAAAACGGCAGAGCTAGTAGCTTCTGAGAGGTCCACTAATAGAATAGATACAGTACAGGTACGTACAAACAGCTCAACAGCCAAGGACTGTTAAAGAATAGAATTGAAGGTAAGGTTGTCGAAAAAGAAATCCATTATTTTGTCGGTAGATGGCTTTAGTGATCGATGTATCGTAATTATCGATCGTACAGTTTCAAGTTTAAGTTTCAAGTTCAAGTTTATTCAATGTTTTGGGTTCACGCCAATTTACATTAAAAAAAACATGAAGGATCGAGTTTCGATTTGCGACGTTTTGGCCAAACGGAATGAAATCGACCCATTTCTAAAGCGGTTGGGTACTGGGAATTAGATATGTGTCACATACGATAATATTAAGACAACTTTAGAAACAACACTTCCAGGAGAGAGGCATTAGAAAGCTACCGTTAAAATGGCGGTAAAATCGAATCGTCGGAAACATCTTAAATAAAGTTTTGTAATTCACGCAAAAATAATGGATTTCTTTTCGCCAACCCTAATATTGCACATATTACATTTAGATAAACGATAAATATTTCATAAAAATAAAGAACATATGTTCTAATCTCGATTTCTGATCCATTTTTAAGACTTTTCAGCTTTACAATATGAGTACTTATGGTGACAACGCGATGGAGCTCACTTTCTGGTAGCCAACTGATCAAGACCAAGGCTAACTGATCAAGGGATCTAAGCGAATTCCAATACGTCTAAAAAGGCCGAGAAAGATTAACCATTTCTATTCAAGTGCGTGTGCGTGGGTTTAAGGGTTCAATTAGAAGCTATTAAACCCTGTTCTATCCCTTTAATTCTTTTTTTTTCGTTCTCTCTTTCGACAACTATGGAGACAACTACCCACAAACCGCGTACGCCTTCTCGAAAGATTGCCTTGTGCTTTTGATTCTTTTCCACCACTTTATCGAGCTTCATTCGGCCGGCGATCATCCTCTTCTCGAACGATCATGTGGAACGGGTCCGGCACGACCTCATCATCCCCCCGTATCCGCACCCGCACCCGTCCCCGTCCGGAAAGCACCCAACACTTTATTTATCTATCCCGGAAGATCATCTAAAACCGTTCGTAACATCTTAATCATCTAACCACACTTTGTGGCCGCGGACCACTGAAGGTCGGCCGGTCGGTTACATTGTCGTGTGTGACAAACACGGGGCACAGGGACCGGACGCCCCGCACCGTGTGTCACCAGCGACCAGGTCCCGTGGTGATCGCGATCAACGGGCAGACGGCGAACCGAGGCGAACCGAAAAAAAACGGGCGCTCAACTCTCTAAGCCCATATTCGGATCACCCAGCGCGAACTTGCTGGGTGTCCTCTCGGCGGCCCTGATGTGCGCGTTTTTATCTCGTTCTCAAGTCCGTTCTCATTCGTTTTATGCCACACACCAGCACCAAAAGTAAGGCTCGAAAATATTGCATCGCTTTCCGCCGGTCGCCGGTCTCGCTCTGGCTCTACTCCGGTGGTCTTATCGGGTTGACCACCGTCGCTATCGCTCCGTTTCTGTCCTCTTCCATCTCCTTCTCTCTCACGATGTTGCTTCAAACGACCTTAAGACGGCCGCGTATGAGCGTGTCCTTGTCACTCGCCCGCCCGGGTCCGCCGGGATAAATCATTTCCCTAAATGGTTTATGCTCTATGTTTCCTTTCCTCTCGATTGTATTTCACACCAAATCGAAACTACCGAAATTCTTCCGCTCTCTCTCCGTCTCTTTCTTTCGCTGTCCCTGCCACCCCAAAAAAACTGCCTCACAAACCTCGGGTCGTGTCCTGGTAAAAAGATTTTTTCCGTTTCTTCCGTCGCTTCGAAAACCACCCGGTGGCGGTGGGATTGTCCCGTGGAGCGATCCCGGAGGCCGGAACGTGTCCGGCGACTTCAAAACCCTGTCCCGGGCCCTACCCTGACCGCTGCCGAGCCACAGCGGGTGGTGGTGAGTCATAAAAAACCAATATTTTGACATTTCAATCTAAAGAAGATTATTTTTTATGTTTCGCCGCCGCAGTCGCCGCCGTCAGTCGCAGTCGCAGGGGGCGAAGGGAAGCGAGTGGGAACCGAGTGGCTATTGTTATTTGCGCCATGTGCTTAAGCATTGGACCCCGGTGCGCACCGGAATTGACTGAGCCTGAGCCTGAGCCCTGGGATGATGCAACCGCGCAACGCCAGCGATGTCTAATCTCCCTAGCGCCAGCCGCTGCCCGGGATTCGTTTCCTGTGCGCCTAAAAGTACTTCTTGCTCAGCACGTAAAAGATATGGATTTTTTCCCATTTTTAATTCCATAAGCCTCAGTGGCTTATTGAAGTTCCGCAAACGCTAGACACAGCTCGAATTAAATTCGGTGGTTCCAATCATACTAAAGCGTAGCAAAATTCCACTTCCTTCAAACGTCCTTGTGGCGCGAGTGTAACAAAACAATAAAAAGCCAACCTCGCTCGCTTAGAATCACCGCGCAGTCCATCGCTACCATTCGCTAACCGGGGGGCTCAGTCAGTGGTCAGTCTCGCAGATGGCCACGCAGAAGCCCCCAGTGCCACCGCTCTGGGGCGGTAGAAATTACCCCGAAGATACGATGGAGGAGCCAAGAAGCCAAGAGAAGGAACCCGGAAAAAACCGACCGACAACAAACCAACCCCCTCGGTCCGAAATAACTGACCGCACAATCAACAGCTGTGGACGTGAATGGGACGGAGGGCCAGCCCACCGGGATGGGGCAGGCAGGCAAGAATCACTTAAAACATGATATGGTCAAGCGTAAAACGCGGCTATAAATTAATCTCCTCAATTCTTGCGCGACCCGCTCCGGTCTGGCGGCGGGGGACACGAAACGCGTCTCGCGCAGATTGAGAGTGACAAATGAATGAGAAGGAGTGAGTGAGAGAGGGAGAGCGAGAGAGAAAGGGGGGTCCATAAACCGCATGCAGAGTGTTGCAGTGCACGAGCGCAAAGCATTAGTCATGAGCAGAGAGCGCAGCATAGTTATGATGCCACGATGCCCGAGTATTATGACAATTCATGTCCAAATATGACTGAAATGAGTCAAGTTGCCCTCAACGGCCTCCGTGTTCCGGGCACACACGGGAGAGAGAGAGAGAGAGAGAGAGGTGCTCCCCTCCATTCGCACCGGAACCGTCCACGGGGTGCACATGCACATCGTTAGTGCAACGTCTTACTTCGCGAACCTCGCGCGGCATGGTTCCCTCGTGTCCCTCGTGTTCGGGGGCCCTCGCGGGGAGGGTGAACCGGGGGGAGATGGCACGTTCGAGCACGGAGACCACCCACGACGAAGACGACGGCAATGAAGCCGCGTGTGGAGGACACGAAATGCAATACCGATGCATCTACCGTTGCAGTTGCAGGCGATGTGTTTTTCTATCCCACTTCCACCCAGACGATGCAACGCATTGCGCTGTTTTTTCGGTCCCTCGGCTTGACTTTGCCCCCCCCCTCGAACACACACGCGCGCTGGCACCAGGAAAAAATACGGTCCATCAACTGTTTTTATGGAGCAAAGAGCCCGGTGCCCGGAACTGCGCGCCTGTTGCGGCTCGCAAAACCCCCGGCCAAAGTATCAGGTGGCTGGCAACGATTTTTTGCTTTGTTTTTTGTTGCTGTTGGCTTGGTTTTGGTGTGCCGAGGACCTTAATTTTAATTTCGCCACAGTCGCTTCTGGCCGTTGTCACTTGTCGCAAATTGAACTTTGTGGTGCAAACATAATTTTAAACATCCGTTTGTTATTGAAATAGATCGTCAAACGATTCCATCATACCGGGCGCACATTTTGCGAATATTGAAACCGAGTTTAACTATCTAATTTAGGCGTTAGAAGGATTTGAATAGTTTGGGATTTATTTTGTATTTTTTCTTGTGTGAAACTTCAATATTAATCTTTTATTTAACTCATTTAGCAGGCCTAGGGCACTATGAAATCGGATATTTTTCAAAGAAATCACATTGAAAAAAAAAATTATATTTAATCCAAAGTATGTGGCACCGCCAACATTTTCCCATCTCTCTGCTAAATCGTGGATTCTACGTCCAAAGAATTATTCGCCTTTGAAGCAAACCAATTAGTCATCCAATTTCGACTTCCTCCTAGGAATCAAAGTACTGCTCAGGTCTCTAATTTAAAAGGTTTTGAATATTTTAGGATTTATTTTGTACTTTTTCTTGTGTAGCACTTAAATATTAATATTTTTTTTCAAATCGTTTATATTACAAAAAATGATTGAAAAATACTGTTGATCTTCTTACTGCATTTTCTAGTAATTTATAAAAAAATAAATAGTTTTAAAGTTAAAATCCCGTTTAACCGAACCGAACGGACTAGGACGATACTAGGGTTTCAGGTATGATCATTAGTGGTTTGGATAACAAATCAACGCCCTTTTTGTGTTGCGATAGACTAATAGATGGAAACCCATTACCGAACCCATTAGCCGTCGGTTGGTCAGCATTGTGGTTGCCCAAAGTGGCGCAATGTACGTTCGTCAGTTCGATCTAACTCGTCGCCTCGTAGGCCCCTTTTTAATTAATCATCATCGAACCTGCGTGTTCGTCGTCGTGTCTGTGCAATACTTGGTCACATAATTTACGAGACGGTAGCGGTATCCGGTCAGCCTTAATGGCCGCGCGGCTAAGGGGGCCACCGATCACCATCGTCACCGAGCCGATCGATCACCGGACGTGGCCGGTAGATAGATTAATCATCCGACCGATCGGGTTGAAGATCGTTGTCTAGGCGCGTTTCTGCTTTTTGCCTTCTGCCTTCAGCACGCGGCTCCTTTTCGCGCAATTAAAACATTCGTCCAGCCTCTCACGAAGCTGTCACCGCGCGCACCACAGGTGATCTCACCTGTGGTATTAGAATTGTTAATCACGAACCACGAACACGGCTGGCCGACCATTGTGACATGGCCTCACGATTATCTCACCCCGGGACCGGACCGGATCGGACCGGAGCGGCGTGACAGAAAAATCGCGGAACGGAAACCAACCAACCGGCGGCAGCCCACCCCAGAACCGGATCCCGCACCGGAGTTCGGAGTCGATTGAGCAATTCAAACTCCTCGGTGCGTGCGTGAGTCCTCCCCAAAGGAGGCGGCCGCTTTATAATTACAGACAGTCGGCAATTATTAAATTATTCCACCATCAACATCATCATCGCGCGATGCCGATCGCCCGACCGATCATCGTCTACGATGTCTGTGCGGGGTTTTTTTTTTGTTTCGTTTTTCGCACTCATCGTCGCCACCGGATGCACTGCGAGCGAGTTGCACTTTGCTTTTCCCCCCCCACCCGGGTGCGAGACAATCAAGTTGCACCGGTCGGTGCATCACGAACTGCAGTTCGTGGTTCGGTTTTGATTTACGGATTAGAGAGAAGCCAGCGCGAATTAATCATCGCGGCGCGTGGTCCGCCGACATACGGGAGGGGTCGATCCTTCAATTGTGCGAATTAAACTCACAATTACATCACGTCCATCAGGTGGCCATTACGGTTAATGATGAAATTATAGCGTCCAGGGCTAGATGAGAGCCAGCCGGTAGCCGTCACCAGTAGCCACCTCGGCACGTATGATGCTCCGTCAATTGTTGAGCCTCTCGTTGGGAAATTAGCCGCTTTTCTCACAAGCTTCCAGGGATCACACACAGCAACGGAAAGCGATCTAATGGCAACGCGCATTTCAATTACCGACCGGGTACGGGCTCCTCTTTCTGGTTTTAATTTTAATCTGCTCGACTCTCAACTGAAGGTCACGATCTTGGGGCACTCATCGTGGCGCATTCTTGAGCAAACAGAGCACAGGATAAAAACGAAATCTTTAATGACCACCGAACCGCGTTGAGCGGAATAAAATTTTAGGGGTCTCTTCACATCTCGGGCACGCTGGGTGAGGTAAATGTCAACGACTGACATTTAGTCGATGGATTGTTTGTCTTTTCACCTCTTCGCTCGCCAGAGCCTCTGCATGCGATTGCCGTTTGCGCTGCATCGCGATCACTTAATTCGAGAAGGATGGTGCGGATCGAGGATCGAGGTGCGCTCGTAATCTTGGTACCAAATGACGTAGCATTACCTAAGATAGCCTCAATTATACTACAGAAAGCCTATAACTTATACTGAAAGTTGCTTAATGTTTTAACCATCTCAAATCATTTGAATAACATGACAACAGTGGTATTTATGCCACTCGAAGATCATCTGATGAAAAAACTGCATTCATCTGTCGTAAATGCCACATGTCGCCAGGGCGTTCGCAGTAATTAACTCATAAACACCGCGTCGCTGCTGCAGCCAACTTTGGCCAATAAAAAGATAAAGTCGGAAGGCTTATAACACCCGTCCCGGAGCGAAAGACCTAATCCGAAAGAAAGAAAAAAAAAATGGAGGGAAAAAAACACTCTCCCCAAGACCGGGGCCCGATTATGCTTCACGCACAGGAAAACGGCACCCAACCCAACCCACCTCATCCGTTGCGTTCGAAGGACTTGTGCGCGAATCCTTCAGACCCGCACCGTCACGTTCGCAGAACGTCGCCCCATTTGCGGTGCATTTCATTTCGGAACTGCATTCGGCGAAGTGCCTGCGACTTGGGTGGTCTTTCCGCTTCGAACCGTTCGCTGACTCACTCACTTACGACGCAGTCCCCGCGGGGTCCGGGGTCCATTTCCTCTTCGATCGCTGACTTCAAATTATGCTCAACGACGAGGACGACGAGGCCAACGTCACACTTCCGAAAAAAGCGGTCGTTATAAGCGAGCGTGTCGCAAAAGGGTTCAGTTTTATTTTGTTTACAGGAATTGCACTTCATTAGTGCGAGAGATCGGAGAGATCCTCTTACTTTGTTTCGCCCCACCCGTTAGGTCCTTTCCCCGCGTGCGTTCTCTTTCGTCCCTCGTTCGCCCTATTTTTACTCTTCGCTTTAATTACTTGCGTTTGGTGGCCGGACCTTCTCGGTTTCCACGGCTTAGCCGGTTCGCGCTCGCGATCTTTTACGCGCAATAATTGACAAATGAATCATTTTAAGTGTGGCGATTCCGGTGGGATCGTAAAATAAATGAATGCAGCAGAGATTGGACCGAGGCGAGACTGCCGCGCTGGGGCAGTTTATAGTTCAGGCTCAAAATTATCACATTTTCAATTTGTGTTGCTGAATTTTAAATTGTTTACTGTTATTCTCGTACCATTTGCGCTGCTTGCGGTCATTTATTATAATGCATTCTCGGCCCCGCAAGGGTTTATGTAAAGCTTGCTTTAAATTATTTATGCCGTCATTGAATTATTGTTTCCTCTGCCCGACACTTCTGGTTCGGCTAAGGGCTCACTTTCGGTTTCGTTCACCTTCGACGCTGACCAACTTCTGCCCAGCATCTCCACAATTCCCTCGCCACCAGCCTCTAATGTCTCACTTACGGCCGCGCCGAAACTGTCGTACGCGTGGAGGGTCCCATCAAACGCACTTGTGACAAATTAAAAGGCGACACAGCATGCGCGAACGGTACGGACCTTTGAAGGAGGCTGTCCGAGGAACCTTCCATTGATAACTCCACTCCACGCTGTAGGGTCCACGAGTGAAACCACGGTGTGTGAGTCGCCTTTGTTCGAATTATGTGTATCTTTATGACATAATTTATACGGGTGGCCCGCTTTGGTGGCCCGTCCCGTCTCTCTGTTGGAAGTCGAAGTGGGAAGACCGCCAAGAAGCGATGCTCTCGAAAGGAACAAATCATATTGCCTGACGCCTGAAAGGTTGCCGGAAGAAAACGGGGCTTGAACTGGATGAAAATGTTTGGATTAACTACGAACTGATCGGTGATTGATCTGTCCGATCAAGAAGTATCCGAATGATAGAGGGAAACAAAGAACAGTACTAATACCTAACTAAAACTAATTTAGTAAGCTTTGTTTGAAACAACAAAATTAGTTGAAATAAGCCCCTAGCTAAGGGGCTTGAGAAGGCCGCTCACGCAGTCGCTTCCAGAAACCTGTCAATCCGTGCCACCAACACCACAAGTCCTGAGGGAATGACGCAAAGTAGAGCAGAAGAGCCGCGGCATCGGAAACCGTAAAAAACCCGGGCGAACGAGAATTAATTCCGGAGCGTATCCTCGGGCACCGGTAACCGCTGGCCCCTGGAGCCAGGATTTACGGGACCCGTCCGTGTGTTGGTGTCCAAATATTGTGCTATTTTTGTTTTTGGTTTTTTTGATGGTCCAGCTTCTCGACGAACGGAGATGTCGTTTCATGTGACCCTTCATCTTCTCCCTCTCTCTCGCACACTCTCCGGGGTTCCCCGGGTGCCTCGAACTCGCCGAAGCCATTTGTGATCGTTGGATTATGATAAACGAAGCGATTAGAGACAACGGAGCTTTTACCCACGAAACGGATGCCGAAATTATGCTGCGCCCGATGAGCCCGACGATCCTTCTTGGGTGGGCCCGCACGGTGGGTGGGCTCGAAGTTTTGGCTCGTTTTTTTTTCTTACTGTTTCACCGGTTTTTTTTTGCGCCCGCAGACCCGATTTTTACGCAGATTTTCGGTGCCTTTCAACACCGGGCTGGGCAACATAAACATTCGAAGGTGTCGTAAAGAGGCACACCCTTCACACCGGGACAGGACATTCACTGGTGACCGTGGGCCACCGACTTATGATCTATGATCGCCAACGTCAGCGAGGCTAACGGACCCGACACGATGGGAACGCAATAAATTAACCAAACAGTCGGCTCGAAAAACGAACTCACATTGGAACGGTGGGTGATTAGCAGTGCCGCCGGTCCGTCGGTGATTGGCGATCGCCGTCGAGCCTGTGGTCAGAGTGGACCAACAGCATTTCGCAAGTGCACGACGATTTACTCGAGGGGCTCGGCTGGTAGTACTGTGCTTTAATTAGAGGCCAGACCTGGTTGGCCTGGCTGGCCGGCAGATTGATCAGTAATTAATCTTCCGAACCATCCCCAATACCGCCGGACTGACGGGGTGACGCTGCTAACGTCCTATCATTAGGCTGCCAACCACCGCCAAGTCCAGCAGCTCCGACGGGGACGCTCTAATTAATTCATCAACCAATTAATTACCACGGCGCAGATCACGCGTAAAGTGTCCGCGCCGGCGCGAAAGGATGCCCGCGCGAAACCCGCGCTCGGTGATCGGGGGACATTAATAATAATCGTGGCCCGGCGCATAATTCCGATAAAGGAGGCGAAACAGGCTGAGGATCGGAAGCGATAGAGATGTTCGGAAGGAGACCCGAGAATGCAGCAAGGATTCGTAGCATAAACTGCGGGCTGCATAGTTCCGTAGCCCTCGAGATGATAAGGACCGGACCCGGACCGGTGCTCTAATTGGACGGGCACGATGAAAAAGGATATGCGGTCCGCATCCATCTTGTTAATTATGTCACTCGCGGGTCGTTAGGCTACCCCGCCGGTGCGTAACGTGGAATTTACTTTAATTTAATTGTGACCCCAGAGCGGGTCTTGGGTCATAAAGTAGATAAGTGTTTCAAACAAACGCTCGCGATGCAGATAGTAAAAGCAACATAAAAAAATCGGTCAATACCTAACGCTCTAGCTCCTAGGTTATGAGTAATTACACGCTAAAGACCCCAAAGACAGCTCTCGTAAACGCCCGTTCGGAGTCATTAAACCGCCGTTGATAACTTTAATCGTAGGTTTTTTATTTTCTATGCACCGATTACCCTTTCGGGTAATCTGCGTAGAACTCTTCACCGAAAAAAAAAACACCTCACGATTATGCGCCATGCCATAAGCATATTTTTCATCGCTCCCCGCAAATACGGCTCCCGGTGTCGAGGGGCCACCGCGTATCGAGAGATAATCAAAAACATTCGAGGAAATTAATTACATGAAATTACGAATTGATTAAAACAAAACATGGGCGAACGGACCGGGCGTTTTCGGACCCCCACGGCACGGCACGGCTCGGGGTCTACTATTCATCACCGTGCCTTCGGCAAGCCCCACCCAGAAAGGGTTTATCAACCGGCACAATCTGCTGCTGCTGCTGCTGCTGCTGGTCCTGCGCTAGTGTCGGGGGTCTGTCCGCGAGCAACTCCAAAAGACACCCCCCGCTCTCGGACCGAAAGGAACTGGGGCCTCGATGGCGCTTGCCTGTTCGGTGCCCCACAATGGTACGGACGGAGGCAAAACGTGTTAAAATGTTAAAACCCACCCGATAACCATCGGTCAACATAATACAACAATTGAATTATACTGACCCAACCGAACGGTGGGTCCCAAACCGAGCCAGCGAGCGAGAGAGAGAGAGAGAGAGAGACCCAGAGTAGCTGATTAGGACCAAAAGCCGCACTCTGGCGCTGGTTGGTTTGGCTTATCGAGAATTTCACGCTACGTTCACGCCACGGCCGGCCACAATTTACGGCCATCCGGGGTTGGCCATCGTGGCTCCGAGCCACCGACCCGCAGGGGGGAAGCGCAGATAATCGCGGGCTCCTCTTCGTGGTCGGCGCCTTCCCGGCAGGTGTCCCGACCCAGGCCACTTGGATGCGAAGAACGTTAGAACTCCCGCGGACCAGAGCCGCCAACGGCGAGGAACCCTAACCTCAATTTGATGATTGAATTAACCTTCCGCTGACACGCGGCAGACGACGCCCGGGACGGAGCGTTGCCCCCCCCCGTTCGGTTCCAATATGGCGACCCAGGCGAGGACACCGCCACCTGAGCCGGGCCACCTCCGTAAAACATGAACCCATAACCGAACGGCGAGCGAGCGAGCAGAAACCGATTATCACCAATTGTCACGTCGCGGTCGGACGATCCAAAATGGACGATCGATCGAGGAATGCCAGCAGCAGCAGCAGCACCCCCATCGAGGAATGTGTCCACGTCGCGTCTCCGGCGTGGCTCAATCTAACGCCGGAGTCGGCGCGCGTAACTCCGGTAGCTCCGGAGTCGGGAGTCGGCTTCGGAGGCTTTTGATCAGGAGGCGGCTCAGAGTGGCATTTGCAGTTGCACTCGACGGCTTCGAGATTAGTGCTGATCGATCGTTTCAATCGACGGATCGACGGATCGATCGATGGTTCGAAGCGCAGATCGATTGGCGGTAAATTGTGCCGACCTACGGCTGAATTAGCCTTTTATGTAATTGATATTGTAATCGATAATCGGGCCGCGCGCGGCACGGTTCAAAGGCTCACTAGGGACGTCCTCGGGATGGGTCCGCGGAAAAATGGCGATTGCGGAAAATTAACTGCCCCAACTAATGAGCCAGCGAGCCGTTGGGAAAAGCTCCGGCGTTAGGGAAATTATGGGCGCCTTAATTGTCCCACTGTGAGTGGACCGAATGGCCGGTTGGCTTCTGTGCCAGGTGTTGCACCTCGTTAGCCTATTGGATCGGTGCAGGTTGCGCAGCGTTAGTTGAGTCATTTCGTTAAATATAGCTCGAAAGTACGGTCTCGTTGACGATCGGTGATCGATCCGTTGCATTAAGGCCACTAATTAACCAACCCACGGCACGATCCTTCGCCAAACGTTCCGAAATGCTGTCCAGCTGTCGGGCGGTGAAAATGGAACCCGATCTACCAAACGTGATCTGGTGCAACGAACTGATTGACGTTTATGTGCACCGAGAGCAAAATGCAAATCCGTCCGTCCGCCATTTGAGACCCGCGCTTCCTACTAGGAGCGGGGGCCAATAAATGACAATTAAAAGTACACCCGAGAAAGGGGACCCCGGGAGACCGGAAAAGTGACACATGAATGATTTATTTTCAACCTAATGAATTTTCCACCGACAGTGCCTCGAGAGTGTGCAAGGCTCGCGGTGCATCCGGAAGCGCAGCACCGCGCCGATGGTCAGCCGATTGAGCCATTTGAGCCTCTGCAACGACAAGCTGGCACTCGACCCTCTCTCTCTCTCTCTCTCTCTCTCTCTCTCTCTCTCTGTGTCTCTCTCTGCCTCTCTCTGCCTCTCTGTGGTGAACCGGAACCGGCATGGCAGGCACGCAACGGAAAACCGGGACCCAAAGCTCGCGCAAATGCACACCTCGAGCAACGACGACCGATGGCCGTCTAATCGCGAAAAAGGAGAGAAAGAAAAAGCGAGGAAATGCCGTACACCGTTTTCCACGCACACATACAGCGAGTCGTCTGGGGTCCATTTTTTCCGCGTTTCGCACTCGTGCCATTGTTCGAACCCCTTCGGAAGGACCAACGCACATTACGCGGTGGTCGGAAGCCCAAGAAGAAGGAAAGGACCCGCTGCCGGTGGCCAGATGTGCTGACGACGACGACGGTTGGGGATCGGCGATCGAAAATTAGCGCCCCAGTGTCGTGAAGTAATTATGTTTTTTGTTGTTTTATTACAAAACTGGGTCATTTGGTCATTTTGACCAACATAAAGAGGCTCGGCTTTTACGCGAAATTTTTATTACCGAACATCACAGTTCGCCGGATCCGAACCGGATCCGTACCAATGTCGTTCGATTGTTTAACCGAAACACAAAGTGCATGTAAAATGCAAATGGTAATGGTTCGCCTGGTCGTTGCTGTGTTTGCTGGTAATGAAAATTGCATGCAATTAAAAAAGGTTGTTTCGAGAATGTGCGTAACGCGTTTAACAACCGATGCTTAATGTGCCCGGCTTAATGTGAAAACAGCAGACTCCGCCAAGTTGTTGCCACGATTGAAGCGGCAAAGGCAGGTCCACAAAATTGATTGAGACCCCCGGAGACTCATATATTAATTCAATACTGCAGTTTATTACAAAGACAATATTTAGGTGTTGAGTTTAGGGCAATGCAATATGCTGTTCCGTTCATTCGAAGACCTGTTCTCACGTGTGAGATATGTTGGCTAAACTATTTTATCTTATCCTTGTCCTAGTCCTAGTTCATTTTATGTGATCTGCTATTTCTTTAAACTATTATTTTTGTAATAATGTTGCTGCAGTTCCTAACGGAAAATTCGATCTGCAACAGCAGTTTAACATATCAGAAACATGGGTTATTTAAAGTTTTATCGTACCCAAAGTGCACGTCTAAGGACGATCCCGCCCGCGAATCGTTGGCCTCGAATCTCCCCAGGGCAACATATCAATCACCGCTCAGCCCCAATAAACCAACGTCAAAATACTTCACCCACCGCCGACGCTACAAACATAGCAAATGGCCGCACGGCTCGGCTCGACTGTGTAATGATGGCGAGTGATGTTTATTTTATATCCCAATTTTCCCACCCAACGCCGATCAAAGCGCCCGAGAGAGACCCGAGGGTCTGATCCATTCTGCAACCGAAGGTTGCTGAATGATTGATTAACCACTTTTCCCGATGGCGGGCGCCATTTTTGCTGCGTTTAGCGTTAATTAGAGAAAGCAACAGCCACCGACGGACCATTTTCTTTGCGTATGTTCCGACTAGTTTTTTTTTCCTATGTGCCATTCTTTGCATGATTGCAAATCGTTTGTTGGCGCTTTGATTCGCCGCAATTCCCGCGGCCTCGGGTCCGTCCGTTTACCGAGACGTATGCTATGCTTCGCCGTGTGGTATGCATTCGAACCTACTTAATTGCCCCCCACTGGGTGCGGTAGTACCACCCAACCGTACGGGCGCCCCATGCCCGGACCTTTCCCCGTCTTCCTCTTCATGTGTTAATTTGTTTGCCTAGTTTGTAACGCGGCTACTACAGGAAGACACTCCCGATCCCGGAGTCCCACCGATGCCGATGCTTTCTTCGTGGCCCATTTCTACACTCTCGTGCTCCCTATGCAACGGGCTGCACCAAGGGTGGACGGACCAATGTAAGGAGGCAAACCCGTTGGTCGTTCGATCAAAAGCACACCATTTTCAACGCAACTCACTGTGGGTGTGTTTGTGGTCAGCAACATATTGCGTGGAACAAGGGAAAAAAACGACGGCGATGAAATGCATTATCGATGCACGGTTTTGCATACACAGGCTGGACCTTTGATCGTACTTCTACTTCTCACCTGACCGATTCACGGGTTTAGCGAACCGTTTTGAAATCATCAAATATTAACCACCCGCCACAAAGCCCCCGACACTATCGATAATGCAAAACGATTCACGCCGCAGTTCGCGATCACGCAGGTCCCGACCCGTCGGTAATTTTTAATCCCAACGCTTCTTAGTCGGAAGAGGAAGAGGTTTTCTGTGAATTTTTGATTTCCGTGGGCACCAGTTGCTCGGCGGCGCAACTGTTCCGCCTGCACACCCGCCATCACCGATCCGGTTCCGGAACCTGTTGCCGGACGTGTACGGTGCGTATTTGGGCAAAAGAAAAATACTGCAATTAGGCCAGATTATTAAACCCTTGCAACAGCTGCCGTGCCGTGTGTTGGCCGTTTGGCCATTATCAAGCTCGGAGGGCGCGCGATTAAGGGATGCAAAAATAAATACCAACCTTCTTTGCTTCTGTCGGTGGTTTGCAGCACGCAGCAACATTAAAACATTGACCAGTGATAATGTTTTTGCACACAAATTGGTATGAATTCATTCCAAAAGCGTTAGCAATGGAAAAATAACGATCAGTTAGAGCTAATAAAAGAGAGTGTGATGGCGAATTTTTAGTCCAAAATCAACATGAGCGTTGGCTCTTTTCAAGTTCGGCGATTGACCCTTCTCCTGAGTTTAAAACAACAACCACTTCTCAAGTTTTAATCCGTAATCGGAAAACTTTTCATTAAATGGAGAAGTTCTATGTTTATTTACCTGTATAGTTATTTTCCTGTTTCATTTCCCCTTTTTCAATAACTTAAAACTACATTAAGGATTCGTATTTTTGTATTAATTTTAAGCACATAAAAATCTCGACTCGACAATAAATTCGTTTCGAGTAAACTAAATTTGTTATGCAATGTCTACTACGACTATAGCTCTTTACATTTGGTCTGGTTGCGCATGGCAACACCCAACCAAGTTGCTAGATGTTACTTTTCACAGTCACCAAACATCGTACCGAAACGAGTTTTATTTTGTTGACCCTGGCCAAGATCATTTCTTCGTCCACCGTATCCCGCTTCTGATTCGGCGAAGACATTCGATTTGAATAAAAATACTGTTTGCACTGGAAATGAAATAATTCCCAAATTGAAATTGCATTGCCGATGCTTTATTGGCCCCCCGTGCACCAATACCCCGTCAATTACAATAAATGTGAATGGTTCCCAGCCGTCCCATTAAACACATTCCCCGCGCTCGGGGCAAAAGGCTTTCCACGGCTCTTCTACGCGTCTTCTGCTTAACTCATCGTTTAGTCATACACGTCTGCAGCCTGCAGAGAAGAAACCAAACGGCCAAAAGTTAACTGCCGGGACCGGAGCGAGTGACGAATTCCCCGGACCAGTGTGGGCCAGTTACCGGTTTCCGTGCGCACCCGATTCCGGGAAGTGGCCCTGCAATGGGCTGCTTTTGAGCGGAACCACATTCTTTTCCGGCAAACGCAACAATGCAAGACATTCCCGCTTTCGGTTACGTTTCGCGGTGAGTCGGACAATTGCACACGCAAAAGTGCATGAAGGAGACCACCAAACCAAAAACGCAAAAACGAACAAAATGCTCGTGCGTTAGAAAAGAAACAATGGTTGGCCTTTTGAAGACCGTTCAATTACACACAGGATAATCGATAACGGCGGAACCCGTGCAAGGACCTTCTCGGACGGACGCCATTGCAACCACCGGGGAATGGGGAAGCCACTTCATTATCGAATTGACAGGCTTGAGCTCGAACTGACCGCGAGATTGGTTTCTCAAACATCCGGCGCGGACCGGGAAAGGAGTCTCACCTGAGCTGGGACGATCACTGTAGCGGGTGCAGTACACCCAGGCCGGCCACACCATCGGCCCGCCGCTGCCGCTGCCGGACGAGGATCCACCACCGGTGGCCGATCCACCACCACCACCACCGGAACTCCCACTGGTTGAGGTCGCCGCGGCCCCTCCGCCATCGCCCTTCATCGAACCGGTCGACGAGAGTGGCGACATGGGGCTCACATCCTCGCTCCCCACACTGCCGACGGAACTGACCGAACCGGAACCGGAACTGGCCCGACTGCTGCTGCTCCGCGGGCAGAACGAGGAGGCCTTGCTGACGGCCGAAAGGGGCGCCAGCGACTGCTGCTGCTGCTGTTCCTGGGCGCCGCTCAGATCGATTGCCGACGGGGTTTTGTCGTGCGCTTTTCGGCCCCCACCCGGGCCCGTTTCCGGTGCCTTGGGGCCACTCCGTTTCAGCAGCAGCGGGTCGGTGATGCGTCTCCCAAAGTCCGCCTTCAGGATGTTGTCGATGCTGAACTTGAGACTCTGGTCGTGGAGCGCGTTCGCGATATTATTGTTCAGTGCGGCCAACGCCAGCTGGTGCGGATGTGGCTGCTGGTGGAACGGATGGTGGTGGTGGTGTTGCTGGTAGTGGTGCTGGAACGGGTGCACCGGCGGCGACTGGGAGCTCTCGCGGGATGTCCGCGTGCTGCCCGCGAACGCCGTCGGAGACGTCAGCTTCGAGAGGTCACTGTTGAGGTTCTGCGTGATGGCCGAAATCGCGCTCAGGTGCGAATGGATCCCCCGGAAGCTACTGCCGGAAGCTGACCCCACTTCGCCCCCGCCGGGGGAGCCCGTCTCGGGGCGGTAGATCTCGTTCCGTAGCTCGTTCCGTAGGTCGCTCCTTGTCGCCGTCGTTGCCGTGGTCGTCGGTCGAAAGCCTCCCGGCAACGGACTGCGGGCCATCGTCGTTTCCAGCGGGCTCTTGCTGGCCCCCGGGCTACTCGCGGCCATCGTGAGGCCACGGGCCGCGGCCACAATCTGCATCTGCTGGCGCATCAGCTCTTCCGCGTAGAGTTGCGAGTTGCGCAGGAACTCTTCGTGTAGCCGGGTCGGACTTGGCCGCAACATTGCCTGTTGCTGCTGGTGGTGCTGATGCTGCTGAAGCCTCACAAAGTCCAGCTCGGGGCCGGCGGCTTCTTTCGAGTAGCGCGACGAATCGTTACTCATGTCCTCGCCCGTCGCCGGTGCCCTCAGATCATCCGGGACCTCCTGGCCGACGGAGAGTTCGCTGTCGTCGCTGCAGCAACTCATTCGATCCGTCTCGTCCAGCTCCTCCAGTTTGCCGGACTCCCGACCCGGTCCGGCCACTTCCGGTGAGCCCGACTCGGGCGGCGAACCGGAGGTCGGTGGTGAGCGCGGTTCGAGGCTCAACCCGTTGCCACCGAGCAATCCGCCCGCCGGACCACCCGGCATCATCAGACCCGCCTTGGCCAGGGATGCTTTCAGCGGCAGCGGTATCAGTGGCAAGTTGTGGGACATTATTGTGGCCATTGTTCTTCTCTCTCTCTCGCTCCCGCTAGCTAGTATTCTATTTTTGCCTTTGTCGCTCCTTTTCACCCCGCTGGCGGTGGGGACATTTCAGCTGAGGAACGGCACCGAATCGTCACCCCCAAAGTCGTCGCGTGGATTGTCCTCCGTTATTGACACTATTTGGCGGCACTCAACAAGTTTTTGCACAGTTCACGAACCATTCCGTCAGTTTCTTTTCTTGCGCCGCATCCTTGCCACGCTGGCTTGAACACACTTGAGACACACCAGCTGCCAACGGGTCTAGGACATTCGATACGCACTTTTCCGGGTCGCCGTATTCCGAGTCACTTCGAGTCGATCACCCGCACACATATACACGCACTTGGGACACGTTTTGGTTTTCCGAGCCCCCCCACCGGGAAAACAGCAGCAAAACACGCACTTCCGTCTGGGCACGCAAGCCCCCCGTTGTGCCCCCCGGTCCCGACGGACTGTCACGCACTTCAGAAAGCGCGAGGCAGCGCGAAAATCGGACGCGAAAACGGTCGTTCCATCGCGGAACACGCCAAACAACTAAAGACGGTTCCAAATGGTGGCCACGCCGAACCGAACGGATTGCGATTCCGGTTTTCTCGGGAAGGCGGAGCCTGTTCGGCTCAGTAGGCGGAGCGAGTGCGACTATTTATAACTATTTACTTCAACCGATTATTTATTTTTATTTATTTATTTTATTTACCGCGAAGCATATTCTGTATGTATCCCCACTCCGTTCGAAAGCTCCGTTTGCTCCCCTCACGATTTGCTCACTCGCTCACTCACTCTTTCTCACTCTGCGCTCGAAACGAGAAAAAGGCACAAAAGCGCTCGAACCGCAATTAGAGGATTCGTGTTTTCGGTTGTATTCCCCGCGCATCCTTTCCCCTGGGACGATTGTTATGTTGCCACCGGAAGGGGATGCGAAAGCTAATCAGCCAGCCAGCGAATCTTGCATCTCAGGCACGGGAGAGTTGACAAAAGGAATCAACTCCGTGGCCCGGCCGGGACGGATAAAAATGTTTCCACTGTTTATTCAAACATTATGAAGCGTTTACGGAGCCCGGGGGCAAAGCAAACGATTCACGATTGCCCCGTCCGTCTGTGTCCCCCGTGTCGTTGGCTCGTCACTTATTTATCGATCATCAAACGGACCTCCGGAACGGTACGGAGTCGGAGTCGATAACAAGATACGTGAGGTGAGTGAGAAGTGCCATTAAATGCTAATGCCAAAGTGTTCGGTGTTCTAATGCGGTGCCGTTCGCGCCAACTTTGCTGATCAATTTGGAATTGGCTAAATAAATTTCACTTAATCAGCTTTCGACCGACGCAAGCGATACCCCAGGGTGTTGTCGAAGGACCTTCCCGGGGGTAAATCATAAAAGAACGTTCCAGCGACATTCGGTAGCCATCTACTGGATTTCTTCTGCTGGGCGAAGTACCCACGATGACGATGATGGAGCTGATAAAACATGGTCCGGAGGACTCGCGGGTGAAGGATAAGAATTGTGCCAAGAAGTCCATTTTTTCTAGTATTTTGGGGCGACACGATACAAGCTGGGCAAATACAATTCGTTGATGTACTTGAACTCAGCGTTAATTACACAAATAAATAAATCTAATAAATTAAAATCGAACTAAAGATTTGTGTCCCAAAAACAGACCCCACCATCGTTCGTAGACAGTAAAGCCCACACGAATCCGGCTGCAGCCTCCACGGCAAATGGCATCAGCAAGGACCATCGTACCGATTGGGACTGGATTGCGCAGCCCATCCATCAAACGCTGCCTGCCGTGGGGTGCCGTTTAAATTTGCTTAAATGCAAATCGGTGTGCAACGGTGCAACTGCACATTCCTCGCTATGCAAATGCGTCGCCCTTCAGTGAGACTCCCGAAACCGGTAAGTGTCCGCGATGGCCCCATATAAGGAACACGGAACACTGCAGCGGCTTCCCTCCCCGGCAACGCTTGTTTCACGCGACGCCGCGGTCCTGTGCTCCCCGAAACATCCCCCGGGCAGGGAATCCGCGCAAAATTTCTCACCTGCCACCCGAACCCGAACCGAACCCGATCGCCAGCCTCATTAGACCAAACATGGCCTCGACGGACACTCGGAATCTCTCATCCCCGGTATAGACAGCTTGACGACAGGAAAACAGCAGCAACAACGCGAAAAAAAAGGCGAGCAAAGTGGAGCCCCGAGGACGCAAATTTGTGGCCCTTCGCTGAAGGATCTCCGGGCTCTGGCCCCGGATCGTGATCGTGCATAAGTGGCCCGAGGAGCCAGAACAACAAAACCCGAACCCCGAAAAGAACACAACGACGAATCAGCGGCCTTATTATCGGCGGGCCCTTACCGGGGGGGGGCTCCCGAAACCAATCGGCATCGGCGCAATGCATTCGATTAACGATTTTTGCATAAAACTCACCCCACCCCCGCATCTCACACACGATGCATCTCACGATCGAGATGCACCCTTAACGATCGGGCAGCCAGGAGCAGCATTGTGTGGCTGGCTGGCAGGGTTTGGTGCGATTATGTTTGCTTTATTTGTTCGCGCTGCATGTCGATTGCTGCATTGTGGCGTGGCCATTGTTTCGTGTCGCCCGGACG